>NW_024609839.1:710918-1171539 GCF_016920785.2 Ixodes scapularis | reverse complement strand
CTCGCCAGTCGTGCGCTCGCGCTACTCCGCTAATCCTCGTTAGGGCTAGGGAGCGCCCACCGCTCTCGTTCCGACGGCGAGGTTTCGGCGCGCGATGCCGGTCTGTTGCGTTCCATTTTCTCGAGGGGACTCACGTTTCGATAAACTCAACGCATACTTCCTGCTCGCAACTTGAAAGTATGAAACTCCCGAATAAAGAGAGCGACAGCCACGGCGACCGCCATCGCGCT
This sequence comes from Ixodes scapularis, assembly GCF_016920785.2. Classification (NCBI taxonomy): domain Eukaryota; kingdom Metazoa; phylum Arthropoda; class Arachnida; order Ixodida; family Ixodidae; genus Ixodes; species Ixodes scapularis. The sequence continues at coordinate 1,171,309 of NW_024609839.1, read as the reverse complement.
GAGCCTCCGACTCGTCCGACTCTTCTTATGAACGGAAACGGAAGTTGCCTCACAGTGTTGCCGGTGTGTCGAAACTACGAAAACTCAACGTTGTGTACGTTTAGCCAAATAAGAGGTGGGTCAAAATGGCGGTGGGAGAGGATCTGGGAAAGGGAAACAAGAAGTTGGCGCCACCCTAAAGCGGAGCGGAAACATGTAGGCACCCTAGTTGGCATCACTCTATGCGAAGCGCACATGAAGGCACCCCATCCAAAGCAAACTCGGCTAGAGAAGCAAACGGATTTAGCCCGCGAGCATCTCTACAATTGTTCAAAATAACAAGATTACGGTTGAACACCAAAGTCGCTAGCCGCTAAGTTAAAAAAAAAAAAAAAGATCCGTCGCTAAATGTATAAAAACACGATAAATCTAGCGACAAATTAGCTAAAATGGCAACACTGGCTAGGTGCGCGCGCGCGGGTGTGTGGGCGTTTAAACGTAAACATTTTCGACAGAGGTCTGTCTGGTTAGGGAGAAATTGACATAGTTTTTGCGGACTGTAACCGAAGTTTTATTAAAAACACACAAACCCGACGTTTCGGGACCCGCTCGGTCCCTTGGTCACGTAACTGTAGGTAGGGGCGCGGTGGGAAAGGTTGCCCAGGTGATTGGACCTTGCTAAGGCTTACCCTAGTGTCACTAAATAATAGTGACTCTAGCTTACCCCAGAGGGCGCGATAGGTATTGGGGGGGGGGGGCGCGGTGTGGAAGGTTGCCCAGGCGTTTGGCCTTGCTAAGGCTACCCCAGAGGGCGCGATAGGTATTGGGGGGGGTGGGGGGGGGGGAGGGGGGAGGGGCGCGGTGTGGAAGGTTGCCCAGGTGGTTGGCCTTGCTAAGGCTTAACCCAAAGGGCGCGATAGGTATTGGGGGGGGGGGGGGGGCGGGGAGGGGCGCGGTGTGGAAGGTTGCCCAGGCGTTTGGCCTTGCTAAGGCTTACCCCAGAGGGCGCGATAGGTATTGGGAGAGGGGGGGGGGGGGCGGTGTGGAAGGTTGCCCAGGCGTTTGGCCTTGCTAAGGCTTACCCCAGAGGGCGCGATAGGTATTGGGAGAGGGGGGGGGGGGCGGTGTGGAAGGTTGCCCAGGCGTTTGGCCTTGCTAAGGCTTACCCCAGAGGGCGCGATAGGTATTGGGAGAGGGGGGGGGGGGGGGCGGTGTGGAAGGTTGCCCAGGCGTTTGGCCTTGCTAAGGCTTACCCCAGAGGGCGCGATAGGTATTGGGAGAGGGGGGGGGGGGCGGTGTGGAAGGTTGCCCAGGCGTTTGGCCTTGCTAAGGCTTACCCCAGAGGGCGCGATAGGTATTGGGAGAGGGGGGGGGGGCGGTGTGGAAGGTTGCCCAGGCGTTTGGCCTTGCTAAGGCTTACCCCAGAGGGCGCGAAGTCTAGACACGTACGCGCTCAGGAGAGTGCCCTTGGACCGGTTCACGTTCTTACTCGTTGTTTGGATAAACCAGGACTCTAGATGAAGGCGTTTCCTCCAATGTCCCTCGGTGGCCACGATCTGGGTCTCGTCGAAAGAGAAAGAGTGCCCCGTTTTTTGCTCGTGCTCTGCCAGGGCGCTGGCCTCAGTGTCTTTCTTTCTCACGTCGTATTTGTGTCGTCGAATACGATCCCGGAGGTCTTTTATTTCCCCCACATAAGCGACCGGGCAATCCGCGCAAGGAACGCGGTACACGAGACCTTGAGCCCTTTCCCTTTTTTTCTGTCTTTGGGGAGAGGAAGCCGCCGACGGATGGTAGACACGGGCTTGTGGGGGACGGCAATGCCGTGTTTCCGACGGACGCGTTCGACGGTCTCACTCACATTCTTCACATAAGGGAGACAAATCCGATTAGACGGTCTCGAGGCCGGAGATACAGGGGGGCGGCGTAGGCGTTTGTAGATGTCGTTAATGAACCGCTTCGGGTAACTGTTGTTAACTAGATCCAGCTTTGATCTTCCTAACTTCTTCTCGTAGGGCCTCCCCCGTAGAACACACGGACAGCGCTCGTCGGAAAAGGGCGCGTGGGTGTGTGTGCGTGTTTCAAGAAGCGAGAGGCAACGGGCGGTGACTCATGGCGATCACGACATGCTTCGGAGAAGGCGCCCCTCCCCCATGCCTCCTCCCCCTCACCACGAGCAAGAGGAGGACCACGTTGCCCAAGCAAACGGAAACAGAAACAGGCGAGGGACATTCCAGCAGAGCCTCCGACTGGAAAGATCTCAAGTTCTCCCCACCTTTTCTGCGGGGGAGATGGACGACCCCGGAGGGGAACAAAAAGGAAGGAAGAGCGGGGCCAGGGGCTGGGCGTACGGGACGCTGCGGAGACCAGGAGGCAGATTTTTCCTCGGACGGGACGGCCTGGAGGCAGCGAGACATCGACGGACAGAAAGGATATTGAGGAAAGGATGATTTCCAACGCCGTAGAAACTCGACGTGGCTTCTCCGAGACGAAGATCTGCGAATGCTTGCCGGCTAAGATTTTTTTTTTTTTTTTTGCTTGATATTACGGCATTTACGTGGATCCGCGAAACAAGTCCTGCTACGGTTTGAGTGACATGTGTGGCAACTAGTCAACGATGACACTAGTCATTATCGATAGACCCTTCTCTAGACAAAGAGACTTCTTGGTGTTCGTGTTCAAATGTTTTCGTGGCGGATAGAGCGGGGTGTATGGATATGATAGACAGGTGAGAAACAACTTCTTTACGGGATTTGTTGGTCATGACGGACGCGAGCAATGTGCTGCAGTCGATTTTTTTTTATATATATCTCGTCATAGAATGGAATCTTGTTCGTCGGTATCCGCGTGCTGTTGCGTCAACATTTGTAAGTATGTGTGGTAATACATTTTCATGAAATGTTATGGGATTTAATCAGTTCGCGGTCTTGAGTGATTATACGAGCGTCGCAAACTGATTTGTCGACCCCATAATGTCATTCGATCGAAATTACATTAATTTGTCCATGTGGTCGGGGTATATTGCAAGAATTCAGTGACTGCACGCGATAACAGTCGCTTACATGATCGTAAGTGACACTTGTCGAGCCGTGTCTGCGTTGACTACGTCTACCTGATTTTAAACTGTGATCTGTTTTGCTGTGCCCAATCACTGCGTGTCTCGCCATTTTGCCGATTTCTATATAAAACATGCATTCCTACAGCAGTAATTGCGACTCAATGTTTTCGACTTAAAACAATCACATTTTTCTATAGAGGTCTTATACGCATACCTCGTGCCATTTCGTACCGATTATTTAGCGGTGTAATGTTTCGCCAGTGTAATTAAATGTTTTCTAGACCCGTTGCTATGTGCAGCGTTCATTTTAGCTATTAAGACACGCGTATGTGAATAAAAGTGCGTTACGACGGTTGATTCACGCGCGTTGCCTTCGCTTCGACGCGCGCCCCCAATGGCCTTCCGTTGCGACGTCACGAGAAGAGCGCTACGGTCTTGTCTTCTAGGAGGTGTTGACTAGTGTGCTGTCGGGCTGATGTTTGTATGTGCCGTGTATGTGTATGCGCTCAATGTATATGTTCAGCTGATGCTTGTGGCATGCGTAATGTATCTACATGTGTGTATATTAAAGGTGCCAAAAAAAACCGAAGCGTAATGGTGGCGTGAGGAAATAAAACTATTTTTGTAGCACATAAATTGGGCGGTATCTATAGACCTTTCCAGCGGCAGTCTCGAACGAAGCGATTTCCAGCGCGCGTCCCTGGTTTTGAGAGTGTACGTCAGTGTTGCCCGACTGCGCCGAGCTGTGGGTTTGCTCGTCAGTAGGCTGTGGCAGCCTGCGTAGGAGCAATTTCGAACGCTAATGGCGGCAAAATCCCTCGCTTTATTTTTTTCTTTTGTGTTCTATGGCGAAGAGAATTTCTCGACGTTATTAAGGAAGCGTTGAACTATTTTTGGGAAAAAAAAACAAAACAAATGAAAGCTATTTTCGTCGAGTCCGTGCGCGACAGGACAAAAGCACCTGGGATGTTTGTTTCATTTTATGCTGATCTTTTCAACGGCACCATACACTCAGCCGTGTCAACCTACAAAGATCTTAACTGCCTAACATATTTGACCACACCAGAGGATAGCCAAACTGCATGGGTATTGCCCGCTCATTATATGAAAGTAAACGAGTCTCATCAATCGAACAACATATATTGTACGTACCCCACAGTGCCGCGTTGTCCGAACCGGATTTGAGAAAGGTCTCAAATAACACAGCGTATCCAATACACAGTGTCGACGATAGTCACTTCACGACGATCGGACGGAATCCGGCTTGTCTTGGGGTGCGTTTTGAAGAGTGATGTTGTTTTTTACACAGTACTAAAGCAAATGAACGAACGTGTCTATTCAGTGCCCATACCCCGGATCCTGTCAGCTACTTCTCGCCAAGACCGAGAACATAGCCGGGAAGGCTTTTCGGAGATTATCTCAACGGAAATAATCCTCGAAGAACGTCGAACGGCCCGCGTCGCGGGCTGTTTGACGTTCGCTCTCTTCGCTCGCTCTCTTCGTTCGTTTCCTGCGAAGGTCCAGCAGGATACGAGCCCTGGTATTCCCTGGCTCTCACAGTGGAAGATTACAAAAGCACGCAAGCATCCTGAACAGGCAAATAGAGTAAACACTTTCAAGGAAAGCCGGCGAACTCCAACACACAATGCAGGTGGGGAGTCGCGCTGACCGGGTTTCCACAGTTCAGGCGGGTGGCAGAAATTTTTGGCTGATAGGGGTCGCTCGAGTCGCAAAATGGCGGCGGCCAGCGAGCTCGAGAAGGTAGGGCGAGGGCGAGACAGGCCGGGGAGGAGGAAGCAGACGGAACGCTAACGAAAGAAGGAGGTTTCCCCCTCTCTTCTCCAGCGTCCCGTTCGCTTCCTCCTCCTCGGCCCGTCTTACCCTCGCCCTACCGTCTTGAGTTGCTATTAGCCCCGAGAAGTTCGCGTGGCGCCCCTTTACGGCAAACCGGGGTGACGTCACGGCGAGGAGAGAATTTTTCCCCGACTCGGCCCGCTCGCCTTGTGGAAGCGGTGACGATGCTAGCCCTCGGCGCGCTCGTTTCTATTTATTATTTTGTTGGGCGTGTTTTTTGTCGGAAATTTAACTTTTTATATGTGGCTCTACTGAGGTATGACCTGTAGCTACAGGGGAAACTTCAACCAACATTTTAAGCATGGTTGACAAGGCAGGCAACGCATGAATCGCAGCTGTTATATGAAAATAAAGAAATATGGCCACAATTGCAGGAGCATCACTATAGGTTTACATCTGGACAACAAATGCTGCTGATGGTCTGAATGAATTGGCAGGTTATGTATACTATTTTTTTATCTCTGTTTTAAACAAGATCGCCGAAGCAGAAAAGCTGCATGCTGCTTGAGCAACATGCTAAATACAGTCTGGGCCATGGGGAGAGAATCACAAGTAAGACAGCCCAAGTGCAGGGGCAAAGTAAAAAAAAAAACAAGGAACATTTATTATATACATTGCTCGCATTTGACCTGTGCTGGATTCGGATAGTATTCCAATGGACTACACGGGTGGTATCCGTGGACTTGTTTATATTAACCCTCAAGTAATGCATAACAAACGCAAGCGAAGGTGTCTAGCTCGTTTACTTAAATCGAAGTGTCCTGAAGCTAAAATACTAGAAGCCTTCCTCACGCAGACTGTCGCCCTTCACAGGTTCCACGTTTTCTGCTACTAGTGCTGCATTACCACTGGACAGACGTTCGAATGCTTGCTTTTATTCCTGTTTTCCTCTGTTGTCAGGGAGTGCAGCTGTAGGGAGTTTGGAGGCTAAGGAAGCTTTTGGAGACCTACAGCAGTATCTCTTTTAATTGGAAACGACAATTCAGACTAAACGGTGTATTTTCCGAATACCCAAGGCTGGGATAAAAATGTCAGAAAAAAGTAGAAACATTCCAAATTACGGCACTATTGCTGTGCATATTTTGGGCAGTTCAATACATATCATACAGGCAAATGGGGGCAATTCGGCCGTTTTTGCTGCTACCATACAAACTTATTTCCAGTAATTGTGCATCTTCTAAGAAATATGCCTGCATACGTGTATAAACTATATAATTAATTCACGAAGAAGCTACATTTATGTAAAACAACCCTGTTCCACGAGCGCTTCAAAGATATTCAGACACAGAGCCTTTAAAACATCTGCAAACCAGCGCATGCAGAGTGGCAGCGCAAAGTCGGGGTCGCGAGCTAATTTGCCGACCACCCAAAGGCCCATGATATAAGTGCCACTTCAAATGCCTTGAAAGCGGGACGTAATATCGTCCTAAATCATGAACATGCAAGGAACAGAATTCCAGCGTCTGAAACACTTGCGCCACCGCTTCACCGATCCCTCGCAAAATTGCCTTGTGTCGAGTGGACGGACGGGTACGAATTGCCTCCACCGATAGCTTTGGGGATTTCTAACCCAATTTTAAAGGTAAAAGGGACAAGCAGGCTTATAAAATGTACGGAAGCACGTCAATATCGGCCTAACTCAACGTCTTGTACACCGGGTAAACGAAGTCCAGCTCCTCGAAGAGCTTGCGGCACACAACGCCAAACCAGGAAACCGGTGCTGGGAAGCGAGCCGATGCGAGATCGCGGAGCGGAGTCATCTCCCTGACGTCACGGTACACCTCACCCAATCAGGGCGCGGCGACCGCAGCGACGCTTGTGTTTGCTCTCTGGGCTATCGCCGAGGCTCCAAGTGCTCTGTAGATATACGTGCGATATCTGGCGGGTGCTCGGACGGCACTGCCAGTACAAAATTGAAATTCTTGACCCCCGGCGGATACTCAGCCGACACTCTAAGTACTCTATAGATATTCGCGCGATATCCAGCAGGGGCTCAGATGACACGCCAGCTCGATTGACATACGCAATGCTCGGTGGATACTCAGCCGACGCTCAAAATACTCTATGGATATACGGGCAATATCCGGCGGGTACTCCGACAACTCGATTGACCTTGAATTAACACGCGACGTCCGGCATGCACTCAGCCGACGCTGCTAGTACTCTATAGATATACTCGACGTCCGGTGGGTACTCAGCCTGACGGTGGCGGTACTCCAGTGATATTGTGCTGGTACTGCCCCACTTTTGCAACGATATTGTCTGGACATCGTATGGATGTTATTATTATTATGATTAGGAGTTTATTCGCGCAGCAGCCTTGAGGGCCATAATGCGCCAAACTTAACGTATTTAGAGCATACTATAACAAAAGTTTACTTTGATCAGGCTACATATTTACAAATGGTATAAATAACCAGTTTGTTTTAAATAGTCTAAGACACGGCTGAAAGGAACTAAAGGTTTATCGCCAAGCAAAAACGAAGGATGAAATGGGAGATGATCCCTAAAAAGTTCGAGAAAACATGATTGACGGAGTGGTTGATGGGACGAACAATGCCACAAAATGTGCAACGCGGTCAGAAGCTCTCCACAATGTTCACATAGTGCAACATCTTCACCGCGAAGCAGATACTGATGTGTCACGCGGGTGTGAACTATTCTTAGACGGCACAGAAGAACCTCCACACGTCGTTCTCTGTTATAAGAGTTCTCCCGAACGTCCAGAATGGGCTTGATAATGTGAAGTTTATTGTTGCTCTCTGTATCCCATTCCAGCTGCCATTTGAGAAAAATAGATTTCCTCAGAAGTGGTTTCAAATCTTGGTAGGGTAAGCAATTGAATGTTATAGACGAGCCTCGGGCAGACACGGCCAATTTATCCGCCTCTTCATTGCCCAAAATCCCAACGTGGCTTGGCACCCAGCAGAACTTAATGTCCCGACCGCGTCGCAGGGCGCTGTTGATCTTACCATGTAGATGTTGTGCAAGGAGGTTCTTTGTGGGCATCAGGGAGGACACAGCCAATAAGGCACTTTGTGAGTCGACAAAAATTACAGCTTTCATTATGCTATTGTCGAGTATATGTTCGATCGCTAGTAAAATAGCATAAAGCTCTGCGGTGAAAATGCTTGCCCTGTAGTCAACTTGCGTGGCTTTGCTGTAGGAGGCGGAATGCAGAGCCCACCCTACAAAAGACGACGATTTGGACCCATCTTTATAAAACTCCAGGTAGTCTGCATATTTTTGTTTCAAGGAGAGGAACTCCTGCCGGAGATTATGTGGTGAAATGACCCTCTTATTGTATTTGGCGAGTGACCAGTCACAGAAAATCGGCAGAGCATCCCAAGGAGCAACCCTACGAGTGTTTTTAAGCAAGGGAATCTCATGAAGGGGGATATTAAGGGATCGACAAGTACTTTGCAAATGGAGGCTTAATGGTCTAACAATGCTCGGCTTGTTTTCGAAAACCTGTGAGCTTCTGCAAGTATGAAGGGCACTGTAGGAGGGATGTTTTGGATTTGAAAATACTTTGTAAGCATGAGAGACGCTGAGGTACTGCCTCCGTTTCTCGGGGGACATTTGATGCGTATCAACATACAAACGCTTCACAGGAGATGTGCGAAATGCACCTGTAGAAAGTCGTAGTCCAAGGTGGTGTATTGGGTCAAGCATCTTAAGAGCAGATGGCCACGCTGACCCCTATACTACTTCACCATAGTCGAGGCGGGATCGAACTACGGAGTTATACAGTTGTAGGAGACAGCGCCTATCAGAACCCCACGACATATGCGACAGCACCTTTAGGATGCTTGATGACATCAAGCATTTCCGTTTTAAAGTTTTCAGATGGGGCACAAAGGTAAGTTTCTTGTCAAAAATCAGACCCAAAATTTGTGTTCTTGCTGGACTGATATTTCAGTGCTATTAAGATGCAAGGAAGGATCAAGAGACAATCCCTGGCGCAATAAAAAAGGAACGCAGACTGTTTTTTCAGGAGAATATTTGAAGCCATTTTCACCTGCCCACTTACACATTCTATTGATTGTAAGTTGCAACTGTCGTTCACAACTGGAGAGCTTACAGGAAGACACAGAGATTTGCACATCATCCACATATAGAGAGTAAGTTACTGATGATGGCATAACCTTAGCTAGACTGTTAATCTTTACAGCAAAGAAGGTAACACTCAGCACTCCTCCTTGAGGAACACCATTTTCTTGAGAGAAAACATCTGACAGTGTGGAACTCAATCGGACTTGAAAGGTTCTTTCGCTGAGAAAGCTCTGTATGCACTGAAGCATGCGGCCCCGCACACCACAGTTGTACAAGTCATGAAGTATTCCGTACCTCAATGTGGTATCATATGCTTTGTGTAAATAAAAAAACACTGAGACACAATGCTGCCGGTGTACAGATGCCTCACGTATAGCCGTCTCTAGACGAACCAAATGATCTGTGGTCGCTCGTCCCTCCCGAAAGCCGCACTGGTTTACAAGCCGCTCATAAGTCTTCCCTAAGCAACTTGTGAGTGCGATGGGGCAATAGCTTGTAGGAATGGAAGGGTCTTTCCCTGGTTTCAAAAAAGGGATTATGTGGGCATGTTTCAAGCAACGAGGAAAGGCAGCAGCTTGCCATAGATGATAAAAAAAATTAACAGACCGTTCATAGATTCAGGGGACAGTTTCCTCAACATTTCATAGTGGAGTCTGTCTGGCCTTGGTGCAGATTGCTTCTTTGCACCAAGAGCAACCTTGAGTTCGCACATTGTGAATGGTCTATTGTAAAAGTATGAACCACCCTCCGGATATCGAGATGGGCTGCTTTTCAACAGTCGACTGAAACTCCTTGAATTTTTCGCTAAAATTAGAGGAGCTACTAATAAGCTGAAAATGCTCCCCGATAACATTTGCATGATCTTGCAGCGATACGGAGGGGGAAGAAAACAGAGGAGTTCGGAAAGATTGGTAATCTCCTCGAACTTTCCGCAGGCGATCCCACACTTCTTTAGCTCGAACAAAGCTATTCAGAGAAGATATATATTTTTTCCATGATGTCCTCTTCGCCTGTTTCCGTGTCCAACGTGCCCTGGACCTACATTTTTTTTTAAATTCAATCAGGTTAAAAGCAGTGGGATAACGGCGAAATATACCCCATGCCTGGTTCCGTTTCCTGCGAGTGACAGTGCAGTCCCCATTCCACCAGGGTTTGCATCTCCCGAATAGGACACCGGATGTTTGAGGAATAGAAGATGCAGCAGCATTAATTAGACATTCAGGGACAAACACCGTTGCGTCCGCGGGGGACATACTGCGAAAGAGCGATGGATCCAGTAAACATTTAAACCAAAAAGAGCCCAGTCAGCCTTCTCTAACTTCCACTTTGGAAGGCGGGTCGCAAGCGAAGGAAGGGGTATTGAGCTTTCTAAAATTATGGGGAAATGATCGCTGCCAAACGCATTATCTAAAACCTTCCATGAAAAGCACGGATGTAAAGCTGGAGATGATATGGAAAGGTCTATTGATGTAAAGGTGTTATGAGCAGCACTAAAAAACGTTGGCTCCTTTTTATTCAGAAGACAGAGCCCGGAAGATAATAAAAGTCGTTCTATAACTCCACCACGGGAATCCTGACGAACACTACCCCACAAAGGGTGGTGGGCGTTAAAATCACCTAAAATTAAAAAAGGCTTAAGCAGCTGATCTATGAGTCCTTGTAGCTCGTGGAGCTGCAATGGAACGTTGGGTGGCAGGTAGAGAGAGACGAGGGTGATAAGTCGGTCAGGGAGAACGCGAACTGCTACTGCCTCGTGTGGTGTTTGTAGAGGAACCTGAGCACACACAACCCCGCTCTGCACTACTACTCCGACACCACCAGAAGGGTTAGGAGAAAGGCGGTCCTTCCTCAAAACCTGGTGAAGGCGTAAGACCTGTGTGTGTTTGTCATTCAGATAGGTTTCCTGTAAACAGAGTGCCACAGGGTGAAGCTCATCGAGAAAAAAAGTAACGCCGTCAATATTACGAAGAAGGCCGCGGCAGTTCCATTGCGTGATACCCAATTGTTTACTCATAGCAGTGCTAAAATTAAAATAAACTTTAACTTATAAACTGCAAGAATGGGTAAAAACGGGTTATTAAGGTTTAAAATCAATTTTTATGCGCGGAGCGTTTTTCTTTTCCGCGCAATCATTCTGCTTCCGACTAGAGGTAGTGGGAGCAGCAAAGGGGGACTCCAATCCCGAGAGGATAGCCTCGTCGTCGGATCTGAGCCCACACTCTTCCATGGGCTCTTCCGGTGGTGTCGTCAGTTGACCCTTAGGGGCCAACTGCTTCGACGTCTCACCGGGCTTCCTCGGGGCAGTGGTTCGGGGTGGCTGGCCCCGGCCCCAGGGGAACACAGAGGCAGGGGGGGGCCAACTCCTGCTCTGGGGTGAATGCTGGCGGGCCAGCACCCTCCCTGGATTTCGAACGTGGTGCCGTTGGCAGCGTTCCCATGGGTTTGGATGGGGACTCTGCCGGGACCCGCAGATCGTCCGGAGACGTCTGGGTTCCCAGCGATGCCATTACTAGCCGTGTAGGTCCCCTACGCACGACCTCGGCATATCCGCCTTTCGCCAAGAAAGAAAACCGTTTTTTTGCTTCATGGTAGGGAATATTTTCCTTTGCTTCTAGTGTAAGGACTTCTTTCTTTTGCTTCTATAATGGACAGGAGCGGGAGTATGCCGGGTGCGGACCGTCACAGTTCGCGCATTTTGGATTGTTCTCACAAGTGTCAGCAACATGCTCTCTGCTGGAACACTTGGCGCAAGTGTCGGCTCCCCTACAGCTCCGTGACCCATGGCCAAACCGTTGGCATTAAAAGCACCTCTGAGGGTTCGGCACATAGGGCCGTACACGGCACGGTAGGTAGCCAGCCTTCAGAGTTTCTGGTAATGTGGTCGAATCAAAGGTCAGAATGACGTGTTTGGTTTTCCGTTCAACACCGTCTCGGCGGATGGTGATGCGGCGCGCAGCTACCACCCCTTGGCCAGAGAGGCCCTCAACGATCTCTGCCTCAGATGTTTCAATTAAGTCATCCTCAGAGATGACTCCCCGTACGGTGTTCAGCTTGCGATGAGGTATTACACTAACTTTGTCATCTGCGACGGAGTTCAAAGCTAGGAGAGCTTCACTTTGTTGTTTTGTATTAGTTTCGACAAGAAGGTCACCTGATGCCATCTTTTTGGCATTAAACTTTATTTCAATAATACCTTAAAGCACCTTTGATACGAGAAAGGGGGATAATCTTGCAAGTGGCTTTTCGTCCTCTGAGGGAAGTACTAGAAACTTTGGGAATTTTATAAATTCAATACGCTGTGCTGGATGGTCTTTTACTTCGGTGCGGACCCTTTTCAGGGCCCGATCAGTGTTTTTGTGTTTGGAACCCATATAGATGGGAAGGAAAGTTCAGTGCCCGGGTGCACCGCCCACCACGGAGCCCAACAAGGGGGTAGGCAGGGATGGGCAAAATACATGCAAATATGTATCGAAATACAAATACAAAATACTTCATCAAAAATGTATTTAATTACAAATCTAATTACATTTCCAAAACAGCATTTAAGTACAAGATACAAATACAACCAAATGTATTTGGCCTCCTCCAAATACTTTTCCAAATACATTCCTCAAAATTTGCGTCAGCGACTTTAGGGCACCTGCAACGGGTTTCCGGGTATCTCATTTTAATTTTGCATCTCACGATCGGGAGTTAGTGTGCGAGGCCCTAATAACGTAATATAAATATAATCACAAAAAATGTAATCAGGTTGGACGTAATAGGTGAAAAAAGTACAGAGCTTCAAGCAGCAGCTTTTTTTGTCAAATGCATTTTGGTATAGACCAACAAAGAACCGAGACGACCAAAACGCGCAGCACTAGCTAGAGATTTTTTTATTGTTGCAGCTCGCACCAGTTACGAAAATCTGGACGATCCGCGCATTTAGAATGTTCGAGGGAAAAATATGGATGGAAATTAGGCTGGAAAGCATCACAAGTTGTCACAGGCACTTATTTAGCCAGTCTGCCTGTGAACGTCGATTTTGTCACTATTCTTGCCCTGGACTAGCACCGTCATCACAAAGCCACTAAACGCTTGTGCTTGATTGAGAGACACTGCATTTGGCGCAGAACGCAGTTTTCTTCCTGCTCTGGACAGTGAGAATAAATTTGAGCGATGTATTTTCGCCCACAAAATTGCATTTAAATACAATTGTATTTAAAATACCCACGGTTGAGTATTTAAATACGCACGTCAAATACATTACCCAATTTGTAATTAAATACAAATTCAAAATACACAAAGTATTTAAAATATGTATTTCAAATACTTGTATTTAAAATACTGCCCATCCCTGGGGGTAGGTAATGTGCCATAGCAAGAAGGGCTTGGCTGACACAATTACACTACCAGTGCTGCCCGGGCACTATACCCCAGTGTGGTTGCAGGGACAGGATCTGTTTTCACTCAAGGTTGGCCCTTGCCGCCTAAGAAGGTGAAAAAGGAAGGAAGAGAGTGTAGAAGAAAAGAGAAAGAGGTGGAAGGAAAAGTGAAAGAAGGAAGAAGAGGGTAGAAGAGGCGACTGACTGAATCATCCTGGTTTGGCCAAGCCAGGACAGCCGTCTACGAGAAGCAGGGGTCGAAGCGGTGTATTGCCTCGCCCGGGGGGCCCCGAAGGGTCCAAACATACCCCGGGCTCAGCTCAACCACCAGGGTCCCCTTTTCCCCGGACACGGCTTAAGCCACGCACAGCCAGACGTGGATGGGCGAACCCACATGGCTCGGGGCTCGTAGTGACGCCACTCACCAAGCATCTACTAAAGTAGGTGCCCCCTGCGTGCGGGTATGGTGGCCCACGTGGCTGGGGTCCGTGGTGACGCTACTCACCAAGCACCTGGCACCTAAGGTGCAGGCGCCCCCTGCGGGGCTCGGGGTACGTGGAGACGCCACTCTCCAAACACCTGCTTTCACAGGTGCCCCCTGCGGGGCATCGTATGGATGGACAAAACCGTATATTCTGAGTATTTGCCAACAACATTGTGTAGAAACTCGCCTAATATTCTTGTACCGCTTGGGATCCCTTTAAAGATCTCGATAGAATCTATTCGCCACAGAACACAAAAGAAAAAAAATGAAAGTCATATACAACTCCCTGTAACGCCGAATTAGAGCGCAACTTTTGAGGAGGAGGATGGAAGGGTACTGTTACGTTCCACACCCTTGCGAGGCCGTGCATCCTCCAGGGCACACTTGCAGGGACGGTCCGCAACACCATCGCTCGGCAGAGACCCTATCGAAGACTCGGCACCGAGGCTTTCGAACATTAGCTGAAGTAACCAACATGAACGGGGTCTTCCTCTTTCTCCAACATGAAGAAAAGCTGCTGCTGCGGAGACATAAACCTCCGGTCCAATGAGAGTGGCTGTTGGACCTCATCGTCATCGAAGCCAGCACCAATCACACCAGGATTCCACCGGCGACGCAACACAGTCACGTCACCGGGGTTACAAAAGGGGGACCCCCGTACATACGCGCGGTGGAGACGGAATGGGACCTACCATCGATCGCGACAATAATCTCATGTCCCATTGAAACATTGTCACCATATAGCCCTAACCCGGTCTCTAGCCTGTCCGTCCCCCAGCCCTTAACAGTACTGACGGGAGGGTATACCCCTCCTCCCTCCTCCTTACCTGCTCATCCTCCCTGCTACTCTTCCTCCCTTCGTCCTTCCTCTTCCTCCTTGTCCTCCTCCCCTTCTCCTCCCCCTCACCTCCTCCTCCTCTCTCCTCTTCCCGGCCCCTCCTCCCCCTCCCCTCCTCCCTTCCCCCTCGTCCTCCCCATCGTTCTCGCCTTCTCCCCTCCTCCTTCCCCCCCTTCGTTCTCGCCTCCTCCCCCTCCTCCTTCCCCTCCTCCTCCTCCTCCCCTCCCCCTCCTCCTCCCTCCTTCTCCTCCCCGCGTGTTGCATCATGGGAAATGTCCCACAATGCACCGCGCGGTTATGCCGACGCCGACACCGACGCCGCTCAAGCCGGAAACGGGTGCCTAAGAGCTGCGCTCTAAAATCAATTGCGGGAATTCAGCCGCCACAGCGACCTGAATTGCGCCAACACAGGCTGCCACAGCCCACTGCCGAGAAAACTCACAGCCCAGCGCAGTCGGGAAACACTGACGTACACTTTTAAAATCAGGGACGCGCGCTGTAAATCGTTTCGTTCGAGACTGCCGCTGAAAGGTCTGTAGGCAGTGACGACTTACAAATTCAGTAGAAGCTGCGCCTACAAGCGTTAGGAGCCTTTGCGCCATCGAGAAAATAGTTCCGAAGAAACACGTCGTTAATTGACCGTGGGAAACGAGGGTGAAATTGCACGTGATCAAGAGGGACGCAATTGTCGCATTTTAACAAGAATACAACAGTGGTAGTTTGCACAGGACAGGCAAAAGAACCGGAACATTTCCTGCCTCGATGCGTCGATGGCGATGCAAACGGCAGCAGGCCAAACTGCCTATGGAAGAACCGGCGGAAATGAATGTGACCTCATGCCACAAGGTCATAGGGGCCTCGGACGCGGAAATAATCACATAACTGAATCACGATGTGACCAATCGTGACAACGAGAGTGTAAAGGACTCCGACATTCATTATTCGACAGTTGGCGGCCTTTATTTGTCAACTGTAGGGCCAGCCGTTAAACTCTGCCCTCATCGAAAGGCAAAGTTCGGTTTGTAAACACTGTGCCGTTGAAGTAAATGCAGGGATTGATCCCTACTTACATGGCAATACAACCGCTGCCTTCTTACGTTCACACACGGGAAGTACCGCAAACTAAAGCAGTCACCGTTACAACTTTGCGAGGGAAAACCGGAAAGGCCAAGAGTGGAAAACTTGCTTTAAGTGCCGACGTACTACGTGTCATCAACAACCGGGGGCTGCCGTTAAAAATAATAATACAAGTTTGTAAACCATTTCGTCGTTTACCCTGAGACTGTTTTTTTTTTTTTTTTTGAAGAGCAGAAGTAACAGAAAAAACAGGCAGGTTTTTTTCTGTTACTTCTGCTCTTAAAAAAAAAAAAAAAAACCAGTCTCAGAGTAAACGACGAAATGGTTGACTTCCACCAGCTAGCCTGTACTTTGACTCTTTTTACGAGTTTGTAGTTTGTTTGCTGGCCATGAGGTTACGACAACTGACGGTGGCAGCGATTGCGTGTATTTAGGGGTATTTGCCGCTGAATTATTAATCTGTCACCAACTATATTTTCTAAACATGGCAGATATAGCCAGGCCGGTTTCCGTCCACAATGCTGTCGCCTAGTCTGTCGCACAAATTATTTCCGTTGCTAAGGGGCAATTGGGGCTTTACGTAGACGTAGGCTGGACGTGCGTGTAGAAAAAAAAAAACATAAATGGCCGACCATGACATTAACTCTTTTAACAGATCGCGAGCAAAAAAAAAAAACGATATGTCAACACTCTTCTGTCTTGTCGCCATTTTTAGTAGCTGTCGTGTAACATCAAAGCATAATTTATTAATAAAATAAAACTGAAGAAACAAGTGAATAACGTAAGGTGGACGTGAACACCATAGATATAAAACCAGTCCTAGTGGTTTAGTAAAGAGGCAGGTTTTCTCAGAACACCCCCTCCCCTCTCTTTGTGGTCCGTATTCTAAGTATTGAATCGGGGCCCCAAAAAAGCTGCAGAAAAAGCGCATAGTGAAAAAAGCCAAAAAGGATGACACCTGCCCTTCACATGGCCATTCGAAACAGTGCAGCGTGCAGAACTCTACCCATGCGCCAGCTGCGGTTGTAACCCAGTTCTTGCAGTATTTCACAGCTGCTTAGAATGGCGGAAAAAGCTCCTTCGTGCCGTGGAACCGGGACAGGCAATTCCAATGAATAGCAGACGTCGACCACATTGAATATTTCTGTACACCCACGAAGCAATTCTGGGACAGCAAGGACAGAAAACTTCAGTAACAACTTGAGCAAAAAGAAACCGAAAGTGTAGGCACGCTGGCGAGCTGGTAAATTGTGAACACAGATAAAACGCAAGGCTCAAGGAAGCATACAGAGGGCACATCAAGAGGCCTTTCGGCTTTCTTGCATGTCGGGTTTGAGTCTCGTACTGTGTAGTAAAAAGCAACAATACTGGTTCCCTAGTCTTTTTCTGTGTCAAAAATGGTCAAAACAGAAAAGTAATCCTTCTCGTTATTCATGCGCCTTTCTCGTCTCGGGCAGAATACTCTTCGGGTGCGGCAGCGAACTTCCTTGAGGGGGCTCAACTCAAATTTCCAAGAAAATGAAGAGCGAGCAATCTTTTCATTGTATAGTGCATGCACTCTATGTTTTAAGAATGTATATATACATATATATATATATTTTTTTTGCAAACACGACAGTGGTAGGAACGTAACTTGTGTCGAGCTGGACAAGCCATATTGGGGGCTACCCCAGCTTCGTCCGCGCTGGCTTTCACGGCGGTTAAGCGCAATGCAGGCAGCTTTCACCATTTAAACAGAAGCAAGCACAGAAGCAGCCGCATAAGGCAATCAGATGAAGACGCTGAGTTGTTCGGGCAAAAAAGAAGGATGAACATAGTGCAGCGAGCTATCTATAGTCCAAGCTATTCCCCAACAAATGCAGTCAGTAGAAATGTAGGTCAGTTATTCTCGCCATTAATTTAGGTAACGAATGCAAACATTACACTATTTTGCATATTTCTCTACTGCAATGCAATTCACCTAAAAAAAAAAGACGCCACAAACTGAAAGGAAGTCTGGTTGCACTGTTAACACGGACTCCTTTCAGCGGGAAAAGCCGCCCGTGCTATCCACCTGCTCATAAACGAGGTGGAGTTCATCAAAGCACAACCAAAAATCTCTCGCGAGCGTTTGGTTGCTTGTCAATGGTCAGCGCAGTGGTAATTACCATCAGCACGTCCCCGCCATACGAACTCAGCGCAGTGGTGATTACCATCAGCACAGCCCCGCCATTGGCGGTGTCACCATTGACGGCGATGTCGTGAAGGATGTTCTAAATTTATTTAAGAATAACTATGACGGTCTGAAGTTCAGGCATAAGCGCCAAGATGGCCGATTCCCGAAATTTTTAAATCTATGTTCACAATTTACAAAAGGTCACACTTGTTGGTCCTACAATCTGCGGGCTAAGAAGGGACTATTGCCTTACGACACTGCTGTCACTCGGGTGGCTTGCACGACATAGCTAGCAAGTTACATATATCTTTAAAAGAAAGCTGCATAAAATGCACTCACCGTGGCCAGTGTCGCCACGCAAAGAACTCGCGCAGACCCTCTGCATGACACGCAGTGCAGTTCAGGACAGACCGGTATTCGCCAGCCAGTTGCTGCGGTAGCCCAGAGCCTGTAGTGTATTGCTGCTGCCTTGGAAAAGCTGTAAGTCACCTCTTTCACGCTTTGTGGTTCGCATCAGGTTATACACAAACGTTTCCAGCAGCGTGGACCTGTGGAAGCAGGTGTTTGGTGAGTGGCGTCACCATGAACCCCCGACCCATGCAGGTTCGCCCACGCACGTCTGGCTGTGCGTGGCTTTCCTGTGTCCTGGAAATTGGGCATTCTAGCGGTTGAGTCGAACTTTGGACCCTTCGGCACCCCTTGGGTGAGGCAATACATCACTTCGGCTCCCGCTTCCCGCAGACGGGTGTCGTGTAGTGGTGCAAATCTATCGATAGTACTATCGATAGTATCGATAGTCGCCAGAAATTTTACTATCGATAGTAAAAAAAGACTATCGATAGTACTATCGATAGTAAAAAAGACTATCGATAGTACTATCGATAATCGACTAGCGAAAAACTATCGTAAAGCTATCGATATTACTATCAACAGTCGACTATCAAAAAACTATCGATAGTCGACTGTAGAAAAGCCATGAATAGCATTATCGATAGTCGACTATTGGAGAACTATCGTTAATCCACTATCAGGAAAAAGAACTATCGTTAATCAACTATTGATAGCCGACTATTGATAGTACTATCGATAGTCGGCTATCGAAAAACTATCGATCGTACTATCGATAGTCGACTATCGATAATTCTGAGACACTATCGATAGTTTTGGAAAAAGATATCGGTAGTATCGATAGTCAATTTATCGATAGTTTTGCATCACTAGTGTTCTGGCTTGGCCCGAACAGGATGATTCAGTCAGTCGCCATTTCCTCTACTCTCCCCTCTTCTTTTTCTCCTTCCCCCTTTCTCCTATTCTTCGTTTTCACCTTCTTTGGCGGCAAGGGCTAACCTTGGGTGGCGACAGAACTGCCTCTTCATCCACACTTGGTTATAGCTTTCTAGTAGCACTGGTAGAGTAACATACCCAGACAAGGCAGACCTGTTATGAGATGCTACCTATCCCCTTGTTGGACTCGGCGGTAGGTGGTGCGCTACGGATGCCGAACTTTCTGCCCTTCATATAGGTTCGAAGCAAAAAACCTCCCCCCATCGGACCTTGAAAAGGGTCCGGACCGAGGTAGTTACCAAAGACTCACCAGCAACAGTTCAGAGTAGCTTTAGCCGCTTTCTGGTAATGCACTCGAAACAAAATGGAAAATCACTTGCCAAGCTTTCACCCTTTCTTATTTCAAAGACTCTAAAAAATCTAGTCTGTCAAAGCCTTAAAGCAAAGAGTTTAGCATCTGGTGACCCGCTCGTTGAAGTAGAAGACGGAGTTCAGAGCCTGGTTCTTTTCGATCTAAACAGGATCTCGGATTAGAAAGTATCTGTCACTCCACATCGCACCTTGAACAACTGCCAGGGCGTCATTTCAGAAGGTGACCTTCTAGACTCTAGCGAGGACGAGATTTTGGAGGGCCTTTCAGGGCAGGGAAGGGTCTCTGTGCGACGAATCTCAATGCGCAGAGATCTGGTCCACAGTCTTGCATCCACCGTACTGCCTGAGAGCATTACAGCAGGCTATCTCCACTGCAAGGTGCGCCCTTGTATACCTAACCCAAGGCAATGCTTCAAGTGCCAAATGATTTGGCCACAGCTCGGTAACCTGTCACGGAAAAAAGACGTGTGCTAAGGGTGGAGGTACAGACAGACCATCCAGCCGACACATGCGAGGGTGCACTTCTCAAGTGCATCAACTGCTCTGGTGCCCACCCCACCTACTCTCGAGCCTGTCCAAAGTTCCAAGAAGAAAAGAAGATTTTAGCTTTCAAGATAAAAGAGATCCTGACATACCCTGAGCCAAGGAAACGGTTTTCCTTCCTCCAAGGAGGCACTTATGCCGAGGCGGCAGCCGGGGGGACAGCGCCGCCACTCACGGCATCGGCAAATACGCTATAGCTTCGCCAATAACTCCTCCGAAAACCTATGGGAGCGGCGGCGAACGCGACAGTGGCGCCTCTAGCGGACTCGGAGTCTACGGAAGCAGACGACGCAATGGAAAAGTATACGCTCCGCTACGTCCTCGAGCTTTGCGAGCCCCGTTTCTTCACCCCAACAGCTGAAGCAATGCATTACGGTCAACCCGTTTGCAAAGCGGAATCCACTGATTGCAACTGCAACGACAAACAAATAACGACGCGCGCATAAACGAAGATAGAGCAGTTGATTTAGAGGTCTCAAAGGCCGCTCGGGGGATCACACGCGTTTAAAGCGCATCTGGGAAGCGGAAAAAAGGGCGTTTAGCCACTCGTAGTACGTCGTAAGAAGTTACTGTCTATCCGTTACAAACTGCGTTGTCACAATTTCTTTCCTGATTAGGTGATTATTAAATCGTGCGCAAACAATATGTTAAAATTACCAGAGCAAGCGCACCAGTCTCTGCAGCATTACAAAAACAAAAAGTAACGAGAAAAATGACCGTGCAAACACTTTCCGAACTTTGCAGAAAAGATGGGGTCCCCATCCCAGACGAAAATAAAAAAAATGGAGAACAGCCGCGAACAGCGGCCGGCGATGGCAACGAAGAAGTTAGGAGACGATACAAAAATACAAATCACCCAGCAAAGATCTCCTTCAACAACGACGATCGCACGGGGCGTCGGTTGTAAATTAGCAGGTGGTGCTCGCCCTCGGTGTTCGCCATTAGCTCGGTGCTCGTTGTGTTCGCCATTAGCTCGGTGCTTGGAGACAGATTGGGGCCACTTTTCAAAGCTGTCTCTATGGGAGTTTCCCAACTGAGTGTATTAGTAACGTTGCCCTCGGTGTTGAGTCCACAACAAGCAAAGCGGAAGATACACGACGAAACTATAAAAAAAAGAGCTTAACTTTTTTTTTTTTTTTTCAGCTGCACGTTACACGTTTGTTTATTTGCTTTCGCGACGTTGGTAGGAACTAAGAACAAAAGAGCTGCAATCTGCTACGTGCTAGCAGTGTGTGACCTTTTTTGCTTTCGCTTTTCTCTTCCCAGTGACTCCCAGTGACTTTGGGAAGTTGTTTGTTTGCTCGCTTGGCGCAGCAGTTCAAAAGCACATTCCAGTACTTGTTGGCGTACATGTCCAGGCAATCCTTGCACACCGTGCCTTTGTTTTGAGTGTCGATCAGCGGCCTCAAGTGCGTTTTCAGCTGAACTTTTGTTTGGTGAAATATTCGTCGGTTGAGGCGTCAGTGGCGATTTTGAAGCCACACTTGGATAGCTGTTCAAGTTTAATTTGATGTAACTTAATTACTCACGTTTGTTCGGTTTTCGGGAAGCGGAAGAAGGATTTTCCACCACATCAGGAAAACTGGTTTTCGCAGTGGAGATGGCAGGCATATGGCATGCCAGCCGTCTCCAAGTATGCGCTAATGTATGCCCGAAGACGGCCGGTTGATCAACCAACGATGACTCATAGCAGACGTGACCGCGTACTTAAATAAAATCCAAATAGAAATGTATAACGAGCTTACACTCCTTAATATATTTATTAAGTATCAAAAAGTACATATGAAGATTTCGGATCAGAAACTCAATCGAAGGCGAACATAGGATGTTATCAGAGACCGACAGTAGAAAAAACACAACAACAACAACAACAAAGTTGCAGACGGCCCTCCAAATGTCCAGGCATAGCGTAGCAGACGATCCGGTGGTAGTAAGCGACGAAGTAAAGGAAAGGAAGTAAAAACTAAGCCAAACAAGGCAAAGCAAAATACGCGATGGTTCGAACGTCAAGTAAGCACCATGAAAGAAAAAAAACAAGCAAAAAACATAAACGCAGGAGGAAGAACGACCGCGGCGGCGTAGCATCGCCTCAAACATAAAAAGAAAGTAGACTTTGAAAAATGGAAGGAGGTGCACGACCGTCCATCGGCTGTTCTTTTTTGTAACTAGGCTTTTATTAGTTTCAGTAATAGCGTCAGATTTGCATGTGCACAATCGTCTTCTCCCAGAGCATACTGGCATCGCAGTAAGGTACGTCGTTCGAAATTGCCTTTTGCTTCTTTATCCGGAGACGATTATGATATAGCCAGCTCGCTATTCGACGAAACGGTTTTAAGCAATACAATCATGAGAAATTGAAATTGCAACAACAAAAAGAACTGATTGATATGCACAATAAAGGTGAAACGTAGCAATGTTCTAAAACATTTTTTACATTACCCTTTTCAAAGAAACAGGGCGAAGGTACATTCGTGTCTTGCCTGACAGACATAAGTTCTGAGTCTTCTGGCGGAATGTTTTCTTCGGGAGAGCCCGATAATTGCACCCTACAAGCTGTAACATCTTTCCCTCCCGAAGAAAATGTCCTTGACTCATGCGGTGGAACCTACTTTTTAACATTCAAAGCAGCGAATAACCGTGATAATTGTTTTTCATTGCTCACCTCGCACGGAGATAGGCAAAACCAGTGCATTGTGGAGAATTCGTCTGCTAGCGGAGATTCCGAGCTCGCCAGGGGCGCTGCGGTCACTTTTCGCCCGTGATCCGCGGGAGTTGCCAGTATTGGCTTACATGGTATTTGGCATTGGTAGGCACCCAGTACAGTCCTTGAGACTTTGAGTGCTCCACCGCCGCCTTAAACCCTAAACTCCACCGCCCCCCTAAACCACGTTGCAGGTTCCCAGACCCCGGCGCCCCCGTTAAAACTTCCACGCACCAAGATGATGCCTCATCGTCTTGGCCCGAAACTTCGAGTGGTGCAAGACGCCACTCCCTCTTGGAGCAGTGAGAGGCTCACTCCTTCCACTTCCCAGCGGGCGGAGGAGGCCATGGAGGTATCTGTCGATCCGACAGAACCACCTCCACCTGCCAACGGAGGCACACAATCTGCCCCTAAAAAGGGGGATCGGAATAAAAAAAAATTAAAGCCGTTGAGAACTCACTGTAATGCTGAATTAGAGCGCAGCGCTTGAGAAGAAGGATGAAAGAACACTGAGGGGAGTGTATAACCCTCCTCCTTCCTTCTCACCTCGTCATCCTGCCTGCTCCTCCCCCCCTTCTCCCTCCTTCGCCCCCGTAGCCCCCGTCAGCTCACGTGAACCCCTGAGCTAACGTGGCCCCTTTGAGGTGACGTGGCTCCCTGAGGTCACGTGGCCCCCATGACGTCCCGGGGGTCGTGACACTCGTGACCTGTGAGTAGCTTCCGTAGATAATTAGCATTACATTACATAATTCGCTGTCTGACCCTCGTTTGCCTGGTTGCGATGACAAGTCCAGCGCCAAGAATCGTAGGGTCTGCGCTGTTTGAGGAGCTTTCTGCCATCGGCTCTGTGCGTTTCCAATTGAGACTCTTCGAAGTGATCCTAGAAGCCAGTATAATAAAAAAAACGCAGCATGTTGAGGCAATCTGAACGGAAAACACTGCGATCTAAATGCTATTCAGAGCCCTTTCACGAAACTACGAAAGTATCAAGAATATAAACTGCATGAAAGCAATTTTTTCCAGAGTCACAAGGACCCGCTTTCGCTCGGTACGTCACTCCAAGAGGCAAACACATGCACGCGACCTGCATGCACGCTGCAATTGGTGTTTCACCAGGCTAACAAACATAACGATTCCCCAATAATCATCCAGCAGGTGGTTCGTGAGGTACTAAATAAACATACAAAGATTATGCACAGTTTTATACCGACAGGGCACAGATCTCCTCTTTTGTTGAATATGCTGTGTACTCTGAATCATTCACGAGCATTCAACGGTTGAACAGTGTTACTAGTATACTCACTGCAGAACTTCAAGGTGTATTAACAATGGTGGACTATATTATTGAAAGCCATACAATAAAGGCCCACGTGTTTGTTGATTCTCAAAGCGTCATGACCGCAATGAGGTCTGTAAATGATTCAGAGCATAATCTCATCGAGCTTGTGCGTGCAAAAATAAATAGAGGCCTACAAAAGGGGCATGACATCATAATTTGGGAACGCGACAGAACAGCACGCGACAAAACAGCACGGTCAAAACAGCACGTGTCAAAAAAGCACAGCGTCAAAACAGCACGGCGACAAAACAGCAGGCGTCAAAATAGCGTCAAAACGGCACAGTGACATAAGAGCACGTGTCAAAACAGCGCGGCGTTAAAACAGCACAACGACAAAACAGCACGCATATGTATCAACTTCGAGCGCGCTCTTCACCTCTCTCTGCGGGAACAATTTCAAACCTCCTTTTCCCTTTCGCTTATTGTCGCTAGGTTATAAATTAATTGACTGCCTGTGTCAGTGCTTACTAAACTCCGCAAACCAACTCCCCCCCCCCCCCCCCCCCCCCTCAAAAAAAACAAAAAATCGCGTCATGACGCTTGTTTCCGCTTTTTACGAGGCTACAAGAGAGTTTCAATGATGAGTACTGATCGCAATCCACGTAACAGAATGTAGGCTGAAGCTAGCTAGACTAAAATCCATAACTAAATGAAAAAAAAAATAATACGAAAATACTAATGGTAGCTCTTGCTACCCCCCCCCCCCCCCCTTCCCCCCACCGGATTGGTCGAGAAGTTGCTTTGAGTTAAATTCCCTCATTATTGCCGACAAAGGCCTAGATCGAGTGGAGACCGGTGAACCAGAAACATATGCCACAGCCTCCATGCTGTTGCCGTAGAGCAGAGGCTAAGCACACCGTGCCTCTCACACTTTCTGTTTCTTTTCTTTTAACGACTAATGACAACACATTGCAGTGCGATTGATTCATTTATTGCAGACGACATCACAAGCAATCTTGCTCGTCAATATTCAGAGAACTGGTCGAGAAATAGCCATAATACGCACCAGCGGGGGCTTCGGTACTGGCCAGGGAGCCTTCATGTGCGTATCGCGTATACTCCCCACTCTGAACTTGCTCCAAAGAGAACGGATTCGACAAATTTACCGTCAACGAGTGGGCCTTCGAGAAATTCGCCTGGACCCTCCATTCCTTTACGGTGTCTACTTTGAGACATGCATTTTTTAACTCCATACGCTACATTTAGGGGTCAGCGTTTACGGCTTAAACCGAATAAAACCTGTAAAAGTACGCCGAATACATTTTTTCGAATTCGGTTTGAACTCAAAAACGTCAGTATTGTCACGGGTGGTGACCAAAAAATAGGAAATAAACAGGAAGAAATAAACGTTTAATGTGGCGAACTTGTGCCAAAAATAAAAGGGTACAAAGATAATAACAGAGCGTCGCGGGCATCGAAGTCGGCGTAGCAGCACAGTCGAACGCTGGGGCGAGACTGACTCGACAAGGTCGCGGGCGGCCTCTTATCTAGAGTGAGTCACTATCTCGAAGATTCGGCGGGGAAGGTTCGAGCGTAGCGCGCTTGGGGCGAGAATGAACACGCACTTTCTAGAACAACAAAAGCAGGGATAAACGATAGAAGTTATGTTCGCAGCAAGAATAAACGAGAACCTTCTGCAAGTCTGCGCGCGGCAGTATTTTCGAGGGCGTTTGGAGAGGTGGGAAGGGAGGGGGGGGGGGGGGGATCGATGTGACTCATTACTGACCGTATGACCACTTCCTTTCGCAGTTTTCAGCTTCTCTATGAGATCGGTTCAGCTTTCAACAAAAGCTGCGGGCGCAGGGGTCTTCAGTACGAAATCTGGGTTTTTCGCCTGATAGGGACTCGGTTGCCGAATTCTTTGTTCAAAGAAGAGATATTGATCGTGAACTGAACGATAAAAATCTAGAGTGTCCGTAAATGCTGCACTTTTTTTTTTTTTAAACACCCTATAGCTTCCGTCTACTAAAGGAGGGCATAAATACTATTTTTTTTTTTTGTCGTTTCTGTGCTCGGCGCGAATTTCGCAGTCGTGAAAATGGGGAGAACACGCACTGAGTACAATCCTTGCAAATTTCTGGATTTTGATATTTGCCTCTCCGACCAAAGTGGTACAAATATGAGCACACGACGATAATGTGAGATCACGAAAGGCCCCAGTGCGTCTTGCAAAACAGGTCGCGTTGGTTGCCGCAGACAGCGACAACTAAAAAAAAAAAACAGTACCTGGTTTACTTATTATACATTTTAAACAAATGCCTTTAAGTATTGCTTTTTTCGCCAGTATACCGGTTTTCGTCAATAAACCGAAAAGAACCGAGGAGTTTATGAGTCTTCAAATATTCACCGCAATAAACCGAAAAGAACCGAGAAGTTTATGAGTCCACAAATATTCACCGCAACAAACCGAAAACTTCTGTTAGGAATAAAACCCAAAAAAAGTACGCCGAACTTCAAAATAATAAGAACCGAAAACGCCAGACTCTATAGCTATATTGTCAATGTCCTGTTTTGAAGCTGTGCTGTTTTGTCACAATGCTGTTTTGCCGCCGTTCTCTGCTGTCGCTGTGCCCTTTTGACCCTGAGCTGTTTTGTCGCTAGGCTCTTTTCACGCTGTGCTGTTTTGACGCCGTGCCGTTTTGGCACGTGCTCTTCTGTCCCTGTACTGTTTTGACGTTGTGCTGTTTTGTCGAGTGCTATTTTGACGCGTGGTGTTTTGTCGCCGTGGTGTTTTGATGCTGTGTTGTTTTGAGGCGTGCTGTTTTGAACATGCTGATTTGTCGCGTGCTGTTTTGTCGTGTGCTGTTCTGTCATGGTGCCCATAATTTACTGGGTACCCAGCCACGTTGGGCTCAGCAGCAACGAGAAGGCTGACAGGCTTGCGGCTTCTTCTAAAAACTTGCTGGAAACATGTCTGCAATTACCACATTAAAACCGGAAACCTATTTTTAGGGCAGCAATTTTCCTCAAATGGCAAGCAGAATGGGACCAACAGCATGACAATAAGGTGCACTCCATCAAGCCTGTTTTAGGGATATGGGAGAGCTCTTCCCATAAAACCCGGTCTCGTGAGATATTACTCCGTCGCTTGAGGCTCGGCCATTTTATGCACCCATGTGTACTTGTTGCGTGGGGCAGATCCACCTTTTTGTAAACACTGTGGTGAGATCTCGACGGCCTGCCATATTCTTGGTCTCTGGTCTGCCCTTGCACAAGAAAGACGCTCCTGTTGTTTGGAATTCTCAATGTTTTGTATTCCATTTAAACCTGCACTAGTGCTCGGTAAGCAGCCGACTGTTCCCTTTTAACGTGTTGTCATGTTCCTTGAGGAAACAGGTTTTTTGCATAAGTTCTAGCTTTTCCAACATGCAGTTTCTATAGTACGTCATCACCACAGATAATTAGGTATTTTTCAGCATTTTGTCTTCTCCCAGATTATCTGACTTTGACTTCTACACTAAATAACACTCTACCTCTGCTTTGTGTAAATATTTAAGTTTGGCGCAGTATGGCCACGTCGCTGTTGCGCCAGAAAGAACTTTATCAATCAATAAAGAGACGCTGATGAATCGCGGCCAGCTAAAACCTGTCTCACAAGAAATAAAAAGGCGTGAGTGCGCAGTCTCCTATCTGTTTTCTTTTATCTCATGTCTGAGTTTTGGTGGAGAAGAAAGCAGCAATGACACTTCTTTCATGGTTTGCTTTCAGTAATATGTAAAAGAACCAAGAACGACTCGGTTATTATACTCAGCCTCATAAATTATGAGGGTGCGAGGGCGTAGCTCCGCAGAATGTCATTTTTGTACAAGTGCTCCCGCAAGAAGGGCTCTTTTAACGTCAAGTGCTTGGGCCTGTGCCTTTGCTGCACACAACTTATGGCACAGAGTGCATAGCACGCATTCGAGAGCACTTGCTTCCGGCGAGAAATCAATTTTATTTATTTATTCAAAGTACCCCTAAAAGCCCTCTGTATGAGGGTATTACATAGAAGGGGGGGGGGGGGGGGGGGGCAGGCGAGCAAGTATATAGTACACAGATAAAACACAAAAATTATTCAAGGACACTATGAGAACAAGGAATAAAAAAAAGAACCTGAGTATTAGTATAACTACGCGCGAGCTCTTGAAATTTACACTTATCTAGTTCAGTTGCAATGTGAGCCGGTAGGTTATTTCAGTAGATTATGGTCCGTGGTATGAATGATTGTGCGTAACTAGATGAGTGGCATGTGATGCGCGCTACCTCGAATGAGTGATCGCGACGTGGAAAAATAATGGGTGGTGTTATAAAAAAATCGTCGTGAAGCCATGCATGGTCATGGAGCTTGTGAAAGAATGACAGACGGGCATGTTTACGGCGACGTGATAGGTCATGCAACTCAGCTTGATTTTTTTATGTGGTGACACTGGAAAATGGAGAGTAGTCAGAGCAAATGAAACGCGCAGCACGGTTTTGCAGGGACTCGATGTTACTTATAATGTAGGCTTGCTCAAGATCCCATATGGCAGAAGCATACTCAATTTCGGTGCGGTTTAGAGTGACATAAGCTAGTTTACGTAAGTGAGCGGGTGCTTGTTTAATATTGTGTTTTATGAATTGAAGGGAACGGTTAGCGGAAGCAAATGCGAGATCAATGTGGTAGTGCCACGACAAATTACACTGAAAGTGTACGCTCAGGTACTTATAGGTAGAAGTGAGTTCGACAGTATCGTCATTCAGAAGGTAACAAGTTGGGGTCTGAGAGGAGCATTTGGTAAACGACATGTTTTGTTTTGTTGTGGTTGAGGGTCATTAGCCACGAAAAACACCACGTGGCTAACTTGTCATGGTCTAATTGGAGAACTTGGCGATCGGTGTTAGCAGAGATGTTACGGTAGATGAAACAGTCGTCAGCAAAAACGCGGGCATGAAACAAAACGCAAGTGGGTAGGTCATTAATGTATACGAGGAAAAGTAATGGACCCAGCACGCTACCTTGGGGAATTCCACATGCAACTTGGGCAAAAGAGGAGTTGGAGTTGTTAAGGGAAGTAAACTGAAGTCTATTTGAGAAAAATTCCATTGTCCATGAAAGAACATTAGGATGAATGTTATGCTGGGCAAGTTTTAGTAAAAGCCTGTGATGGGGAACGCTGTCAAAAGCCTTTGAGAAGTCGAGAAAAATCGCATCAACTTGTAATCTAGCATTCGTGAACGAAACCGGCAAGTTTAGTGTCGCATGAGTAACCCCTGCGAAAACCGTGCTGATACTTGCAAATAATGTTATGGTCCTCTAAATAGCGTATGACTTGATAATCTATAATGTGCTCCAGTTGTTTACAAATAGCGCTGGTGAGTGAGATAGGTCAATAGTTCAGTGGGGAGGATCGATAACCAGATTTGAAGATGGGAATTGCTTTATCTATACGCCAGTTTTGAGGAATTAGACCTGTTGAAAATGACTGCGAGAAAATGGCTGTCAAAATGCCAGAAATGCCTTCCGCAGTATTTTTAAGTATCTTGTTATTTATGCCGGTGTGATCAGAGGCAGATGATAATTTAAGTTTATTTAGTGCAGACGAAATGGCGGCCTCTTCAATGACTATTTCGGACATAGACATATCATTAAGTCTGTTTCGGGTGGGAGAGGAAGTAGTGTCCTCACAAGTGAACACCAATGAAAATGATTCATTAAGGAGCTGAGCACACTCTGACTGTGTAACTGAAACGCCGTTGTTATCGATGAGAGACACTTCAGGATGACTACTTGGATTAACTACAGGCCAAAAACGTTGAGGGTCATTTAGTAGTAAAGACGACAAGCCATGATAAAAAAAAAAATGACGGCGCGTGCATTTAAGAAGTGACTGGTAATCACTGTCACACTTTTTGTCTCGGAGCCAAGAAACTGATAGCTTGTTCTTATCTGCTAGTCTGAACAAGCGCTTTTTTTGTTGTTTAGTCGTCGTAGCCGCTGACTAAAGCAAGGAGCACTGTTTTCGCACTTTATTGATATTACAGGAATAAACTTATCAATTAGATTAGTAAAGATATTTGTAAACAAGACCCAGTTTTCTTCGACACTGGGCGACATAAATTGATGCAGGAACTGTTCTGAGAAAAGAGACAAGTCAGAGTTAAGTCCGTCAAAATTGGCTCTGTTGTAACATTTGATCTGCTTATCGGTGGTACTTTTGTTAGGCGAACGAACAGTGCGACTGGCAATAACATCATGATCAGGAAGCCCGTCTAGGTGAACCATGTTCTAACAGATGTCGGGATCATTGATCAGAATTAAATCAAGAACATTTGCAGAAATTTTAGAGCGCCGCGTGTGATGTGTAATGAGTTTATATAATGAGAAGTCTAGACAAGACTGGAAGAAAGCATGGGCCTGTGTTTCGGTAGCCGCAACAGATAGCGTCGACCAGTTTATGACGGGGTAATTAACATCTTCAAAAATAATTAACGCAAAGTTAGGGAATCTAATACAAACTTCACTCAAAATCCTATGGAATTCACACGAGAATGCCTCTTTCATATCAGGAGGGCGGTAGAAAACACCAGCAATTCAGTAGGGTACGTTGTTGGCAACGTACCCTACTGAATCGAAGCGCCTGTCCTGTATACTTCTTGTCCTTGTCTTTCTGTTGCGCTATTTTATATGTTTTACCAGCAATTCTGTTGGCGGGACCACACTTCAAAGAGAGGAATACGCATTCGAGAAAAGACTTTTTGTGGATGATGACCGCAAGGAACTTCTTCCTCAACACAATGAGGACACCACCACCTCTCCGAGTCTGCCTATCACAGCGAAAACAGTTGTAAACGGACCCACTCACCAAAATGCCATGCCATTACCATTACCAAAACGTTGAGCCACGTTTTGGCCAGCGCAATCAGTGATGCCGAGCATGAATCGACGAGTGAAGAAAGGGCGACACTTTTGGGGGGATGCTTATAGTGGTGTACAAAAAAAAAAAAACCCTTTGTGGAAAAAACGCTTCGATCGTGACGACAGGAAAGATACTTGAGTCTGACGGGCGGGGGGCGTATATCATGCTGCAGTAGGCCGAGACACAAGTACTGCAGCATTGGTAGGCCGAGGAACAAGCATAGCGGCATTGATATCAATGCCTCATATATAAAGGTCATTGTTCACAAAAAGTTTGTTAAAAGCAACGCGAACACGGTCACCATCTTTATTGTTTTTTTTTTTTTTTTTAACTGCAATAGTTTATGGCGTTTGTCGCGGACGGCCTTAGAGTTGTCACTTGATATGCTAAATGGTGTGTTCTTTAGGTTGAGGCCTTGACCTAACACCAATTGCACATCTTTGTTATTGTAAAATTCGGCAATGATTGGTGGCTTTTTAGCCTGTGCCTTTGCTTCACACAACTTGTAGCACACAGTGCATAGCACGCATTCGAGAGCACTTGCGTCCGGCGAGAAATCTATGATATACAGGGTACGATCGCAGGAAACCTCGCAGGAGTGCAGGAAGCTATAAGTGCACCAGAACGTGAAACTAGCGGTAGTTTTGAAATGAAAAAGTTTGAGAATATAACATTACATGGGCCAAAAAATGGAAGCGAGAAACGTAATTTTTTTACCGGCGGGCCATCGGAGTACCACCAACTGTTGTGATTGGGGCATTCGATCGGACGCGGGCTGGTAAAAATTAAAAAAAAAAGGACTAAAAATTGTTGGGACCAAGACAGAAAGCGCATGCAGTTCTTTGTTAATGCGGAATGTAAGATCAAACACATTATTCCTCCGGATCAAATGTTTTTTTGATGAATTAGGCTTTGCTCGCAAATCAGTCGGCAGTTCTCTTCTGGCAGGCTTTCCGCTTTCTGCGATGCGTGTTTCCATCCGGAACGCAGGCCAAAAACATGTAGGCAGTGGCGCCAAATGAATTTGAAACAAATAAACAGCTCGGACGCGTGGAACGAACACTTAGAGATCACCATCACAGGAAAACACAAACCACTCATCGCTTGATCCTACAGGCGACGACGGCGACGCTACGACACTCGGTTCGGAAACGACATTCGAGTGATGGACGCAACAGCGTGGGCCTTGCCGCTCCTAATCAATACAAACATGCGACTCTACAACATGATACGTATCAAACAAAGGCTTCGGAAAAACTCAGGTGGTAGCACCGGAAACGCGGTTTAAAAAACAATAAATAAAATAAAAACATTTGTACTAAGGAGTACTGCAAACGCTTATTGGCTCTGAAAACTGACGGAAGCTATTTGACGTCAGCAAAGTAAAAATAACACAAGCATTTTTTGCGATTAACCATGACGCTACAGAAAAAGCAACAAAAACAAGCAAAAGAAAAGGGACGTCATTGGGTGATGTCATATTTGTGACATCACTTCCAGGGACGTTGTGTCACGTGACCTTGGATCATTCCTGCTCCAAATCGCTCGTGTAAGAACGAACATTTGATCGCGTCTGCAGGGCGCCTCGATATCCGCCCTGCGGGCACTGAGCCCGAGAGACCGGTGTCTTCGCTAAATCACGGGACGCCATAGAATTTGGCTGTGTTCCAAATCTGCCCCAACTAGATACGAGTTACTCTGGCGGATAGTGTCACGCAACGTGGGAAACTCGCCGTCGAAACCTGGGCTCCTGGCGTCCACCGAGACCGAGCTAACTCTTTATCGTTTGTCTGTACTGTGGTCACCTTGAGCTTTTTGAAAGCCTGTTTTTGAGTAAAAACAAACGGCAAAGACTCTTTTTGTATGAAATTTATTGGAGTTTAGTACGAAAATAGGGGCACGTTATGTTTTTAAAATCTTTAGTTTGCATGGTTTTGCCGCACAATTAATATTGTTTTTATACAACCATGCCTCAGCGGTCCTTTCAGGTAGCGCGTCCCGACCTAAGTGCATTTTAACTCCGGTAGTTCGACGCGGTGCGTCCGCCGGGGAGACGGGGGTGGCACCCCTGTAACCTCTTCCGCTGTATTTGTAATTAAAGGGGCACTGACACCCCAAAGGTCGTATTTATTTTTAATGTCTAAAACGATGCAAGTTGCAGTCATAGACACGCAAAAAAAAACGCATCGCGCGCGCCTTTTTATTTTTGGCGTTTGATTTTCCCGCCTCTCGCCTCCTCGCTTCTTTTGATCGGTGACGTCAAGAATCATGAAATTTAGAAGCTTTGTAGGCGTCATCTTTATAACATTTAATTACGGCAATTCTAAAACATGTTTTTTAACGCAATTGCGAACGCAGTACGGCCCTTCTTTTTGAAATACCAAAAATCGGGAGTTCGTTGAGGTGCCGTCTTCTGGATTTGTATATTCCAACGGAAAACAGGCGACACCGCTCAAAACTGGTCCGCCGGAACGCCGCCGCTCGCTCCTTTCCTCCTCGCTTCGGGTCGCCATGGCAACAGCAGGGAGTGGTGAAAGAAAGGGGACTCTCAGGTCTCCGCAATTTTTGACATCAAGGCACCGGCGCCGATCGCGCGGGAACTTCTACTTCCATAAAGCCCTGCATGCAACACGGCGCGCGTTGCACTCTGGGAACTAGTTGGCCAGGGAGGAGAGTGGCAAGGTTTCGGTTTTGATCGACACGTCGACAAGAGATTACACACGGAGCGTGGACTATTAACGGCCGTTATCTGATGTTTTCTGGTCCCGAGAGCGTCATTTGTGGTCTCTAAACTAACCTAAATGGCAAAACCTCGAAGCTTTAGCACAAGCCCGAGACGTATAGCATGTCTTAACACATGCTTTGTTGTATTTTTGTACGTGGGCCTTTCTGTTAGCGTTTCGAGGTATGTGGACGAGTCAATGCTGGGTATCTTGACGCTGCGAAGCTCGGGGATCTTGCTTAATTGTGTATGAATCAACAAGCTGTAGCAACTAATAAGTATGCATACATTGAACTCGAGCCTTTACATTAGCACTGTTGGTCAGGAAGTTTGTTTGTTTCGTGCGTCAATAGACGAAATATAATTTTTTGCAATTACTGTTTTTCTTAATACATCTGAGTACGCGAGGTAAAACTCGGAGGCGCCATTGAAAAGCTCAATTATAACGCCCTTCTTATCTCTTATCCGTACTGACCCGCAGCACTGCACTGCACGAAGTCCCCACCCGCTTGCATTTTACTAATATTCAACATCGCGTATGCGCATAACGTTATCCTGCAATTGTATAGGCACATTCGCACATACAAACCGCTTTAAGAAAGCAAACGTCGAGCGCTTGTGTGAAAAATGTCGCACTGTTCGCCAGAAGTACGCCGGACGGGCATGAACCTTTATGCGGCGCGCCAAACAAACGAAATTATTCAAAGTGCATTTGACGTTTGCTAATGGCCATAATATTTGTTATGTCTTTGCTTTCTTCCTGCCTAAGTATGCCGAAATAATTTCAGACACACCGTTCAGGCACAGATCTTGGACGTCAGCAAAAGCTCGTCCAAAAAGGCTTAGCGAGGAGTAGGGGACGCTTATTAGGGCCTCCGTCGTAGCTAGCCGATATCGGCGTTTGCGAAAACTTAATCTTCTATCAACATAAAATTTGAGTGGGAGATATATGATGACACGCGGAAGACATCATAGTAACTTTAGTGCAGTAGTGAGGTCGAATTTATTGCGTTTCCTTTAAAGTTCATGCGTCAACGCTGGGCTCAATTTTGATACTCCTATGAGGATGCGGCTTGCTTTTCACCCAGTCAAGTAACAAGAAGCGGACGTTTGGCAAACAAAATACGTGTAAGGCTCCAGGTGACCAAATTTCAGTTGTAATTCACTGGTTCTAGACGGGATTATTGAAATTGAACTCAAAGGTGATGTGACGTTTGCATACGCACTCATAATATCTGATGTTTCGGGAACCAAGAAAAGTGTCCCGGTCTTCGTTTTGTATCGCTCGAGAATGAGTGTATTGTACGTTTGTGAAAAGTCAGATAATCGAAAGCGCAAGCAGCGCGTTCGGTCGCGGCGCGATAGCATGAGATGGAGCTGCTCAGTCGAAACCGAAACTGAGTGGCCAACTAGTTCCCAGAGTGCACTGCGTGGTATTTTGCCGCGATGGGGCGCGTCGGTTTTGGAAGAAGTCCATTCGGCATTTGGAAAATGTTTTTTTACTTCACGAATACTGAATTCCCAAATTTTAAATTTTGAGGGTAATGTCCCGGCATCGTTTTCAATCGTTTCTGATAATAAAAAAAAAATATGATTTTGATGTGTCAGTGCCCCTTTAAAGCCACGATAAAGTCACATGCAGTTCCTCGAGTGGCCGCTGCGGGAGAAATGGTGGCGTTGTGTTCGTCGTTAGCTCGGTGCTCGGAGACAGATTGGGGCCATTTTTTCAAAGCTGTCTCTATGGGAGTTTCCCAACTGAGTGTTTTAGTAACGTTGCACGTAACTGATCCCGAGGGAAAAGAAAAGAAAAACACAAAATGTTTAATTGTACAGAACCGAAACTGAAACTCTCCTGGTTCAGTAGAAAAATCAGGAGTAATTATTTGAGTCTAATACAAATAAATAAAAAAAAAACGCGCGTTTTTATTTTTTGTTTATTAAAAAAATATATAACTAGGTTCTTTGTTTAGCTCTATATGAAAGTAAGATTTCACTTCTTGTGTTTGTCCAAAAGCAGCCATATTCTTTATCGCCAGTTTGTCACGGCCGCCAACCCTGGTTTGTTTAAGCTCCACCACAACAAGAACTCGGCTAGACTTGGCTAGAAACCAGACTAAGCAAGCCTTTTTTTCTTTTTGGCAGGCCATCGCCGGAACTTCCGGCGAGCGGCCACCCGTTACAAAGGGACGCCACTAAATCCAAAATCCAAATCCAAAGGTGGATGTGCTGAGCAGCTGACCGCTTCAAGAAATGCTGTTGTGTTGTTGACGCAGTAAAGCCTGTCAGCCACCGAGCAGGCCGCCGGTATTCTCCAGTTATCTCGTGTCGGCCATGTCGAAAACAAGTCGCGAGAAAGAAAAGCCGCTGGAGCGCCTCAAGTCCCTCTTCGGCCTGGGCAAAGGCGGATCCTCCTCGGGGCCGGGTTTCGCCGTCCCCAAAATCGAGGAGTTCGCCATCACGCCGGAGATCGTCCGGGTAAGATAAAAAGACAAAGCAAATAACAAAATAAACACTTCTTTTTTGCATTCGGGACAGCCTCCCCTCCGCCTTGCTAAGAGAGGCTGGATCAATCGACCGGTTTTTATTGATCTTGCACCCCGGTGTGGAGGCTCATTGCGAGCGTAGCTGAAGCTACAAGAGCGATGATACGGGCTTTTAGCGTCCCTGCCACGCGCGCACGTCCGTGCAGTGTTTTGTTTATGCTTCGTCTCACCTTAGCACGAACTAACTGCGAAGGCTGTGCAAGCGTGCAGCCGCCGAGACTTCATCCAAAAAAACTAGCTCGCGCTTTTAGCATGGGTGGCTAACAATAGTCCACCCCAAGGTGAGACAAAGTGCAGTGCAACGTGCTCGTGCTCGCAGCTTCGCTCGCACATTAATCGAGACAAACTACAGAGTCTGTACCTCGTTTTACCTTAATATACCTTTTATTTTCAGCGCCAATAAGCATGCTGGGAGTATAGTTGCACGCGCTGGCGTCTGCAGTAGTAACTGTTCTAAAAGCAAAAGCCTAAAACAAATTTAATCTCGGGCGCCTTCCTCAAGGTCTTATTTTGGTTATTTACTTCGAATCTTTTATAAGGGGAAGGTGAGAGCGTGCGGTGCCTAAACTTACATTCCCACCATTCTCCTTGATGCTTGCTTAATTTAGGCAATGGGTCTTTTAAGAGCTCCAGACTTTCGGCGTCCCTGGTGAGCAAAAGCGCTTGTGCAGTGTAAGCATCGTTCATGGCAATGTGGCATGAAGATCATATTTGAGGGCAATGTTTAGAGCCACTGATCTCCACTAGAGGGGGCTGGATGGCGCATTGAGCTAAAACAAAAACATATCGAGGGGCTTTACATTGAGCTAGGGTGCCTAGATGTCTGTCTGTCTCAGGGTGAAGACATCCATTGTTGTCCGGAATGTGCCAGCGCGTGACGCTCTCGCGCACTCGGTGCGTGACTTGGGGTGACTTGGGCGGTAAGATGGCGTCTATGCATCAGCCAAAGCTACGCGCTCGAGCTGAGTGACACCGTATTGCGCTCACTTTAAAATGCATAAAAAAACGATTGGGCGGAAAAATGGCTGAGATGTCACCACTCTAGCAAAAGCGCGCGTGTGTATGAAGGCACTCTACATTGAGCAAACAGGTATGAAGCCACCGGAAGTGAGCGGCTTGTCCCAGAAGTGAGCGCTTGGCAGGCTTTGTAACCCTCCCGAGTGCTGGTTCGAAAAGCTTCGAGGGCGCTGGATTTTCGCTTGTTCCCTCAAGAGAGCCTCCTTGTTGCGCCGTAAGAGAGCGTGCGGACCAGAGAAGTATCATGGGAAGCCATTCAATGCAAACATTCTGAGATTATAGTGGATCAAGTTGTGAATATGTCCCAAGTTCAAATGCCTCATTCTCGGGATTTAATCTGGAACGGGAGTATTAAAACCCAATGAAAGACACAAAAAAGCATGGTCCAAAATATCGAGTGAATGCACTAGGAAGCCCAGCGTGCGCCCCACTTCCGGGACAAGCATCAAACTTGCGGTGGCTTCACTTGCGCCAGGCTCGGAGGGCAACTAAGCGCCATCCAGCCCCCTATAGTGGAGATCAGTGTTTAGAGCTCATGTTCTGGATGAGCTCATATTATTGGGCTGCTAAGACCAACATTCTTGATGGTGTGGAATGCATGCTGCAAAAGAACTGTGGAAGCTTGCTGTCAGCACGTGCTCAACACTCGCACGCACATTTATGGCTGCCAGTGAATACCCTCTATGCAGAGGGCAAGTTCGTCTGCTTCTTGAGCAGGGGTTGCGGTGAGTGCCAAGCTCTGATTGGCTTCGATTGGAAGGATAGTGGGTAGACCTCAATGCAGGTAAAGTCACTGGATCCTGGGAAAGTAACGCCAAGCTCCCCGCATGGTCGCCATCTTGGTCGGTGGAATGAGCAATTTTTCCTTGACCCCTCCGTTCTTGGCGAGCCGATTTAGATTCGCTGGTGACGGGTAGCTTTATTGAGTCGTTTTTTTGTATACCGAGATTTTGATAGCCACACACCGGCGAAGCAAGCGTACTTGTTCGTACCACCACCAGATGCTGTGTCGGTGCTTGGAGGCACTGAAAAATAAGTTTACTGTCTTTAAATACGCAAGAAGAACAATATAATTGTAAGAGATCCATGGAAATGGGCATGATTAATAAGTTGTGCCAAAGACTCTTATATTGGCAAGGAACGCTTCCAGTACGATGATGCTCCATGGTGATCTTGGCGCGACTGGTTTAGAACGACCCCCTGGAAGCTTCGAAGATTTAAATAGACCAAGATGGCGATTTCCATGGGAACTTAGGCCGATTAGCCAATCGCCTTGCGAGGTTTGGGTCGTCTGTATGTTAGTATCCGTTTGTGTGCGGCTAGCAGGTAGGGAAGGCAATGGCGCTACTTTCCCAGGACCCAGTGACTTTAAATGCAGGTAGCATCGAGATCTACCCACTAAGAGCCAATGAAAGATCCATGTTCTGACGTCAGTGCAACCCCTGCTCAAGAAGCAGACGAACTTGCACTCCGAATAGCTTTGGTTTCTGTCACACACAAAGTGTAACTGCTTATAGCTTTGGTTTCTCTCGCGCACAAAGTGAAACAAACTACAAAGTTCCTCTAACTCATTTTACTTCAATTGCGAGCGTAGCATAAGCTACGAGAGGAAGCTCCGGGCCTTCACCATCCCTACCGAGCACGTGCTCTTGTGCAGTGCAAGCACCATTCATCACGAAACGTGCAGGAACAAGGCCTGCAACGTGGAATAGACCGTATGCCAAAAGAAGCACCATCCAGTGTACTTATGGTCAATTCTCAAGCTTCCTTCATACTGTGGCGTTCCTGTACAGATAGTTTCACCCGAGAAACCCTGTCCACCGCAAAGTGAAAGCCGTAGTTGTAAAATAGGATCATGTACTGCCAGTCCAGTCTGAACCCTTCACGCAGCGTCTTCGATAAGGACTTACCTGGATGGCCTGTTTCAGTGCTTCAGTGACGAGTCTGGCGACCTCATTGCTTACAGTTTATTTTCCACAATCTCGCAGCCGTCCTTCTTTTCTCCGTCGCACCGACACTAAATGTCAAACCATTGAATGTACAAATGCATTGTCCTAATTTCATAAAAAACAGAGTTGAATGCAGATGCGACTCGTCCACAGATGGAGAATGGCAAAGACCCTCCACCATATGGTGGCTCCACCGAATGGCATGGTGATGATGATGATAGCTGGCAGGAATTTTGCATATGACCGTTTTTAGTGGGCCTGAAGATAAAAGAAGGAGCAGACTTACCAAGGAAACACTGCTGGAGTCGAGGAAATATAAATTAGCACTTCCTTTAGCTCATGCTTCACTTTGTGCGCAATCAAAGCTGAAACTACAAGTGTGGGAGCATGTTCCCCCGATTAATGCGTGCACTGCACGAGCATGCGTGCTTGGCAGGAACGCTGAAAGCCCCGAACTCGCTGTTGTAGCTTGTGCTATGGTTACGCTTGTAGTGAAAAACATGAGAAACCTAGAATTTTTGCAATCTTCTAGTGAGCCTGGAGACAAGGGAAAGGGCACACTTGGCCAGAAACCATACCTAAAGGCGATAAAATCCAGCATTGTGTTTTCTTTAAAGGCACACACTTGCTTTTGACCACGGCCACCTTCAACGCGACCGGTTTTAAGCCTTTTGTTACGGCTTGCAACTGGCTGCACTGCTGCACAGATGGTTGTAAGCCATCGCAAAAGGGTTAAAGGGACACTGACACCCCCCAAAAATTATTTTTTTATTTTTTGTTGGGTGATTTATTATTGTGTCAGAAGACTACCCAATCAGTGGTTTTCTACGGCATCACACATATTTGTAAGAAAATAGAAAAACGCAACTGTTCGAAACCGAGA
Organism: Ixodes scapularis; assembly: GCF_016920785.2. Lineage (NCBI taxonomy): Eukaryota > Metazoa > Arthropoda > Arachnida > Ixodida > Ixodidae > Ixodes > Ixodes scapularis. Next base: position 1,131,219 of record NW_024609839.1, on the reverse strand, counting down.
TCGATGCTGGACTCGGGAGGAAGAGGAAATATAGAGGTGAGCTTTGCCAAAAATCACATGGCTGTGCAACTTTTTTTTTTTTTTTTTCAATCAACGTATTGGCAGCTTTTTAGAGGCCGCAAGAAATAGGTATCACATTTTGTTTTTATTTTTAATGTTAAATGTGTGCCTTCATGACCCACGACTGAGTATCTTTGGTGGTTGTGTCTAGACCATAGAAAACAGCACGTGACCACGGAGAAGAAAGTGAGCGCGACTCAAATAGGCGAGTTCTCGATCGACGGTTCTCGGGCAGAAAGAATACGAATTTCGTGCCGCAAATTATGTTCTGGGTGGTTGGGCTCTCGTATGTCATGTACAAATAAATACCTTGGCGATAATAAATACCCTGCCAGTGTCCCTTTTAAACCGGGTTTTAGCCTCTTGGGTCCTGAGGGGTTGCAGTTGGGTGAATGGGCCTTAGCTGGTGTGTGTCGAGAACACTGGCATGGATAAATGCCTAATTATTTGCAGAACCTGGTATGAAACAAACGGTGAAGGCCTGCAACTGTATTGATCAGAAAATTGCTGTGTGTTTTCTAAAAAAAACCCCTGAAAATAAAAAAAAGTTTTTTTTTTTACAGTCCAGTTGGGACACATGTGTCAAAAAATTATATTTTACGGGGAAAAATTTTTTTTAGAGCAATATTGATGGCGAGAGACGCGATTCTCTCAGCATTTCAGGCACATGGAGGAAAGGTCGATCGGCTTTACCTTCACAACCAAGATGGTCATTCTGGAGTGACCCGTGACGTCATGGACTTGGCGTGCAGAATTTCAAATAAACCTCTCGCCATCAATATTGCTCTAAATTTTTTTTTTCAAGTAAAATTAATTTTTTTACACGCGTGTCCCAACCAAATTGTTTAAAAATAATTGTTTTTTTCTTTTCAGGGGCTTTTTAATAAGGAAAGACACTACCTGGGAATGTCAACTTCTTAACCGCTCACTCAATCGGCGTGATATTAGCAAGTGGTGTTTGTAGCCATAAAGGAGGAGGACATGCAAAGTTTCAGCCCTGTGAACCAATTTTATACCCTCAGAACAAAGTAAAGCATGGCTTTGCATGGGATCTGCTCAATGAATCTATCGTTGAGAAATATTGTTGTTAACCACATATTTTTCTGGTGTAATGCATGCTGGAACACCTGCATGGTATTCCAGTGTGCATTCTCGCGCGTCAGCCAATCGCAAGCCGCCTTTCCGAGCGAGACGGCTTGCGACTGGCTGATGCGTGCCCGTCGTCACACCGCTGGTGCTTCCGCTGGACTTTGTGCTCCAGACTTTTCCACTCAGAAGGGGGCATGGCACAAACTTGTATCACTTTTTTGGTAGGGGAGTAGACGTCGCACGAGCATAATTTTTGGATTTCTAGGATGCTTGGAGCCCATAAGGTAAGTCACCACCAAGAACAGACGGCCTCAGAAGCGTCTTTAGTACCCCTTTAAGTGGCCGGATTTGAGCCAAGATCTCTTGTTCAGAGTGCCAATTCTTGATACGGGGATGCATGCCACATACCTGCAGAGTGCCTTCCTCAGTTGCACGCTATGCGGTACTTTTTTTTTTGCTGGTCCGAGGCCTTTGCTTGTAGAGTTGCTAGATGAGGATTGCCAACCACATTCTTCAAAGCTCGTTCCTTGCTTTCGCTTGGCATCACTATAGTCTGTTGCAGGTGAAGAGAAGCAGTTCAAGCTCCTGCCAGAAAGTTTTCCACATTAGCAGAGCGAACGCTGGAGAGGAGGCAAGTGAGGAAGCAAGTCTACTCACCTCCTCTGTGGCATTCGCTTTTATCTAGGGGAAAAAGTGGAGGGCTTTGTGGGGCAGCTTGTCTTGCTTTCAGAGTGTGGAAAGCTACCCTCAGAGTATCGTCGCTCTTTTCCTCCCCATTGTCTGTTTTCACGAAGACGCTCATTTGTCCGTTCACGTCACGTCACATCGATTTATGTCCTAGCGGCTCGAGGACGCCGCCATTTTGGTGCCTAGTGCCACACGTGAGCCGTGTGCGAGAGTTATGGCACTAAAGCTCCACCTTTTGACTGGTGGGTTTGGTATTGGGAGATCCTCACGGCATCGTTTTGCTCTATTGTGAACCGTTTTGGCAAGCGGAACAATGGAAAGCACTTTTTGCAACTTCCGTCAGGCACGCCTGCAAAAGCCGATGACGACTACGCTTCGGTTCACGATCACTTGGCGAACTGTGGAGGATACGGCCCCCGTGACCCGATAAGAGCATCGGAGCGAGAACACCGCATCCTGGGAGCGTTTGTTACAGTGCCAAGAAGCCGACTGTCGTCTGCTGAGCGAGAGTCGTTTGCTGCGAAACCAACCAGCTTCAGATTTGCTGCGAAACCAACCAACTTCAATGCCTCAACACTGCTCTCCGCTAGAGCAGCGAGTTCTCCGAGAACAGTTCCTGAGGCAACCATACTCACAATTTACCTGCGAGTCTGTGGTGTGTGCTAACGCCAGGGCTACGTTTTGAGCAAACTTGGTCGATTACACGTCTGTGATTGTCAAGAGCCACAATGCTACACAAAGGAAAAAATCGGGAGCAGATACGGATGGTGTGTCACTTTTTGGTTTAAATATAATTGAAACTTACAAATTTGTGTATGTTTATTCATTATTTTTTTTATATATTCTGGATAGAGATAACATCATCAGAGTTCAATTACTGTTAAAAAAAACAATAACCTAGGACTACTTTTTGTCACGGGCGGTGCTGTTGCTGTAACGAGGCCTTCATGACCTTGACCATGGAGTGTTATTACGTAACTTATTCCGACGCTCCTATTGGGTCACAAAGGCCACAGCCTCCATAGTTTGCCAAGTTATAGTGAAACGGAGTATAGTGATGTCGGTTCTGTGCACCAGTATGGCCGGAGCATTCATACTCTAAAGCATAGCATCTTTAGCGACTCTACTTTCGCCGATTCCTGTTTTGTTTGGGAAGAAAGGGACCGAGCGCTCGACAGGAGAACGTGCTAGCATTTGCTGCTCTTCATCTTTTTGACACGGTCTCTCGTTTGACAGGATATCGGAAATGAGAGCAGCATCTCGCACCGCACGAAATCCATCAAGGAACTCGTGGACATTGTACGAACCAAAAGGCTCCAAGAGGTGAGAGAATGGGGTAACCAAATAATAATGATTATAATAACAAATAAATAAAGCACGACAGCCAACTCTATCCTAAAAATAGGGACCCTACGTTATCAGGCCTGCTCGGCTCCACTTCAGGGGTACGTGGTATCCGCATGCATACCCTTGAAGTGTATGTGGTAACCACGGGCACTTTTCGCTATTTATGAGTTTGCTCGTGTGACCGTATTGCAATTCTGTTTGAGTGTCTGTGTTGTTTTGTTGGTCCCGACTTTGATTTGTACGCTATGTCGGATTGCGTTTCATAATCTTTTGTGGTCCCTAAAAAGGAAGTAATCGGAATATGTGGATAAATGATCTGCGCTGATCGATTGGGATGAAAAATATGTTAATGCCTATTGCAGGCGTCTCGGTGAACAATGGAATGTTCCCGCCGCTCACACAAACTGTGGCCTCGCTTCAGTTACATACATTCTATCATCCCTATTGAACACATTGAATCGTTGGATATATTTTACTCATAATTTGCCATTTGACGACTAAATATTATTTACGTTGTGAGTGTCAAATATTTATTTGTTACTTCTTAAATGTGTATTTTGTCAAATAATGTATAAGTAACAGAATTATTCCAAGATCATGTATTTTTTGTTTTATATGCTTTGAACTAAAAGTGTGCCTGCATGCCTGTGGTAGTATTATTACTGTGTATTAAGCGGCCACTGAGCCTGTACTGTCATCCTGGAGCTGGGGCCTCGAGAAGCTCCACTTGCTGCAGCTTTTTGCCCCAGCTACCATCTTTCTTGATGAAACAAAAATAAATTTTGAAATGATTGATTGATCAATAAATGTTACGAGGCCTCTAGAATGCAAAATATTTTGTCGTCCTCTAACAACTCTCGTTCTCGATCGGTACGGTTCACTCATCTGCATTTTTTCTATGGTTGTCAGACTGCTATATGTTTAGAGATGTGCAGATCAGGGATTTATTTTGGGATCAACTGAAATGGGAGTCAGAACAGTCCTCCCTCTAAAATAATTTCCAGTATTGAATCGAATGAACACCCGCCATATGTGGAGCACATATTAAAAGAGCAATATTTCATTCCTACTTATCTAGGTCCAAAGACAAGTTTTTCTCACTGCAATAGATCCCTGCAACGTGGAGGTAGAGAGTACCGTTTCCCCTCAAATAAAGCGAGGTGTAAAAATAAAATTAAAAAATTATAAGAGCTTGGTCCCACTGAAAAAGGCCAGGGAGCCCAGAATCTATCCTGCACAAACGACATCTCGTGCGTGCTTTGTGCTAGTTTTCCTATTGTGCACTACAGACGTTAGCCAGGGCGAGACAAAGTGAATGAGCATGCCGCACATGCGCTACTTTACATGGCTCTTGTGCGACGCGTGACATCACTGAGGTGAGCGGTCAGGCGGTACGATGTCGCACCGCCCTCGCCGGCAGGTTTTGCCGGGAGCGTAATCTCTCCAAGCCATGGTACGCAGCTCGGTCGCTATAGTATCCAATTGCCATTGCAACGACCCGGGTTCGCGCCCCGCTTGGGCATCTTTCTTGTGTCGATTTCACGTGGGCCTTTGTAATCTGACATGGAACCTTAAAAGGGCACTGAAGTGCTTTCTGAGATCCTCGTTTTATGGTCGTAATTCCATCTACAAGCTCTAAGCATCCTAAAAAACCTGAAATCACATTCGTGCGCAGCCGATTTGCATATTAAAAAAGTGAGCGAAGATTGCCACACTTACTGTTGGCGCAGAACAACAGATGGTGCTACCGAACCTTGCTGAATGCAGTCAGACGACAAACGGTGCTCGTCATCCACTCGCGAGCAACGGGTTCTCGCATGGACAAGCGGCTGACCAGTCCCACTCGTCCACACTGGAACCCATCGCTTGCAAGTGGCTGGCAAGCACCATTTGTCGTTCTGGAACTCACACAGGAATGGAATTCTGTTTTTTTTTTAGGATGCTTAGAGCTCGTAGTCTGAGTTGTGACAATAAAACAAGGATCTCGAAGGGCAGTTCTGGTGCTTCTTCAAAGGCCGATGAGCAACCAGGAAGGAGAAAACTCTCCCTCGATTCCTCCTTTCCTTTTCAGAAACGGGGAGATCCTTCTCCTTTCGACGGGGGGTGGCTCAGAGACCTGCTCCTGTGGGGAGAGGAAGAGTGCGAGAGGGAATGCAGAGAAGGAAACTGGGACCTCGTTTTCTTCCCAGCAGAAGACGATTCTGTAGTAATAGTAGTAATTCTAGTCTTTATTGGCTCAGGAGAGCCGTGGCACCGCGGAAAGGCGATAGCCCATACCATGGAGGCCCGTGTTGCCACGTCTAGTGATGATGATTATGGGATGATATGTACAAGGGGAGGACGGCGACGTATACATGATAGAAAGGCCTTGAACATTGTGTAATGCTCCCGACAGGACACTTGCCCACGACGCCATCCTCGTTAGTCGCTCACGATGCTCGTTCATGACGCTCGTTTATGACACTCGTTGATGGCGAATTTCTCGCAGAAAACGACTCTTAAAACATTTTATGTTAAAATGATCGAAGGGAAGGCGAGCTGGTGTACGTCATTCTGCATATTTGCGGTAGCTTTCAGTCCGTGTCTGCTGAAACTTATTTCGCGAGGCTAAACGATCGGCCGAATATTGGGGCGCTTCATGGGGACGCACTGTTGTCCGTCTTTCAGGGAGTTCCGGAGACCCTGTACACGCAGACCTGCGACCTGCTGCACCCCGCGCACGGGCAGGACGTGCGGCACACTGTACTCTACTTCTACTGCTGCCTCATTCAGGGACAGGTGGGACTCTTGTCTTGAGCGGGCGTTCTCAGACGCTTTGACCTCTAGAAGCTTCTGTTTGCACCGAACTGCAGCTGAGAAACCCTCTCCAGACACGACATTATCCACGAAAGTCGGGAAGAAGCCTACAGGCCTTTCATACAGTAGTGCGCATTTCATTGGTTGCCTGCAGCCTTACCCAAGGCACAGTGGCGAGAGTGTAACCCAAGTAGTTAGAGAGGAAGGAGGAACTCCCCTCTCTACCGGGTCTCTTTTGTGTCTTTCAGACACTGCTTTTGCCTCAAAGATTAGCCCGTCACTCAACATCATTTGAATAAAAGCTGATTTGCTTTTTTCCCCACCCATGGCTTCCATCGCACAGCGTGCAACTAGTGAGGTAGACTAAAGGGAGCATATGGCTCATAGTTAACGCATCAGTGTGGGTCTCTTATCTTCTAAAATAGGGCTTAAACAGGGAAAACTCTTCACTTAGGGGCAGGGACCGTCGAGGAAATTTCTGGGTTCGGGGGAACCCGCCAGGTACCTGTGGGCAACCCAAGAATTCCCCAAAGTGCCCTCTATGGTACCCAAATTAAAGTGTTTTCTCAGCAGTAATTTGGCATGCCTGAGCCACATACTGGTGCACAGCTAGGAACTAAACATGTTCTAGTGTCTGCATCATTGCAAACAAAGTCTGTAGGTCTCTGTACTGTTCAGTTGTGAGAGGAGCAAGTGTTTCTCTGCTCTCATTCGAGGCAGACGGTCGTTCTTCAAAATACCCAGGTTTGGGAGACCCTTGTCTAGAGCCACACAATAACCCTTGTTTGCAAAAAGCCAAAAGTATGGCAATTTTGTACTTTCATGAAATGAAAAATAAGTGGTATGCTATGTTTTTAGTGGACTGCCATACACTACTTTCAATATTGGAAGTTTTTTTTTCTTTTTTTTATAAATTCTTAGTGTGGTCAACGGGTTTGTTGGTTATCTTGAAACTAGGCGTGTTGGGCTTTAAGATTATTACGCTTGCAGATGTGGTTCTTGACTTTTCTTCCTCAGGACTTCGTTTCACATTCGGGTAGGTATCTGAGGATTCCCTGGTATGTGTCTGAAATCCACGGTCATAGAGCAGTCGGTTACTGCAGGGGGAAAACAGCTCCCCACGTAGTCCTACTTTTTTACAGCGGAGCTGTTAGAGGCTAGGTTCCCCAGGATCGTGTCCGGTAAAAACAAATGTCGACACCCGTGGTCGACACAACACTCTGGTGGCCGCCGTCGCATATAGATGGCTGTAACTGTCCAGAGTGTTGTGTTTGCCGGTTTTCCGCTTGCCGCCGTTGCTCATAGATCGCGGCAACCTTTCCAGCCTCGGCAACCAGACAACTGATTGCTGCTGTTGCTCATAGATGGCAGTAACGTTTCTTCGGAGGAAGAAGAGCGGGAACGGAACGAGGGGCGATGTGCGCGGCAGCGCGGATGGTTTCGCAGCCCCCGCAAGACCACTATCGCCTAAAGTTACATTGCGTTGAGCGCTTCAGATTCTCTCGCAAAAGAAGAGCAGATCGCTCACCCGGAAAGCCACTGCCGAGAACAGAAGTTACAGCGCTGCTGCTCGTCCTTCTTCACCAGAGTGTAAAGGCTGAAAGTTTTTTTATGGCTTCTTTTTTATTTGTTAGAGAACTGATGGCGTGGTGACTGCTGTTACAAGCTGGATTGTACTGTACTGCATCCAGATCGTAACTCCCACATTTTTGCAGTTTGAGCGCCTGGACATCTCGCGGACGCACTTCTTCAACCTGATCCAGGACTTGCGACACCCAGAGGACCTCGCTCTGAGGTGAGCGGCAACTGTGGGCTGCTTGAGATTATTATTTACGCGACAGCGTTAAGGGGCTCGTGTCGCAGAAAAGCCGGCGTTGCTGGCGTGGCAGAAAAGCCGGTGTCGGTGGCGTGAGACATATCCTGATTGGTCGAAAGGGTCATGAAATTGCAGTAGCATGACCTCACTCGAGAATTTCAAACAACCCACGACGTTCACGTGAGACGCGACGTCACATGTGGAATGAAAGTTGTTAAAAAACCTGACACGTAAGGCTAATTAAAGTTTGTCACATGTCTCGGATGAATTTACTTTATAAATTAATTAATTTGCCTTAAAGAAAAATTTGAAGTAGCTTAGGCGAGATTCGAACCCACAACGATTCGGTTGCGAGCCAGATATGCTACTGACTAGGCTATGCAAGGCACGCTTGCACGGCGAATGACAAGGCGATGCGGACAGGGTGCAATAACACTATCGCATTCCAATCTTTAAAGTGAAGCTTAAGCATCCTCCAAGTTTTTTATGGCCATCCTTTAAGGTTTTTATTCATCTGGCCATTGTTTTGTTATGTCCCATTTGGTTATTTCCCCGAGCCCTGTCATCTTTTGGACCCTTTACCGGGGTTCAGTGATAGCACAGGCCTTCATCCCATGTGTCGGGTAACACTAGCTTGTTTCATAAAAACTTAACAGTTGAGTTGTTCGTTCGTTGTTATAGCTAAATCTTGAGTTTGTTCCGCAAAATATTTAGCAGTTGAATACCAGCAGAAAGAGCATGGTGGGGCAGTCTTCTCGATACCAAAGCCAGGTAACTCAACATTTTTACCAGACAGTCCAACTTAACTCATTCCTGAGCCGAAAATTGGACCAAAACCGTTATTTTGGCCAAGCTGGAACAAAATTGAATTCTAAATCGAACATTTGGTAACGAACCCTAACCAAGAACAAACAACCTTATGCAGCGGCTTTCGGTTGATTGGGAAACGATTTGGTGAAACGAAAACGAGTCAGTTATTCGAATCCTGACTTCTGCTCATCAAATGGTAATGGCGCTGGGCCACCGTGCATATCACACGCACTACAGCAATACCTAATAGCGGAGCGGACCGCATCATGTTGCTGAGTGGGCCACAGCGGATAGCATTCCGGGCGGCATAGGATAGCGGAGCAGGCCACATACGGATAGCGGATGGGTCCTTAGAGGGTAGTGGAGCGGACCGCATCGCATATCTGAGCGGTTCACGTAGTGGATAGTGGAGCAGGCAGCATTGGTTAGCGGAGTGGACCCTAATTTTGCTGATCTGGACTTGGTGCTTTTCCTGACTAGGACAAGTCGGGACTCCGTATCAAAACTAGGGACAGTTGCACAAAATCTATGATGGTTAAAAACCGTGGTTTTTCTTGTGCGTGATTGGTTGAGCCTGTGATAGCAAATGCGCAAAGACGACAAGCGCTGTGACAAGGCACCATTTGATTGGTGACATTCCATCATAGCATTGGCTGTGCTCAGAGTTGGCGTGCAATGAAGTATAGAGTTCTACGGTGTAGAGTAAATCTCCACGCTGGCTCTAAAATCTGCCAAAATCTCAAATTTTTGTACACGGTGTACCGTAGCAGTGGATTTTTCTTTCTTGAAAATTCAAGATGTAGTAGCTTTGTTTCGGCACAAAACGAGATAGAAAAACTCTCCATGGTCGAGAGTGGACGTTGAGGTAGACGACCGAGTTGGTGACGGCGGTGCTCGTGACGCCAACTGTGGACGGGAGTTGCGAGCAGGTGGCTTGATGCATTGCGTGCTTGCTGCACTTACTGAGAGACAGCACCACGAATACAACCGTCGCTAACTCGGTCGTCTGCATCGGCATCTGCCCTCGACCTGGGCAAGTTTGTTTAGTCTCATTTTACGGCGGTGGCTGTCATGGGCTCCTCCCACCATTGAAAACGACGTCCGTAGTTGGTGTAGCATTGCATGTGTCGTCAGTGTTGCCACAATCACGAAAGAGGTCGCCTGTCACCCATGGGGGGGTCGAACCTGCGTCCGTCGCGTGCAAAGCGGAGGCATTACCGCGGAGCTACGCCTTGGCGTTAACAACCCGCATTATACTTGGGGCTTTAGTAGTACCGTAATATCCCGAGTCATCGCCCACCCCCCTACCACCTGAAATTCATTAAAAAAGTGGGGTGGGCCATGTCTCGGTGGGTGAGCACAAACACTTGAAAAAAAGCGGAAAAAACCGCCTATTTTCTCTGCGTATCTAGCGCTGATGCACAAGAGATCCTTCAAACTCAAAACTCGATTTAGTTTCATTGTTTTATAAAAAAAAATGCTCACGAAAGAATATTTTACTATAGCGAAGTCCGTTGCTTGCATACGCGCTAGAAACATCGCCGATCTGCATATAGCGCGAACGTTTGTTCCGTGAAAGAATATCACCACTATGTTCTCCTAGTTAGTAAAAAAAAAAGAAAGAAAAGTCTACAAGAAAATAGAAAAACCGACCAGGCGCAGCGGGCGAGCGAGCGAGCGGACCAAAGAAGCGACCAAGAGCAATGCTGGGAAAGCGGGAAAGCCGGCGGTCGCGTTGGCAAATACTTTGGCGTCGGGCCAAGTCGGGCGCCTTGTCAATTGCAAGCTCTTGCGCAACTTTCTTGTTTGGTGCGTACATATGTGCGTCGGTGCACGGCGGGCTATCAATGCACGGTTGGGACGCTCTACAAACGTCTGTGTAGGGCGTTTCACCAAAGCTTTATTTACGCGTTGGCTTTGCCTAAAATATTGCACAACCGCGGTCGCGACGGGCGGGAAGAAGAAGCGGGTTCGCGGTGACCTTACTTCTGCGGAGACAGACTTTGACCTAACACTCCGCGGTTACATTAACAAACTCTTATTTTGTTATCTCCATCGGTTTTTTTTTCGCACGGATACACGACCACTTTGGGGTCCTTTGTTTTACTTTGTCACGGACGTCCTCGAACTGTAAGTTCCGCGGCCGCGTCATTCGGGTAGGATGAGTGTTCGCGGATCGCAGAGTCCGCGCTGGGGTATTTGAAGGGGTGGGCGATGACTCGGTGTTTTTTCGGAAATCGATATTGGCCCAAAAAATGGGGTGGGCGATGGCTCGGGGATGGGCGATGACTCGGGATATTACGGTAGTACCCGATTCGCACTGTGGGATACTCTCTGGGAAAAGAAGACAGCTTATAACGAAATGTCGTCGTAGCACTGTAAATGCCGAGAGCTTGTCCCGGGAGACGCGCTTTTAAGCGCTTTAGAACAGAAAATAATCGAAACGTTCGGAACAAAACGGTCACATGTCCATTTTGTTCTGAACGCTTTTCTTTACGCACCCCAAGTTGCGCAAAGAAAACCGATGCTCAATGTGGGTTAACACGGGACTGCTTCATTTTTTCCCACGAAGAAACCTACGCCTTTTAAATTTTACCTCCAACGAAAATTTTGAATTGGTGCACTTAGGCATCTATCTTTCTGGCAGATTTTAGAGCCGGCCTGGGTTTTTGTTTTGCCCCGTAGACACTAGGCAGACGTGGAGGCTGTTTTAAATGGGGCTCAGTGCTTTCGGTCAATACCAATAGACTCCAAAAATCGATCCCTGGTGTCAGTTGTATCCAAATAGGGGAAGCCCAAAAACCCCCAAATGAGACCTGCCCTTGAATAAAAAAGAAAGCTGATCCTCACGTTAAAAAAAAATTTCTATCTGCGGCTTTGTTCTTCATTACGCCCTCCCCCAATGAACCGTCTGCGAGACTGGTTCCTTTTTTGGAACCACGTCCCCTTACCCCGTTGCCTTCTTTTTAACGGCACCGGGTCATGCTCCAAGCATTTGGGTCATGAGCATGTTTCCCAAGGCTTTGAGACTCCCATGCCATTGCCCTATTTTCTTTAAAAAAAGTAAAAGCCCCAACAAGCTACAGACGCCAATGTTTTGCACGCCGTGCTGAATTTACACTGGAGAACGCCGAATCTGTAGGAAAAAAAAAAACCCCGGAAAAACACACCAGAGCCCCGAAAGCGCCAAACCCTATTTATAAAGCGCCATGTGCGGCCGACCCAAGTACCGATAGATTTGATTTTTTAGGGTATTTAAGACAAAGTGACTAGCCATCTGGTAATAGAAACGTAAAACACGTAGAAAACACGGGGGCAGCTTTGCCAAAACGGATCCGTCAAATAAACACCGAAGCTCGACTTCACGTCCGCTCCGGCGTTTTTTTGGGGTTACTCCAACTGAACGTGTTTCTGGAGTACCCAGGCTTTAGTCTTTCCAACGTGCTATTTATTAGTACCTCTCAATTCAAAATAGTCATTGAGACAATAGAAAAGAAGGGTTATGCCCAAACCAACATTCAAATGTTCCTATGCTCTGCAGCGGGGCGATGATGCACGCCGTACAACTTGATAGTCTAACGGTCAGTCTCAGAAACACAATATTTTGTGCGTGTTTTTTTTTATTGTTTCATTGGTGCATTTTCTTTTGTTGGAGCATTTTTCAGCATTCATTTCATGCTATCAGACTTTTCGTAGCTCATCGAGGATGAGTTGTACAGTTCCCATGTATGACATGGATGGATGGCAACAGCTATACCCCTCGCAATGGGATGCGGCTTGCGCCACCTAGCCTAACATTTTGTCATTCCTCCTTTTTTAAGATTCCTATAAATTTTGTTCTAACACAACCCTCCCCCCTTTAAGGCGTTCCCATTGCTTATACTGGAAACGCGACATTGCTTATATTGGAAACTTGACATTTGACATTGTGTTTCCAGTGTTGGCAGGGGAGACGCTCTCCCTCCGTAACCAAATTTGAACGTTCAGTAACCTTGCGAAAGCAACAATTCTGATTGGTAATTTGGGTTACTAGGACAGATTTGTTTATTATTGCTTTGAACCAATTTTGAGGCAAATTCGTGACTATACGCAAATTTTTCTGGAGTTCCCTTTTGGTGGGGTCACAATCTGAATATTTTGGCAGAAATTCATGAGGTAAATGTGATAGGTGGTACAATCCCTGGTCTCAACAAATGTTTTGTCAGAAAGTAATTTTTTGTTTTTTGTTTTTTTAACGCAGAATGTGTTGAAGTAGGTAGGAAGTTTTTGGAGGCAACATGATGCCTATCACACATTTTGTGCTTACCTTAAAATTACGCAGGCTTGATCAAGCCTGCGTAATTTTTAATTTGGTAACATAATTAAAATTGCGTGACCTCGCTTGCCGTGTTGACAGTGTCTCAGCTTGAGTCTCGCTTTAATCCCTGCCTTGATGAATTAATGTAAAGTGGTGAATGGACTGACCAGTTGTACCGTCATTGTTCAGACTGGACCTGCTGAAAGTGCTCACCGACAAGGGAAAGTGTCTAAGCCACTTCGAAGACAAAGCACGTGAGTTTTCTCTAATAGTAATAATAATAATTATGCTTTATTCCGTTTATAAAAACCCGGATGACAGAGAAAAGACGTTTGTTTGTTTAAGCCACATCTATTTCTTAAGCATCTGTCTTAAGCATCCAAGAGATCATATAAGCCAAACTCTTTTGTATGTCAAGTGTAGGACAAATGCCACATGCAGCTGTAGATCTTCGATCTGGGGAAGGAGGAATAAATGCTACTGTCTGCGTAGCTGGCATGGGAATCAACAATCACAGACATCCTTGAGCTAGTCGTTTTAAGATTCCATATCTTTGTCCCTTCTGATTGTCTTAGACATATAAAGCGTTGGTGGACAGCTCACTGCTCAACGTCATCTGGCAAAAGAACTTGTAATTACTATGCACAAGCATTTTTAAACAAAGCTACCCCCCCAATGCTCATAATGCAAGAATAAACTACAGGTTCAAGAAAGCCCTCGGAATTGTTAGTTTGTAACATGACTTACCTCGCTGCCTTGCGTTTTTATGTTTTCACTTTTTTTTTTGTATTTTTACTTTACGTTTTTCATTTCATGTGGTTTAGAGAAGGAAGTGTCCCAACTCGGAGGTGAAATGGTCATTGAAATGCAAGAAGCGTGTTCACAGCCGACAGTGCTGCATCCATGGAGCTAGCAGTCTTCTTCTTCCTTATTTCTTCTTACTATTAGACACTGTCAGTTTGCAGTAACACTTTTTGACCAGTGCTTTTTGCTGATGACAGATGAGTGCCCAGTTCTCAAGGACAAGTGTCTAGATTACATGGTATCTCAGAATATTTTCCCTGTTTATTTGTGTTCCACTCTGTTGTACTGCCAAGGGGGTCTAAGGCAAAAGGCGTAGGCACCCGACAAGACCTTAGCTCTATATTTGTATACAATCGATGAGATATAGACCAAAGTATAAATAATAAAAAGTAAGCATTATAGACATAGTCACATTATACACAAAGTCAATAGCCAAAACATAAGCATTAAGAGTTGAATAGCCAAAACTTATATGCTAGTTGACACTTCAGTCTAATAGCCCAGACATATGCAACACTATTTAGAAGTGTAGTTCAGAAGCCAAAGCATAAGCATTATACTACACTAATTCGTAGTATAGGTGCTTCAAAAGCCAAAACATGTGCATTGTACACTAATTCAAAGTGGTATAGTTTAGTTACCAAAATTGTTATGCCAGCGCTTTTTTTTATCTTCTGAAATAATAAAGAAGGTAGTAACATATTGCTGCTGGAATTCATACTAGTTTGTTACAATTATATCTTAAATAAATAAAAAAAATTTAAATTTTTTTTAGTTAGCTTGATTTTTTTTAAGGACGATAACCCCTTTTCAACTCCCTCCTTTCCCACGCCACAATGTTTACATCTTGAGGCCAGGATGTAAGAGAAACTTGAATCAAGCGCAAAACAAACATCCTGTTTTTCTGCGTGCTTTCAGCCCAGTTCCTGCTTCAATGGATGCCAGAGGTGTTGAGTGCCGGCAGGGCGTTCGACTTCCTGTCTCTCCTGATCAACGTCATCAAGTTCAACTCCTCCTTCCTGGACAAAGAAGTGGTTGCCGGATTTGTGCAGTAAGCGCCGCTCTTGGGCCGGATCGGGCAGATGAGATCTGGCATCTGTGGTCGGGTCATTTTGCAGCCTCGGTCGCACCGGGCCGGTTGTACTGCGCGAGTGTTGCGTTGCCGGAAACGAACGGAATGTGCACGCGTTTGTCACGGGTGACTTTGATGCCGGGAGACTAGAACAGCAGTTTCACCCTCGCCCTTTCACCGATAACAGTCGCGGTCGAGGCGCAGCGCGTTCGGCCGATCGCGATTGCGCTGGGGGTTACCCGACTGCGCTCCTTGCCACCTTTTCTTTCTCGCCTTTGGTCGCCCGTGCCCTTGGCGCTCTAAGCCTTTGCACGCAAGAATGAGACGGAGCGAGCAGCCGCTGCTCGACGGCGAAAACGCGTGCGTGAGAGAATGTTGTCGACGAGTAGGCACTGACGGTCTCACCCCGTGTGTTAGGATGGAATGCATTAGACCTCATGAACACGCCGTGCGTGAACGCGAAGCAACACGTAGAAGCGAGAACGCTGCCAAGCAAAGAATGGATGCGCTGGTGCGACTAAGCAATTTGTGCAGCGTGTCCGCGAGAACGCGTCTGGCGCTAGCCGTTCTGTGTGTGATCGGTCGTGACTCGTGGTTCACGCAAGACGCCGCACGACGCAACATCGCCGGAATATCCAATCACGACGCAGTATCATTGAAATGTTGCGCTGGCTGACACTGTCCATTCGCATCACGTCGCACGATCATCTGCTCAATATTTTTAGCGTACAACCTCGATTATCTGCTGTATGCAGACCTCGTCGCGCTTTCTAAATAACTGGCTAAAGTTAGAATAGGTTACATGTAGGGCTCCCGGTTTTTGGCACATACCGATAAACCCCAAAAAGTAGACCTCGAGTCGACTTTATTCAGATCGGTTAAAAGCCATATAAAACCTTGAATTGGAGCTATCCTTGATTCAGAAAACCCAGGCTGAACAGAAAGAAATCTTTATTGTGTTGACCCAAAAGACTACCACTACTGAACTGTCCGCGCAGCTGCTTCTTTCTGTGGGAGCATCTCTCTTATTGGTACCGGGGCATTTTCGAGGTTTTCGAGGTCAGGGACATATGTCGCTGACGGTTGGGGAATACCATGTCTGTGACCTCTTTCCCCAATAGCCCCAATAGATGCCAATTTTTCGTCCGACACCCAAGAATTACTGCCGAAAAACACAAAATTTGTCAAAAAGAAAATATAGAAAACCCAGGGGTGATTAACACAGGCAGGTGTTTGGTCTCGACGAGCAAGAACTGGAGCATATTTATTTTATTTTTCAGCGGGGCGCGCATACAATTTTTTGTGACGTCAATTTTTCTGCTAAATTTAGTGGGGAAACTGAATTGGTGCACAGGTTGTGACGTCAATTTTCCCACCAAATTTAGCGGGAAAGCTGGATTGGTGCGTAGGTTGTTAAGTCAATCTTTCCCCTACATTTAGTGGTGAACCGGAACTTGTCTGTAGGTCCCGTGACGTGTGCAATGCAGGGCTGGGCAGAGATACTCCAAAAAGCATTAGGGAATAAAATACTGAGATAGATGTATTTTAAGGCCCAAAATACAGATACTGATATACATTTGTCTTTTATGTAACGGGATATCCTTGAGATACTTCTGTAAAACCAGCGAAAAAGTATTCTGGAATACAGATACAGATACTTATAGAAATGCATTAGTTCCTGAACAGTATTAGGTGGGGAGGGTGTAGTTCGTGGCGAATATGAATGGTAATTTATGCTTGTGCTCATTTTTTTGTGTAATTTTATGCTGTTCCTTTTACCTCAAATAATGCCGCTAAAGAAAGCATGTCATCCCCGTTGAACCACATACTGTAAACGACTTAATTTCCGTGAGGACCTCATTTTCGGGAATTTTGCGAATTGCCTGCAATTCACAAAAAATAGGTCCCGCTAACAATTATGGTAAAGTCTAAACACATTAAAATCTATATTGAGATTCCACAGCGTCGCGAAAATTAGAAGCCGCAAATAATTCCAGAACTTCAGCGGGGGGAAATTCCAAATTGGTGCATAGGTCGTGGCATAAATTTTTTCATTAAATTTAGCAGAATAAACTGTATTTGTGATGTCAGGCTTTCCGCTAACTTTAGCGGGGAAACTGTTTTTGTAGCAAGGAAATAGGATACCTCTATAAGTGAAAATCTCAATTAGTTGCTAATAATGCTATTGCATTATAATTAACCCCAAAAAAACCCTAAAAAGAATGAAGAAAAATTTGAATAAAATAAACCCCCACAACATGGGACCTCATTATACGGCAGCTTTAGGTGATGGGCTAATGCTGGGGTTGATTAGAAAGGACAATGCTTGCTACCAAGGAGATAGCTCAGGCTGGCTCAGTTTGCCTAGCAATTAATTCTATTGACAATTGCCTACTGCATTCGGATGTAGTACTTTGGTCGCTGTTCTGCTTGTCCAGCTTCCTGGTGATGCTGCAACGCAGTCTTTTCCTGGTGATGCTGCCATTGGCGGTTGCCTCAATCAAAAACCGCATCTTGCCTTGGATTAGTTATGGTACAATGCCTAAAACGCATCTCCGACTGGTGTGTTTAGCGTCCTTTCCCTCCATACTTCAAAAGTGGTCCCGAAGAGGCAACAAATGACATCACAGGAGCCGGGGTGTCAGGCTGTCGGATGTCGCGATGCTGGCAGTTGGTTGTGGAAGTGCCGGTGAAAAAAGTGAGCAAACGCCAGTGTTGCTGTCATCACGGCATCCCAACTCGTTGCTGCAGAAGCTTCTGTGGTCTGTAGAGCTCTGAGCAAGCCATGGCAGAATGGCTGTCTGCCACATCCACCTCCACCAGCTGCAGCCACCTCTGTGTTATTGCCAGGATCTTGGCAGACAACAGCACGACACTTCGTTGATGCCACCGGGTGGAAATCGAGAGACCAAAGTTGAGGACGCGGTAACGACACCGATCAGAGATGTGGTCAGGACTCCATAGCTCACTGGTCCAGGACTGTTTCGACGAGACCCTACGTCCCCTATTTGGGTGGATACATTCAAAGGCACGAAGCACTTTAAAGGGATACTACAACGAAATTTCGGCCCTCATTTTTTTCTCTATATGTGTTCAAAGGAGCAGCATCACATCGAACATACCAATATCTTGTTAAAAAAGTCACGAAAAGGAATTTTAAAACAAAGTAAATGATTAGCAAAGAGCACCTGGTGGATGTCGCTAACGCCTCGCTTGTAATGCCCGTCTAGGAACCTTGACAGCTAGTGACGGAGGTTGTCTCGTCTCCGGCCACGACGAGAGAAGAACTCCCCTCTTCCCGAGAATCCCTTTTGTGTGTCACAGAAGTCGCTATTGTCCCCCTACAAGATTACAGAAGATTAACCCGTCACTCAAAATTCGTACAAAAGCAGCCGCTTCGGTGGCTGGAACGACTAGGCCATCCTCTCGATGTCAGCCTCGCCGTAGCTTTGCACGTCCTGAGACGACCTATGTCACGATTGCGATGGATGTCACGTGGTCTCCGCTGGGCCTTCTCCGAGCGCTTGCCAGAGTGGGCCGTTTATAACGAAAAATACAGCCACCAGGCTCAAAATACAAACGTGTGATTGTCATTTACGGATATTGTGGATCATATTCAACCTATTTTTGAACACAACGGGAATATCTCAAATTTCTTTAAAGTATCCCTTCAACTTGCGAAATAGCTGCTATTCGTACGATTGCCAGGGCAATTTTTAGGATTAAATTTGGCAACCCCTACTGTTGCCTATGTGGTGTGTACGTTAGCCACTCAGTAAGCTACACCTTAGAGCAGTGGTCGGCAACCTTTTGGCGCAGCGGGCCGAGTCGCCGCAAAGCCGAAGCGGAACGGGCCGGATGGCAAGCAGCAGGCCAGGGGGGGGGGGAGGAGGAGGAGGGGGGGGGGGGAGGAGGGGGGGGGTTAAAGGAAAAAATGAAAAATAAAAAAGCACTTGCACGAACTTACATTGACGTACATAAATCGAAAATGAACAGTTTATGCTCGCAGACATATGTGCTCCCGAACATTGTAATCATGGTGGCTGCGAGTCTCTTAAGATTCATGAACGTAGAATCCGCAAGGCCAGCATAAAATGTAACAAGGTCGTTTGCTTCAAATGCGCTCTTCAAATCATTATCTGTTTGCAGATCGGCCAGCTCTATCTGGTAACACTCGCACCTGGCTAAGATCTGCATTAAATGGATTTTGAAATAAACAAATGTCGATCGAATGCTTCGTGAAGTCTGCAAACCTAACTACAAACTCACTTCTCAATTTGCGCAAGATTTCGCAGAGCCTTTCCGTGGGAAGTGGCGTTGCTCTCTCGCCTGCAAAAATCTTGCAGCAAAGAAAATGATAAAAATTAGACTCTCTAGCTTGGTTTTGGAAGAGACTGAGCTTCATCTCGAAAGCTCTCACATCTGTGGGCTTCCCGGACACGAGTTTCCCCTCCCCTTGTAATTTTACATTCAGGTCATTCAGACGCTGAGAAACATCAGCCAGGAGTGCCGACTCCAACACCCAATCACGATCAGCAAGCTCTTTGAGAGGTTTCCCTTTCCCACGAAGAAACACTGCAATCTCCTCACGAAGCACAAAAAAACGTTGCAAAACTCTTCCTCTGCTGAGCCATAGAACTGCTGTCTGGTACAGGACATCCCCATACTTAGCCTCTGTTTCTGACAAGAACTGTTGAAATTGACGATGGTTCAGTCCGTGACTGCAAATAAAATTGATAGTAGGTACGACTACCTTCATCACGGACTCCAGGCGCATCACTTTGGAACACAGTGATTGCTGGTGGATAATACAATGAAGATGAATAGGAGCAACAACGCCCAGGTGTGTCATTTCTGAGTTGATGCGTCCGATGACACGTGCTTTACAGCCAATCATATTTCTTGCGCCATCAGTCGTTACGCTTTTGAGGTTTTCCCATTTTAGCTGCAGCATTTCCAGACACTCGCATAGCTTGTTAAAAATATCTTCTCCTGTTGTTGTGCCCTTCAGGCTCTTTAGAGCAGCTAGCTCCTCCGTCATTTCGAAACTGGTGTCGATTCCCCGCACAAATGCCTAGTAAACAATGACTCATGAAATCCCTACCTAGGGACTTGCGGTAGAAGATGCTCCGACTCAACTCCTGGTACGCTACCTGTTTCGAGGCCTGACTACGCAACATTTCTCAGAAGAGAGAAATAATTTGTAAAATCGGAAGGAACCTTGGTCAGCATAGTAACAATGCACCAACATCTCCTTGACCCTAATGCCCTCAAAAAAACAAAAATAATGAAAAAAGGCGTTTGGATTTGTATTTTGTTTTTCGGGGGAGGGGGGGACCGGGTATTTCTCACAAAATGTAACGAAATATATTTCATCTTGATATTGTCGCAATAAAAAAGAAACATTCCACATGTATTTGAACCAATGTATTGCGCGATACAGAAATACAGATACGAAATGTATTGCTGCAATACGATACTGCCCAACCTTGTTGTGTTGCCGGCATAAGCAGTTGAACGCTGACATTATCAAACGCATAGACGATTGCAAAAAAAAAAAGCTAAATGCCTCAAAAAGCACTGATTTTACTAAGCTCACGATGCTGGATTGCCTGGGGTGACTCGTAGCGTCCGCAGCGGTTCATCACAAGATGAAACAAAGTATGCAGAGACTATAGTCAAAGGAAATGAGCGGGCATCCGCTAGATTCTTTGTAACCCCAACCCACCTGAATGTAAAATATATAACACAGAAAACAAGCATCGGAACTAAGACCAAGTAAAAGGCGGACTTACACCTAAAAATGCAGTATAAAATACAAGAGTCGGAGCAAAGCACAAGAGGAGAAGAGAGAAGTGAATCTCGCTTTCTTTTAATGCCGAAGCAAACCCAGATTTCTCACTTCAAAGGAGTGTGCGCGAATGAACGTGGAAGGCAGCAGGGTTGGCCGCCGCCTGCTAAACAACGCTCCTTGAACTATAAGAAAACGATAACTGATCATCTTTCGGTGGCACGGGAGTCAACGAGTTATAAGTGCTCTGCAAGTTATGAGTCGCCCCCACCGTGGTCGCCCCCCACTCCCAGATCTCAGTCCTTGCGGCTTTCTCCATGCCGTCGCAAAAAAAAAAAAAAAAAAAAGCAAGACAAGAAGGGCGATGAGGAGCCGTGCATGGCGGTTTCTTTCTATGCCGCACCCTTCGTTTCTTTTGCTTGGGGCTTGGTTTTTTGTTTCTCTCTCGTGTAACACGGGTGAAGCCCGTCGCCAGCGTGTCCGTGAGAGGTGCCACCGTCGACCCGACCCCCCCCCCCCCCCCCCATTCTCCCCCGTCTGCTCTTTGCTTTGACGCTTGTTTTTTGTATTCATTTTATTTGTGAACAGCTGACTCGCCGACTGGCTCGGTATAGCTGAACGTAACCCCCCCTCCCCACCTCCTCCTCCGCAAAAAAAAAATAATAATATATATATATATATATATATATAAATAAATAAATAAATAAATAAATAAATATAAAGACCCGGGCCCATTCCATTTCAGGCAAAAGGCGTCTAATTCCATTCCCATTCCATTCCCATTCCATTCGGGGGTTGCAAAAATGCGGAATGATTTCGGAATCATTCCAACTCCGGAGTGGCAACTCCGCAACACTGGTGTGGATTAGGTAACCTAGGTAGCCCGAGCTAATATTCTGCGCTTTTTCTTTATCTTTTTGCAGTTCACTACGGTGGATTGAATGCCACTTCATTGCAACATGTTTTTGAAAATGAGCATGTTTTATCGAAGCTTGGCTTAGAGAAAACAGAGTCTCAGTTTCGAGAAACACTGTTTATTGAAATGGGGAAGCTGTTTGAAAAAGGCTCGAGGTACACCTAAGCCCTTCTTGTGAGTCGTGAATGCGAAAGCATGCGTGTCGTTGTTCCACTCCCTTAGTTTGTCTGCATTGCACTTGCATGGACGGGGAGGTTATGTCATTGAAAAGGTGGCGGGCGCCGACAATGTGGATGATGGAGATGGTGCCATGTTCGTCAGCGATGAGACGAGCAGAAGCCACCAAGCGCGCTCCACCGTGTCCGTTTTATCGGCTCGGAGCCCGTAGCACCATGGCGCTGCGCTGCTTTGTTTTACTGGCACGCGGGCGGTACGGGCCCTCAGTGCCATGGGGTGGCGGTCGTTGAAACTGATGTGCAGTGACCAATGGGAGCCTCGTTCCTTGAAACTATGACGCACGCCAGCCACTTTGCAGTGGCCAAATTTGCTAAAAGGAGGCTCATCGCCATTTTCTGTAAACTGGGTTTTTCTATAAAGGGATTGTATGTGCTGAGAAACTAAGGGAGAAAAGAAAACGGGCACGTGGGGTCATCAGCACGCCGAGCTTTGATACGAACAATTAGTGGGTAGACCTAAAGCTAGCTGTCCTTGTCTGCACTTCACTTGTTGGACACATTTCATTCAGAGAGCCAGATTTTGGACGCCGGCATTCTGTGTTCTAGCATGTTCAACGAGTGCAGTGGAGATAAAGGCTTCTAGCTTTAGGTCTACCCAATAATCATACCAACCAGAACTAGGTGTTCTGATGTCCCCGCATGCTCTCATCTCCTCCTCTCCTTCAGTTCCTCAGTGCATAAACAAGAGTCTGTAAACTGGCATTCGCTAAAGTGAGCTTTGATAAAATGGGTGCCTCAGATCTTTTCGTATGGGCTCCGACGGCTTAGTCTCAAGATGGTGCGGCCAAAGAAGAACCCAGTACGGAAGCATTTCAAATTTGACACGGATGAAAACCAGTTACTATGCCAAATCGACAAATGTGGGCTGCGGCTCTTCGGACAGCATGTTGTCAACCTTGAGTGCCACGTACAGCGACGCCACAGGGCAGTGTGTGATGCGCTTCTCAAACAGAAGCAGTTGGGCAGCAGCACTCTTGAGCTGTCCGCCAGTGGCAGCCATGCTGCCAGTCAGTCGCCAAGAATACCATTCAAACAGCCAACATCGCCATCTGTTGTACAAGGGGGCTTCGGTGTAAAATCAGACTTAACCGGAAACAAAGTTATGTAGACACGTATCGTGCTCGTCACCTCAAATGGCCGGCCATTTCGCTTGGTGGACAGCTCAGGGTTTTGGAAAATTATCGATCCCGTGCTGAAGGACCTCGAAGATCGCTTCACAGTAAGTGCCGAAGAGTTCGCAGAAAGTCTCAGAAAAGTGCAGAAATTACCAGAAGAGAGGTCTCGGAGTCTCTTAGGGTACGGTTGATGTCACTGAAAATCGACTGCGTCACACGTCTGGAACGTGCAGTTCTCGGCATGAACGTCAAATGTGTTGAAAATAAGAAAATTCACCCGCAAACGCTGGCAGTAAAAAAATGTTGGAGCGACACACTGCAGAACGTTTTGAAAAGTGAAGTTCTTCAAGTACTGTCAATTTACGACGTCTCCCCAGAGTCGGTCTACAGTATAGCGACAAACAACGGAATTAATATGCTGAAAACAGTTGCTCTCTTAGTAGAAGAATCTGCTGGCCCAGTTGCAGCAAGATTCGACCAGTCCAAATCGGAAGAGGAAGAAGTGCACGCGTGCAGTGGTTCCTCAGGTGGTGCCTCCTGCCTCGAAGAATTCAAAGGAGCTTTTGCTTTTTTCAGACGAGGGACCTCTTCTTCAAGGAATGAGGTGTGCTGTGCACACGCTGGAGCTTGCTGCACATGACGCTTTCAAGTCTGCAGCTGCTAGCGACATCGTACAGAAGGCCCAAAAATTTGTAAAAAAAATGTGGTTGCAGAGGTGCTGTCCCCACTTTAAAAGCTCAGTCTGAAGAAGCCCATCCTGGATTGTGTAACGAGGGGGATGTCCCGGGGCCCATGATGCGATGATTGCTGGAGCTGAGAGAGTTCTGCGACAAGTTTATCGCAGACGATGATGAACACCGCCTTACTCAAGACGACCGGCAATCTATGAGCAATGCAGTTGCCTCCCTGGGGCCGGTTAAGAAAGCAACAGTGCAGCTTCAAAGGGACCAGCTAACTCTGAGGGACTTCTACGGAGCGTGGCAATTGAGACGTGAAAAATTGACACCCCAGTCGCGAATCAGCTGGCCGCTGCCATGAAAAGGCGAAAGAATGTGTTGCTCGGACGCGACATACTTTGTGCGGCTATGTATTTGGATCCTCAATATTATGTAGCAAGTGAGGAGAGGTTCAGAGCAAAGCAGCATCTGCTACTGGCATGGAGAAAGCTTCGCGCACTTAAAGGTGATGCCCAGCCCCAGCAACCTCAAGCACCATGCACAACAGGGAGTTGCACTTGCCCTGATGACGACCTCGAAGCGTTCCTCACGTAAAAAGAAAGTGGCTGCCTGAAAGCATTTAGCGACCATTCTTCAATCTTTGGGGAGATTCTGAACTTACTGGACGTACTGGACGGCTTTGGAAAGGTGCCCCAAGTTAGCGAGGGTAGCGATGTCTTGGACTTTAGGTAAAGGGAGAAGTCCCGCCGCCTCGAATTTTATTTACTTGCACTTGTCGCTCTTGCAGTACCGGCCACGCAAGTCAGCATGGAAAGGTCCTGCTCGGGGTTAAGGTACATCCTATCACGCCAACGCAGGCGATTGAGCCCGAGCATACTAGATGATGCCCTTTTCCTTTGGTTGTTTCAGGCAGCCAAGGCAGAGCAAACACGTCAGTAAAATTAATATGGCGTGTGCATGTTGGAGAGGCACTCGTCCAATCTTGGAGTAGATATCTATATTTAATTTGGTGCTTGGTGAAAAAAGGTTGGTACCCAGTACCATATCAGGTCTTGAATTGTTGAAGATCATTCCACTAAACAGATGGAGTACACAAAATCAATAAATGAGTGCTTATTTTATAGCGTAATATAATCAACTTCGTGGCAGTAGAGGTACGCGAATATTCAATTAAATTCTTCACTTTTCTTTGAACCGTTATATGAACCGGTCTGGTTGAAACTGTTATTAATGCGAAAGCATTCACCGTGTCATGGAGCGAGCTGACGTCGTCAGCTTTGAAGCCGCGCCAAACGGCACCTTAAATCCTTTCTCCAAGTGAAGCCAGCTCCCAGCTATGAAACCTCGCGAAAAGCCTAGCCAACGATACCTAAATTCCCCAATCTCAAAGGAGCCAAGTAAAGCTGATGGATTTTCGGCTTCGGTCCCATTGGCTGGCGTGCGTCGACGAGGCTCCCATTGGCCCCTGCACGTCAGTTGGAACGACTGCTCACCCCATGGTGCTCAGTGTCCGTCAGCGCGCCGGTAACATGGAGCGTTTAAGGTCAGTGCACCCAGGAGAGTGCGCACGCGGACCGGCGACAAAAAGTATGCAACGGACGAAATAAGGGGGCGGACGAGCCGCTTGCATGCTTTTGCATTCACAACTCATAAGAAGTGCTTAGGTGTACCTAAAGCCCCTCGATGTGTTTGCGCTCGTCTTGCAAGTAGCGTCAAATGCGCGAGTGCACGAGGCCCATGTCTCGAGCGGCCCTTGGAAGCAAATGGCGGCGCAGCACTGAAATGAGCGGGGCCTGGAAGCGAATGGCGGCGGAGCACCCGCTCATCGCACGTGTCTCGAGCGCTTCCACAACAATGGTTGGCGGTACTTGTAAAAAACGCTTTTATCAAGGGGCTTTAGGTGTACCTGGAGCCTTTTTTTAGGGGCAAAGCTCCTTAGGGTCTAGCCTTGTCTGTCCCGCGTCTGTGCTCGTATCAATCTTGCTGGTGTTCATGCTCGTGCTCACGTGCTCGTGTAGGGAAAAAAAAAAAATGATGTCAAAAAAAATGTTTTTGCGCAGTCGACAGGATTCGGACCTGTGTGGGGAGACCCCAATGGATTTCTAGTCCATCGCCTTAACCACTCGGCCAAGACTGCGGGACGAGTAGGGGGCTCTGAGATGTGGTAGTAACTCAAGAGCTGGGGATGTCATGGATGAAACGTTGCATGTAGCCGCTCAATGTATATACAGGAGAGGGCGCTCCAGTCAAATGCGTATATAATCGCGTTAAACTTTGCATGCATTGGCTCAACGCTTATAGACGAGAGGGCCCTGCGGTCAAATTCTCAAGTTCGTATATAACCATGTTCCATACCACACATTCTTTTTTTGACATGGATGAAAACGAACAAAAGGCTCAGCATGCTGCGGCTCAGTGTCTATGCAGACAAGCACCACCAGAGCTTCGCCCCAATCAACAGCATTCATTACGTGGAGATGCGATCAATTCTTTATATATAAATTTTTGTTGTTGCATTTTTAAACATAGCCTGCCTTACATGTTTCGTCATTTATGTTTCCGTTTTGGGTGGGCGTTCCTACGGGATTTTACAGTATAGAGAGAGTTTGCAATTTCATGGCGGATGCCTCCCGAAGCTTCTGGGCAAATTGATCGCAAGTGAGCATGCGTCGCGTTGTCACGGGTCAAGCGAAAAAGGGAATGAGAGGCAGAAACGCTTGCGGACGATGGAAGCCTTCGTCACCTCCTCGCAGCTCGTATGCAAACGCGGCTCGTAAACAACGCGACCCTGTTCGAACAGTTGAAAACGCTCTGCAACTTAGGCCCGCTGCGGCGCTGTTGCATGCCCGTCGTTTCTGCTTTCCGCATACCTGGTTCACTGCGTCTCGCAGTTCAACTGGCTACTAAAACTACCCAATCACAATTCTACATTAGCACTGCCTTTGTTACGGTAATACGGCAAAGGGGCAATTTTTATTTTTTGCCCCAAAGAGATTGTGTTTTCTTTTTGTGCCAATTTCCGGTGCCAGCCAAAAATTACAGGTTTGGTTTCGCACAAACAAAATGGGTGTCGGATTTCTCGAGCTTCAGGAAACGTATGCGTGGCCCGAATACTTTAAAAACTTCCCCGTACTGATGAGAGTTGGAAATTGTATAAAGAGTGTTGCTCCTAAAAAATGAGCAGCCTCGCGGACAGTTCAGAGTGAGCTGTGTCTGGGTCGGCTTGAAGTAAACCTGTAGTCGGAGATGGTCTTTTTCTATATGGCTCCGACTTTTCTTATTGAAAGACTGTTCCGATTCTGGGTTCTTCTATTTTCCCCGACCTTGATGAAAGGCGCTCGGAGGTTGGTTTTCGGGGTTTATCGGTATTCGCCGAGGACGCAGACCCTACTTACAATCTTGCAAGCACTTCTCTCCAACCTTTATCTTTTGCTCGCATCGGAGATCTTGTTTGTGATCTTTCTTTTCTGCATCGTTTTTCTCGGCAGAAATACCTGCATCCTTTGCTGTAGGACCAACTCGGAAAGCGACGTCAGGGTAAGGCCTCACTTCATAGTATTTTTTCTTTCCTCACTGCATCTTCCGGACTGTCGTCTGCTCCTTGTGTGTGTTCCACTGGGGCAACTTTTTGCTTGAAAACAAGAATGTGTTTTTTCTCGGATAGTTTGCACTCTGCGAATGGTATGCACTAGCCCTGTGTTCCACCCACGTCTCACTCCCATTAAATTGACGGGTCGTTAGTTCTCTATTAACTAGGATTCTACGCTGACCGATTGGACAGTATTAAAGGAATTTCATAATTTTATATAGTTTTGACTTTAAAACATTTGTATTGTATTCTATTCATATTGTATTTGATTCATATTAAATGAAATTATTCGCCATTTCTTTATATTTAGCCAAGCTCCGGGGGCTCAAACTTTGATGGAGCATGTTAAAAACCCAGATTCAGTTTTTCGGTTTTGTCACTTTTTGAAATTCCTGTTTTATACAAGGGATAGATTTGCACGTTCATAATGACCGCTCGCTTTGCCACGTCACTGCTGTGAGCCTCGCGTGTTTAGGAAAAATTGCGTTCTTACTGAAACTATCTTTGATCTAGCCTTGAAAATCGAAGAGTGCTACTGTCAAACTGAGTTGGCCGGCTGCCAAACACTTGCGTTGCAATCTCTGCCTGTCATGCAACGCAACTGTAAAAGAAAAACTACCGAAAAAAACAGGAGACAAGACTCCAAGACAATTCAAGAGGACTTCATCAACTGCAAAAACTCCAAAGAAAAAAAAGAAAGGTACTAAAGGAGGACGTGGCAACGCTAGACACGGTGTCTCGTGCCTGGAGGCTGAGGGTGGAGTTAGCATTCACCGTGTTCTTTATCGAACAATTCTGCATATGACAGTTTAATCAATAAATCAAAATACAAGTTAAAAATTTTCTTTTGTTGTTCTTTGGGACAGCTGGGACTGGAGGTGCTGGACAGCGTAGTGGGCTACAGCCTACTCTCATCCGAGGTGCTACCTCACCTGGTGCCTACCCTGTGCCGGACGGTGGTCCTTGCCAAGCTGTCCGAGCCCAGCTGGAGGGTAAGAATGACCACCCTGGTGTTGTAACAAGTCACTAAAAGGATCGCTGGGCTCCCAGAGAACATTTTGTAAAACGTTTTTCGGACTTCGTAGTCTATTAGCCCCCTTCCCCTGGAAGATGCCGAGCACTCCGCACTAGCGGTTGTCGAGCGGTTGGCCTCCGTGAGCAATCGGTCACGTGATCCACCCCAGTGGCACGCGCTGCGGAGCAAATCGAGCGTAGGGAGGCTCTAGTGAGGGTGGGTGCAACTCAAAACCTGGAGAGCGTTTGCAATTTATCTGGCGGCGCTCGAGGGAGAGGATTGGGAAGGGATATGCTCCAATGTTGCCTGCACGAGAGCAGACGCTCGCTCTGTTGCAACTCTGTTGCTCCATGCGCCTTTCTTCCTCTTGCCTCCCATTGCAAGCAACGAACGCCTTGGCGCAGCCTTTCTCGCTTCCTTCTTGTCCGCGAATTTGAAACGTCGAGAGGGGAAAGCAGGGTTGCCAGACAAGCAGCAACGTCAAAGATGGCGGAATTTACCATTTTTCGCGTTAAACAAATATACTTAACCTATCGGAACAAAACTGGTGGCTATGGAAAAGTAATCATTATACATTGCGTAAATTATTCAAGCACCTTAATGGGCTCTTATGACCTGAGTTAGGAAATAAAACGACCCTTTGCCCCATAGATTCCCAGCAAAATTTAGCAATTATATAGCGTCCGTATCCCATGATCCCCGATATAGCATTTGCGCCCACCCTCACTTGAGCCTCCCTAACTGAGCGTAACGCTCCCAGCGCCACCGCTTTCAGAGCATCTGCTATCTTGCTGAAAACATGACATTCTAATCAGAACTTCATGCTTTGACAAAAAATTTGATTGTTTACTACTTGAATAGCAGTCACCCCGACGTTAAGACACAATTTATTATTCCTTACAGTTATATTAACCCGATAAAGACAACTAGAAGTACTTGTACGAGCTGTTCCAAACACATATGCCGTAAAACGATCGTCATCTCTGAAGGCGACTTCCACCTGCGGAGTATTTGGCGTATTGTCTTCTAATTATTCCAATTACATTACGGAGACCACACAACAAACAAACTACATACCTAGCTCTTCATCCGAATAGGCGCACACAACGTTTTCGTCATAACGTGATATCTTGGGCCTCTTTGCTGGCAAGGCGAACGACTCGGCAAACACTTGGCCGAGAACGGCTGCCTCGTCGTCACGTCACTCGAGCTGGAGCTAAGCTGGTATCTTTGTCGCTATCGGTGATTTCACTATCACTGTGTTTTATTAGATCTGAAATTAACTGCTACTATGTCATCACCACAGTATGCTTGGGCGAGTCGGTCATGACGAGAGAAACGAAAGCTAGCACAGCAAGAGAATTGAGCAATCGAAACAAAAAAAGCCGCGAAACTCCTTCATTCCCTTGCGGGAACGTTGATAACGAAACTTAAATGTTTTGAGTGACTACAGATCGTATTCCTCCAAAAAGGCTGCGCGGAGAACTACTCCAGACCGCTCGACGTGCTCTGCCTCTTTCCCACGGATCGGTTGGAGCCGCTTGACGTGCGCCCCACCGGATCCAGATCTACAAGCGGCACACGGAAAGATTGCTCGGATCTTGCGAGGGGAACAAAAATCTGCTTGGCGAGCGCTCGCTATTTGCCAGGGGAGGTGGCTGTATGTCATCTATAGAACAAGGGCCAGAAGAACATTTCTATTGCGTGTGCTAGTTTTATAAAAAAAAAAAGGGAACCAAACTGAAGGTTGCTGTACCCCTCAACTTGCATGGCTTTTTGAATAAGGTCTGCAGTGAGGTGCTGGGAGTACCACCTTAACGAGCTTACTGACATGAGCCTTACCCAGGTGCACTTGCACACACTGCCACTGACCAAGGACTGTCCTTGTCACTAGAATTTTAGGAATAAAAGCTGTCTTTTTCTTTGAGTTTCTCCTTCGCAAAACCTAATGAAGTAGTTGTGATAGGGATCGGAGTATCGGCGTTTTTGCGGGGGTTAACATTGGGGTGATGCCAGTGAAATGTGGCTCGTAGGTTGGACATGAGCGCCTCATAATTACTCATTTTGAGCTTGTCACAATCAATGCCTGGACGAGCATTCTGTCAGCTGCTCGTGTTCGTTCACTGCAATGACAAGAACGGCCGAACACTAAGGGACGCTTTAGAAATGAGCATGTTCCCCGTGCTTTGCCAACCCCAGCGCGTGGCTGTGAAAAACAATGGTGGCACATAGGTAATCGGTGCCAGATCACGTGGCCTCTTGTTCTAACTGCAGGTCGAGGGGATGAAGGTTGTTTGTTTCTTTTCCATTTCTTTTTGCGACTGTAACCGCGTGGCGAAAGAGACTAACACGTGTTTTGTAGGTTATGAGCATTGAAGAATAATTTTATGTAGTATTTACCTAAATTATGATAAAAGGCTGCACCATCCCTCCAGCAAAAATGCGAAAAGAAAAAGAAAAAACAGTAATGATCCAGTTAACCCATACCATCCTGCCAAATTCCTCACAGGTCCACAGAAATATTTTATCAGTTTGACACGATAAAGGCTTAGTAGCTTCATGCTGGTGCCTAAATGAAAGTTGCCTTAAGTTTTATCTGTAACCTATGATTGAGGCAAAATTTGCTTTATACTTTAGTAGAATTAATATGCCACCCAGTCATATCTTTGTAGTCATTTACGGTAAATTAGCATGTCAAACTGATCTATGCTCTTTTTTAAAGGGGGCTTGATTTAATGTGTCCATTGTACTGAGCCTTCCATACCCAACATTTTGTGCTGACTGTTATGTACCTACAATTTCAGACTGGACGCTCCAACTGGACATCAATGAAAGTTTCCCTGACAAGCGTTGTATTACAAACGCTTTGTGCCAGTCCTTTTTTTACTGGCCGTTAAAAACAAACCATCTCTATTCTGGCGGGGTCTAGCTGTCTCATTGACTTTGAGACAGAGGCTCGGCGCACAATGTCTCCTTTTTTTCCTAATTATACGGGGCTCAACTCAAACTTTGGTTGGGGGTGCCTACAATCCGACAAACGGTTATGTGATTTCGGCAGCACGCTGAAGACACACATGCAGCACAAAATTGTACTGATGTCTTTGCCACGTCATTGCTCATCCCCTTCAGTACCTACTTCAGCGCCTAAACTACCAAACTTCCAATTTTTATAATGGACACCTCATTCTAGAAAAGGCGCCACAGTGTCGCGCGTTTCTATCGAACAAAGCCTTTGGTAGTGAATGTTCCGGTCCCGACAGTGTATCGTTGCCGAACTCTAAATTGAAGTCGTTATTGGATGCATGTATAACCCTGCGCAACTTGCAGACGATGCGCAACCTCCAGGGGACTCATCTTGGCCACAACGTCATCTCCTACCTCTGCCGGATCCTCGAAGACAGGTCAGTGTCCTCTTGTTGAAATCAGAGGCTTCTGCTTGCTGCAGTCCACTCGGCTGTCGAATGTGTTTTGAGCTTGTGCACTAACTCTCTTCGGCAAGGGCCGTGTTAAGCTCATGCTCTGGGGCATTGAATTTGGCACTCCAATCAACAAACGAACAGGTGCACTGCCGGAGACTGACATTCGAGCGTGCTCTTCGTGCACCGAGTGTTACTCGGAGCGCGAGTGACTTCTTTGCGCTCCGTGATGTCACGTCCACAAACAAGATGGCCGCGCGCCGTTGTCGAGGGTATCGAGACGAAGGGCGTAGCCAGACCACTGTCCCTCTTTATTTTTAGTTAAATAGTGCTCAATCTTGCAAGGAAAAAGGATTTGATTTCAAAGCCAATACGGCAATTAGCATTCCGGAAAAGTTTTGTTCGTACATCTTGCCTGAAAAACAAATTCATGTATCCAACGGTGGCGTGCGATATCGGTTCCGTGGCACGCTAGCAAACAAAACCGCGAGTTCTCGCGGTTTTGTTTGAAATATGCGTGCGCGATATTGGTTCCATGGCACGCAAGTTTAGCTGGTTTCCATGCGTTTATCGCACTGTAAGATACGAATCTGCTGCATCTGTGGTAGATTCGTGACACAGGTGTTTGTAGCAAATACCCACATGTTTATCGCGTTGGGGAAGTTCGAATTTGCCGTGTCGGCGATTTGTGGTATCAGTTCCCATGCCACATGGTTTGTAGCAGATGCCCCTATGCTTATCATCTATTTTTGAAAAAGTTTTGCTGTCTCATCCCCAAAGATGGCCTACCTCATATCTTTCACCATTTATCTCTTTCTTTTGGGTGGACGCCCTTACAAGATTTTACGGTAAACTATTTTGTGCCACACTCTCAAAGCCAGCATAGTTTCCACGGTGCTCTGTCGCTGCCAAAGCTACTTGCACAAGCGCGTGGCTTTGTCCGATGACCTCCTTGCACAAGAGCACGTGTAGACGAGGCACAAGACAGAGCCGCGTGTTCTTGCGGCAGTTGTGGGCTGCAACATTGTGAGAATTGGAACAGCATTGACAGTGTAGCACCAAATACAGTCTAAGCTCATTATAACAGACCTTGATTTTGACCAAGGTTTCGGTCTGTTGTAAGAGGAGTGGAGTATGTTGTATGCAGATATGAAGTTGAGTCAATGGTATGTAGAGGAAAACCAGCTGAACTTCACAAATCTATATGTTACATCCAAATGTCTGTTGTAACCAGGTCTGTTGTAATGAGCTTAGACTGTAGTTGAATCCTAGTATATAAAAAGTCGGCCGTGAGGAAGTTTCCCTAGACTGTTTTTCATGAGATGCAGAGTTCAGATTTCCGAAACTTTCTGATGACAAAAAAGTTTGTAAATTTATCTAACGACAAAGTTATGAACTTTTGAGTAATCCCGAAGCAAAATGTTCGTAAGTATTGCGTAAGTTACGGATTTCGTCGTAAGTTATGCAAAACTTACAAACATTTTGCTTCGGGAATACTCAAAAGTTCATAACTTTGTCGTTAGATAAATTTACAAACTTTTTTGTCGTAAGAAAGTTTCAGGAATCTGGCCTCAGAAGCTTACTCTCCCGCTCTAGACCAGGAATCCTCAAACCTTTCGATATCGAGGAACCTCTAACGGCAGCTGGGGAACCCGTCCCGGTTTTGGCGTTGATGCAATAAAGTGCTGAAGCCCACAGATCTTCTAAACAAAAACGCACATGCCAGGGAGTGTTCGGCTTCTAGCTATGCATCTATGAATGTTTCAGATCCTCTAAAATAGTGCTTAAACCGAATAAGGACATGCCGTAAAATCTCACACAAATGCCCTGCTCCGGGAGATTGCCCATATCCTTTTTCCTGGCTAAATATCCGTATGCTAAAAACTTTGGGATGTCGTCCGGCCCCCGATTTGGAAGGTTGCACGATTCTATTACCGTATTTATTCAAATATAAGGCGGTCACGATTATAAGGCGAGGGGGTAGTTGAAGGACCCGAGAAAAAGAAAAAAAATTGTCATATTGCTATACTGAGCTTTGAATATAAGGCGGGGTATGACTTTGAGACTACGGATTTTGGAAAAAAACCTTGCCTTATATTCAAATAAATATGGTATGTGATGTCTGACGGTAGTCACGTCAAC
Organism: Ixodes scapularis; assembly: GCF_016920785.2. Lineage (NCBI taxonomy): Eukaryota > Metazoa > Arthropoda > Arachnida > Ixodida > Ixodidae > Ixodes > Ixodes scapularis. The sequence goes on along the minus strand of NW_024609839.1, from coordinate 1,097,544 downwards.
CCCTCAGTCTGCAGTATTGGCACGAGCAGCAGGTTCTTGCGTATTGCACCGCAGTACCCAAGTTTGCTGTGTCCGTGATTGCACGTGGGATGTCGGTTTCAATGTCGTGCGAGTTTGTAGTGAAAAAATTGGGTTGTGGGGATATTTATACAGCGTGTTGTTGGTCTGCCATTTAAAGTTGCGACGAGTCTCTCGCTGTAGATGAGCAATTCAGCCAGTGCAGTACAACCGCTAGCCTGGGGTCTTTAACGTGCACCACTATGGCGCACCGTGAATTCACGAGGGCGCCCATCAAACCATTCGGCCAATCTTGGCCGCGACACGATCACATGGTCGTGTTGCCGCGGGGTCGATCGGGATCTCGAATTCGGCTCCCGACGCGCCGCTTTCTCTCCTAGCCACTGGAGGGCGCTGCAGGCGCCCCCGTGGCAGGCGAGGAGAAACCTCCTCGCCCATCGAGAGATATACTCAGTGGGGCAGGGGGCGAGAGGCCTCTAAGAACTCCGGACGCGACCGAGACGCAGGGACTGGCAGGCAAGTGGGTGGCGACCGGATCTAGGATATCGCGGGACGCGAGACCTAAAGGCCTCCTTTGTGTTTAGCTTTAGCCTTAACGTGCATTTGTAAATAATTGTGTAGTGTAGCTTGTATTTGTAGTTTAGATTGAGTGTTTTGTAGTGTTGTGTTTTATTGTACCAATAAACTGGGAGCGGAATCCCGCTCCCTTGAAAGAACCAGGCTGGACTCGGGTTGTTGACGGACCACGTGGGAAACGGCGAATCGGCGGCGGTACGCGAATTCCCACACCACGCAGTAGTGATACACGACCGCACGCCGGTACGATGCTCATCCAGATCGAATGGGCAAGGGTGCAGTGACTTTCTGCATGTAACTTGAATCTGCTGCATTCGCGATGTGTGGGATCAGTTCATGTGCCATGTGTCTGGTAGCAGGTTTCGCGGTGTTTACCAGTTGTTTTTAATGCGAAAGCATTAACTGTCCCTTAGAGCGAGCTGACGTCATCAGTTTGAAGCGCAAAAACGGCACCCAGTTTCCCTGATCTCAAAGGAGTGAAGCTAAGCTGATGGATTTCACCTTCGGTTCTATTGGCTGGCGTGCGTCGATGGGACTCCCATTGGCCGCTGCGCAAGTCAGTTTCCACGACCGCTCACCCCATGGCGCTGCGTGTCTATCAGCGTGCCGTTAGCACAGAACGTCCAAAGTCAGCGTGCTGAGGGGAGCACGCATGCTGATCGGCAACGAAAAGTATGCAGCAGACGAAAAAGGGAGCGGACGAGCGGCTTGCGTCCTTTCGCATTTACAACTCACAAGAAGTGCTTAGGTGTACCTCGAGCTTTCTTTTTATTAACTTTTGCTGTGTAATTTACAAGGATTGTCCACCTGATATTTTAATCATTTATCTCTTTGAAATGAGTGGGCATTCATACGGGATCTCACGGTACTTTGTGGCAGTGACGGTTCAGGAAATTTGAGAGCTCGGTGAACTCACCAGGGTGCTCTGGGGAGCAGCTTGGTTCCTAAGCGACGAGCTTGGGAACCTCTGCTCTAGAGTGTAGACAGTTCATTTGTACACAGTCTTGAACCAGCATGCAAGAAATAACAGCCCTATGGGCATGACCCCGCCCTGAAAGATCTAAATGCTGCGGATGAAAGTCTGTTAAAATAAATATTTTCATCAGTAATATTTTTTTTTAAAGATCTTTGTTTATGGCATGGCCCAGACATAGATCAGGAAATTCACCATTCATTCCTCTAACCCGTCTTACAAGCTGGCTCCAGTCACAGGAAAAAAGTGCTTTGAAAATTCATGCGCTCGCATTTGTGCCTTTACCAGCGCTGAAGGTAACTTGTGAGATGGAGCATAGTGATTTGTCGTTTGTTTCACCTTCTAAAATGTTTTTTGTTATCTGTCTGTCTGAATCCTTTATCCCTCAAACAAGCAGGCAAGCAACAAAACTACCAACACGAAGGAAAAAGACTCACTGCAGCGTGTTTATTATTTTATACTACTTTCTTTTTTTTTCGTAGCCATCAGATCTCTAGCTTGCCAGTGCAATTATACTTTGTTTTACATTTGCATACCTTTTGAATAACCCCTCGTACCATCACGATTCTAAAGATGCCTTTCAAGATGTTTATTCCAGTTTGTGAGCGTCCCTGAAAAGAAGGAGCCGTGGTAACATTGAGAAACTTTACTACGCCAACCATCTCGACGCAGCGAACCAATGTGCCGCTTCTTTTCCCTTGCTGCAGGGCCAACTACAGAGACTACACCCTGCTCAAAGGAGCGGTGTTCTTCGTGGGTGCAGCACTGTGGAGCCACAAGGCGGTGCCGACGCTCAAACACACGCCTGCCGCGGTGCTGCCTTCCATATACAGGGTGGGGCTGCCTTTGGCTTTTCACATCCGTAAAACTCTTAATTTTCGTTAGGTGTGAAGCAGACGGCAGTTTTAATGCAAAATTGCACTCTTACCGAAGCTAACTCCAATTTAGCCTTCAAATAAGATGAGCGAAGTGCGCCAAGCTTGATGTGACTTTGCCTAGTTTGGCCGGTGTTAAACTCTGTGCCGCGAGCTCCGCCGGCCACACAGTGCAACTGCAGAAGGGAAAAAGACAAAGAGATAAAGAGCTACTGTGAAAGCTTTGAAAACAACAAGAAAAAAACCCAGTTTTGCACGTGATGGTTTCATCGACAAATGGAAGTAAAACTGCTAGTTTTTTTGTTTGCACACGTTTGTTTCTACAAATGAAACCACATTGATGAGGCGTATATTTGTGTTCCCCTTCGTACCGAGTCCTTCTGGAACTGATGGCCCCATGTGCACAACATGTCGAGTAAACGAGAGAAGGATCATCTCTTGCACTCGCAAAAGATGGAAGGGAAGACGTTTGGAAAGGTAGCAAGGGAGGAAGGACCTTGCCGTCTCTTGAGAGACCCCTGAGCGTCGGAATAAGTTTTAGTTGTGTGCGAATAGTGGTATTTGAGTTCAAAAGTGAACAGCGATTTTGGCTGAATATGTTCTAACCGGATATCGAGTAGTTTTCAATACCGTGCCCCATGCTTAAACGAATATTCAGCTGAACTTGTGCAGGTCGTTCGAAACCTTCCACTTGTTCACTTCTAAGCTCAGTAATTTAATGGGGAGACATAAACCTAAATTTTAAATTAAAAAAAAAAAAAAAAAGGAAGTTTTTAGTTTGGTGTTTTTGGTTTTAGAAACTAAATATAGACCGTTCCATTAGGGTCATAGCAGAGAGGGCAGAAAGAGAAAAAAATGCCTTCCCCCTCTCACCCGCACGTCGTCTGCTCCGCCGAGTGGGCTGTACCTGGCGTCCGGCTGGCGTACAAACTCTGTTTAAAATCGTGTAATAGGTATTGGAAATTTCAAGCGCAGATGCGCAGATTTTGGTATGCCAGTCATTGTGTATTACTATGCTAGATAAAAAAAACTAACAGGGTCCAATTGTGTTGTTACCTGCGTGCAATTAAAAAGAAAATAGGGAAGACTGTGTCAGATTGGCCATTCTCTCCGGCGAAAAGTAAATCCGGTTGCTGTACCTTTTTTACTATAGAAAGTTTGTACTGGTGTAGGCCTTTAGCGACCATGAGTGGAAGTGAAATATTAAATAAAAACGTGCTCTCCTGCCGCAATACACGCAGTAGTTGAGGGTAGTACTGCAGGCTGACTCAACTGCTATTTAAGTAACGGAAAAAAGATATGATAGTTGATCATTTACTGAAATAGAACAACAGAGAACTCTAGGCTGATTTTGGAGTAGCCATAACTATTCTAAGAACGCAAACTACTTCACAACGGCAGCCACGAGCGAGAGTTCGATGTTCGGTACAACCCGCCGGTACAGCCCAAAGATGAAGAATGGCAACCTCCCGGTTTGTCGTCTGCTAGCGGAGTCAGGCGCTTGCTCTCTCTCTTGTTTTACCCCGCCGAACCCGCTGAATTTCCCGGATGTATGAAGAGGGCACTGCTGTCAAACAAAATGGTGCCGCCCAGAGGGCGCTAAATGGAATGGTCTATACCAGGGGTGGCCAAACCGCGGCTCGCGAGCCGCATGCGGTTCTTTGCTGGTCCAAGTGCGGCTCGCGGATCCCTCGTAATGGGACCCCCCCCCCCCCCCCCCCCCTTCGCCCCTTTCCGCGTTTCCCCAGGAAAAAAAAAACGATTCGAGAATAAAGCACACCGCAGCTTGCAGTTTGGCAGCCTTGTGCCCCCGTACGTACAGTCAGACTCTGAACAAAAGTTAAGTTTGCCCCCCATCCCCTTGCGGCTCTTAGAAGCTTCGTGGTTTTGTTTGCGGCTCTTAGGCCAGGCCAGCCTGGCCACCCCTGGTCTATACGCCACCCCTGGTCTATACACCACCCCTGGTCTATACACCACCCCTAGTCTATACACCCCTGGTCTATACATTAAATTTGATAACCATATGCCAAATATTTACGTTGATATAAATCACTTTCAACACATGGTGAGGTAGTGACAAAGTAAAGGAGTTCAATGTTTGAATGCATTTTTCTCAGTTCCACTTTTTGCTGCTAATTTCATACGATGGAATCTTTTGTTTGAAAGTGAAAGTATTCTGATACCACAGTCAACATGTTTCTGAACTGAAATTTACTGGGGAATCGGGCCATCTACTTTATTTGGTTTTAAGTTGAAGTCCTCATTGAAAACTAAGTTTTCAAATATTGACATAGGACAGATATGCATCTCATATTTTGAGCCAATCACTCTTCCTGAAATATTTACATTTCAGTTATAAAAACTAGATAGCCCGAAGTCCCACATCCCCCATTGTATATTCAAGCAGCCAAAATGGTGCTTAATAGCTTCATTTGCATATCATAGATTTCTTAACGAAGAGTGACACATCTTATGCAGGTATGCAAAGTTCTTCTAGAGAGTTGAAAGTTTGCACAGTATATTTACATCTGACGTTAAATCTTCCCTCCAATTTTCATTCCAATCACTTGAGTAGTTCAGAAGTTGAATCTCTAGCCAACCTTAATGTAAACTGTGGTGTGTAAACAACACAATTGTTGCAGCTATTGTAATCGAGGGGATTTACAAGTCATGCTTGCTATATGAAAATATTTTTTCCTCAATTTCAAATTTGACAGCAAAAAAAAATTGTTCGATGATTAATGGAATTCATCCTATTATGGAAATGCATTAGCATTGGTTCTTTCTCACCCCCTTTTCACCCCCTTTCCATTCAGTTAGGACCCCTTGCCATTTGTTTATCATTGCTTTACCGTTGCTTATTAATGCCTTCCCATTTCGCTTTCCGCTGCGCACTTCCGTCGCCTTGCCTCTGCGGCAGCAGCCAAACGACGCTTAAGCTCTTCCTCTGTCTCAGTCTGACATCGCCGACGTGTAACCTCGGCTTTCTTCCGTCGTCGCTCTTGGATACGGTCGGCCATATCACTCGTGGAAAGAACCACATCCATCGCTGGAGTGGCAAGTGAGCTGGGCCGCATTCCAAAGCGGCGCCTGCTAGTCTCTGGCTCCGCACTAGCTGTGTCACGCTTTTCGAGGTCCGGTTACCTCCTTAGCATCGGTGGAGGTCACGGCTAGTGATTGAGACAAAAGGCGGTTTGCTAGGCAGGCGAGGGGCGACTAGTGGCGGGGAGGGAATAGTTTTAGTTCACCTCCGTTAAACGGCGCCACGAAAGCTCATGTACTCTCCATGACGGGACACTGTGGTTCCCGTGACTGCCACACGCTGTCGCAAATCAAGAAATAACTTTTTCTTTATTGCGCAGCGGAAGGTGTTTAGGGGAGGGTGGTTAGTTTTCTCTCACTTGTGCCAAGATAAACAATATAAAATATACCAGCTGCAAATTCTTTCACGGTTAAAATTTTTGCATTGCCCCTTTAAGTGTCACCAACTTGTTCTTGCGAGACTTTTTGAAACCAACTTCGAAGCCTTAGTCATTTCCGCATAATTGAAAATCGGCTGCTGCTAGCTTACAACTCAGTAATTGAGACTTGCAGATTCCAGGGTTTAATGCCCGCCCCTGCTAGTTTCAGTCTAGTTGAGCATCGTACTGATGCATAGTTGTTTATTACCACCACATACCCTATACTAGCAGTCGAACTGCACGGTCTAAATTTGAACATGGAATGTGTTTTATCACCCGACTTTTGTGGAGTTCCGTCGCGTTTGGCTGTAACAGCTGGCTGTAATGGCTGGCCGTAGCAGTTGGCTGTACCAAAAAACCCACGCCAAAACTTTCAGCCTTTCCTCTCTCGTGAGGAAGGAAGACCAGCGAAGCTGTACCATGGTGGGAATAAATTAATGGCTGGCCGCAAGTCGGCAAGCCAGAGTGGAAAGGCTGGAAAGGTTGCCGCCATCTATGAGCGACGGCGGTAACCAGATAACCGGCAAGTTGGTTGTCTGGTTTGCCACCATCGCTCGTAAATGGCGGTAGCTGTCCAGAGTTTTCTGTCATCATTTGTTTGCTGGCGGACATGATCCTGGGAAACTAGCCTGTAAAAATCATTGCGCCCATAGGAAACCATATAAAAAGACTTTGGCCACAGGCAGGATATGAACTCTTAGCTAGTGTGTGCTAGCCCACTCAGCCACTGATCCCCCACGTTTCCTGAAAAAGGGAAACAAATTAGTCATTACCGGTTTATGCAACCGGAGTTCTGTCTACCAGAGCGTGGTGACATTGTTACCCACTGTAGACGAGAAATTCAGCTGGCGCAGTACCATAACTAGCCTGGGGGGTCTTCTGCGTATACCACGCGGTAGCAATACACGATTGCATGCCAATACGATGCTCGTCCAGGTCGACATGGGCAAGGGTAGGGATCGAACACAGGATGCCTGGATTCTGCAGTGCGAGCCTTCGCTTCACACACGCCAAGCTGGGGTGCGTTAATGCTCTCTGGTCACCCTCTAATTCCTCCCGTCTGCTCTCAGCCCCTCAGAGACTACAGCTCACTCCAGAATGCCACATATTTTGTTTGAGTTATCGGAAGTTTGAATTATCAGAAATTCACCTAACAGCATGCAAGATGAGATTACGATTTGTTGAACGAATGACTACAATGGCTACAGATACCAAGCAGATACTTGATGATTTTCTCTACATGGGCAGTCATAAGCAGGTATGCCGCACGTGAAATATGGGTTCAAATGTGTGAGATGACACCGGTGGGTGTGGGCTCCACGGGTGCTACTTCTCCGCAATGCTCGGTGAGAAGCGCGCTCGACGGAGCCGCAACAACTAAAAGTGTGAATTACACGTAAACAGTGTTTGAACGAAGTGACTTACACTAAAAACAGTGGGACAACCGAAATTTAAAAATTTCTTTGAATTAACCAGAAGTATGAACTATCCGAGTATGAATTATCCCGAGACTTCTGTATATTGAAATTGAGTGTAATTTTCTTTTAATGCAAAAGCATTGACTGGTCCTATGGAGTGAACCGGCATTATCAGCTTTTGAAACCGCGCCAAACGTCACCTAAACTCTCCTGTCCCAAGCGAAGCATGTCATCTGCAGTGGCGATTTGATCGATAGGCTCCCTTTGGCTGGCGCGCATCATAGTTTCCAGAACGAGGCTCTCATTGGCTGTCGCGCGGCGTAGTTCGAAGGAACGCCACCCCACAGAAAAGCCCTCTTCATGGCAGCGCAGCGGCCTGGCCGCCGGTAAGAGGGAGCGGCTGGCCGCAGAGCCAGCAGAGCCTGCCCGGGCAGACTCTGGAGAGGCTGCACGGCCACTTCACGAGAGTCCGTGCTTGCCTGTCGGCTGCTACCTCGACAGTAGCAAAACGTGGCCATCCACGCCAGTACGTCGCAAACAACCTAAGGAAGCTGAAGAACGACATTCATGCTTTCGCATTCACAACTCGTAAGAAGTGCTTAGGTGTCCTCGGAATTTTTTCCCTTCCGAGTCTTACGGATGTATTCTAGCTTTGGTATTTCCTATTTGTTGTTGGACTCATTGGACCCACTCTTGTTGAATTCATTGGCCGATTGCTTGCACGTACTGAGGAATGAATGTAGCACACATGCAATGCATTCTCTCCGCTTATCTTTCTGTCTTAGGCCCTGGACTGCAAGCACCCCTCTGTGGCCTACGAGGCGGCCGTGGCTCTTCAGTGGCTGATCGGCGATCCGCCCAAGCCGATCACTCCCTTCGTCTGGAAGTTTGTCCTTGATGTCCTCGAGAAACTGGTTTGCCTCCCCGAGGTCAGTCAATGTTAGCTGCAATAGCACCTGGTCGACACATTTTTCTGGGAACCACAGCTTTTAGCCTTTCCACTCTGGGGAAGAAGGAAGACCAGCGAAGCTCTACTATGGTGGGAATGAAGTAATGGCCGGCTGCAAGTCGGCAAAGCAGGGTGAAAAGGCTGGAAAAGCAACCAGACAACCGGCAAGCCAGTTGTCTGGTTGCTGCTGTCACTTGTAGATGGTGGTAGCTGTCCAGAGTTTGGTGTCATCATTTGTTTGCCGACGGACACGATACTGGGAAAGCTAGCCCTTAACAGCTCCGCTGTAAAATTGTGCGTTGCAGGAAAAACGTAGGAACCGGTACTATTTTTGGGACGCTGCAGACGAGACGGGAAGCACCTTCCATGCTGCAATTTATTTTGCGAGACTTTTAAGGCGGGGAAAAGACACTATAGTCGTTCAAATAAAGATTGCCTTTTTTTTTTAAAACAATTATTTAAAATTAAAAGTTGATAAAAAAAATTTTTGACCTGTAAAGAAGTGAGCGAAATCTCGAGTTGATCGAGTTAATTAAGGAGGAGCACTGGTATTAAAGGGGTTATGACACGAAAATTAGACGGATAGATTATTCTTGAAATGGAATGCTCATAGGCTACTTAGTATATACACCAAGTTACGCGATTTTTAGAGCTCTGACAATTGCCATATTCAATTTACAAATTTTCATTATTTTCATCTGGCGACCAGGCAACACTGCTCAAGTTAGTCACACCATGGTGTCCATAAACCACGTGACCATGAACACTCTCTCATTCTAGGCGCCCCCATGATCGCCCAAGCTCTTCTTCTCGCGGTACGAACAAAACCGCTCAAACAGCTCGGTAAACTGAAAGCTATTCTCGCTCTCGCCCCCCGGCCGGTTGGCTTTCCACCCTGCATGCGCCTGCGAGATATTCCCGGACGACGGTGACCACGGCGAACTCTTCGTCGCTCCAGCTGGTCGCCAGCGGGTCGCAATCAAAATGAACAGCTTCCAACATCTCTTGATAGCAATCACTCTCATCGCTGCTGCGATCAATGTCGAACACTTCAACAAGGCGATCGATGCCGTAGACGTATTCGTCACAGACCGGGTGCTGGAAACGTGGAAGGTAAACGAGGAAGCTGAGAGTTGATATGCCAAGAGAGCCCAGTCTGTGAGTGCGTGCAAGTAGACACCGCGCTGGAGGCTGGCTACGTCATCAGCCTCCAGGTCCGCCCGGATCTGCCCCTCCGAGGGGCCCACATATAAATCGATTTATCCACGAAACTATCGCGCCTTTTTCAAAACAAATTTAGCAGGATTATAGGAACATACAATGGGTCCTAGCAGTATAGTTATGTAATATTTTATTTTTGGCGTGTCATAACCCCTTTAAAGCTTTCTTCCTTAATTTTTGGCCAAGCCCAATGAAACAGCACGGGCTTGTTCAAAATTCTGTGCTAATTTCAAATATCTGTTTGTTTGTTTTTAATTAGTATGTTAGTTTTTAGGATAATTATTATTAACCAGGTTTTTGTTTCCAAAAAAGTGAAAGCCGTTTACAACTCCCTGTAACGCCGAATAGACCCTTTCCGAAATTCAGTCTGGCCACTTTGATCACCATCATCATCGAAAAAATGCCATATGTGCCGTACTAATGGCAGCCTTCTGTTTACTGATGAAGGAAGAAGTTGAATATGCTCCTTAGCAGATAATTGGAGGCTTATACATTCGTGACGTTAGCACGATGCGGGGCAGGAATTGAAAGTAAGATCTGCGTGAGCGTTCATTTCTAGCTCGGACCCAGCCAGTCTGTTGGTAGCATCAAGGTGATCCAAAGCCCCTTGATTTGTAGAACTTTATCAAGCCGTGTACGTGGGTTGATGCTTCGTTCTGCTTTGTTGCATCTTTGTTTCTATCGTAACTGAAAGAGATCGAGAAGGAAATGTACTGTGAAGCGCACGCTGTCGTTTGCCGTTGACTTGCAAAAGTGACGGCACCCGATAAAATACGGCAGACTCCATTTTCAAGGCCGTCATTAATACGGCAAAAGTTAAACTGCCATTATAGCCACCAGATGGCACTGAATTTCGGGAAGGGTCTATTGGAGCGCAGCTCTTGAGGAGGAGGAGGGAAGGGTACTGAGGGGAGGGCAGACCCCTCCTTCTCCCCCATTCTTGAATATGCTCTGGGGGGGTCACTTGACTTCAGGGGGGAGGGGGTCACGTGACCTCGGGGGGGGGGGGGGGGGGGAAGGGGGGGGTCACGTGACTTTGGGGGAGGGGTCACGTGACCTTGGTGGGTCATGTTACCTTGGGGTAACCTTGGGGGGGTCACGTGACCTCGCAATTACGCCGACGCCGACGCCTGTTGCTCAAGCCGGAAACGGGCGCCTAAGAGCTGCGCTCTAAAACAGTAGTGGAAAACGTTTTTGAAAACATGAAAGACGTCTACAACTCCCTGTGACGCCGAATTAGAGCGCAGCTCTTGAGGAGGAGGAGGGAATGGTATACCCCTCCTCACCTCCTCAACCTCCCTGATACTCCTCCTTGTCATCCCTTTTTCCCTCCCCCTCCTCCATCCCCTCCTCCTCCCCTCCCCCTCGTCCTTATCCTCCCCCTTCTCCTCCTTGCCCGTTGCATCATGGGAAATGTCCCATAATGCACCGCACGGGACGCTCGTGACGTCACGAGGGTTCCGCGCAGTGCATTATGGGACATTTCCCATAATGCACTGCGCGGTTACGGCGACGGCGCTCAAGCTGGAGACGGGTGCCTAAGAGCTGCGCTCTGAAAGGATGTTTCAACAAATTGTCAGATACTACAAATTACAAAGAATGCAATGTTGGAAACAGTTCTTAGATTGAACCATTATTAGTGACTTTACAACACATTAAAGTTCAGTGATCAATCTGTGACTAACAAGCAATAAAACAATAGTTCAGTTAGAAATATTCCCATACCTATATTGAAAAGTCTGCTTCTAACATTGTATGCTTGGCACATTTAGCTACCTGTTGTTAAAAAAAAGTTATATTTCTGTCTGCCCTAAGTGCTGAGATTTCCCTCCTGAAAATTTTTAAGGAGTCCATAATTTGTGTTTTGCAAAAGTGTTGTTTTAGCATCAGCCTGAATGCAAGTTCAGCCCAGATAGATATTATATGGTGATATTATGGCTCAAATATTAATCTTCAAAATAAGAAACCTGGCATGCGCTTGCGCTACCGGTAATTTTGAAATATTCGAAAAACTCTAATACTTTGCACAGCAAAAGCATTCTACTGATTGAACCTAACAGCAAGCATATTCACAAATTATTAGAAGTTTCAAATGTTTACACACGTCTAAGCACATTGGTTTTCAAACTGGGTTCTTATGAGTTCTCCAACATACCTCTGGGATTCCCCAGAGTACCTACCATCAGGGATTTGCTGAGTTCCCAAACTTCCTTGCTACCTTTCCAGTCTGAACACTATTTCAACAGATCTGAGCCATCCATTAATACACAACCATAAACCAAATGCTTCCTAGCATCTGCATTATTGTTTGCAAGGTCGCAGGATTTTGTACTGCTTTATTGCATCATTGCTGAGGCGTGGAGGATTTGCTCGGCTATCCGTCAAAAAAGACAGCCGCTCCTCGAGATTGAAAAGTCGAGTAGTAAATGTTTTGTTGTTTTTTGGATGTTTCTTACTTCGCAGTTTCTCCAATCTCGCGTGCGTGACCGTTTCAGGTGGAGCAGGCTTCTGCGAGCTCACAGCAGTTGCAGCAGATGGTTCATGACATTGTGTCCAAGGTGGAAAAATCGTACGACGAAGGGACGTACAAGGGTTGCCCCCAGCGCCTCTTCAACATTGTGGCAAAGTGCGCCTCCCTCAGGCCCGTGAGTCACTCTTTCACCTTTAAAGGGTGTGCTGTGAACTTGTTACACACTTGAGCACTTTTGAATTGCGAAATCTTTCAAACCAGAAAGTTGTTTCAATTGTAAATGTATCCCTTGAGTTTATCTTTTCCATAGATTTTGTATGTTAAACTCATTCCATGGGTTCATCTGTTTCCAAGTTCAGCTCGTTCTCTAGGCAAATCAGACTTTTGCTTTGGCCTAGGTAGCCTTCTTTCCTAGGCGAACATGTTCTCTTGGCAACCCTGTTCTTCTGGACAAACTTGTACTGTATTCAGGCTTGTTTTCTAGGTAACCTTGTTCCCCAGACAGCCTTCTGCACCTAACAAACTTTTTACCTGGACAGACTTGTTCCCTTGGCAACCCTGTTCCTTGCACTCTGTGCAAGCTTATCCCAAAAGTAACCATGTTGTCTAGGCAGCCTCCTACTCTAATAAACTTCTTCCCTAGGCAGATTTGTTCTCTTGGCAACCCTGCTTCCTGGGCAAACTTGTGCTCTAAGCAAACTTATCTCAAAGGCAACCATGTTACCTAGGCAACCGTGGCCCTTAGGCAAACTGCTATTCAATGCAAACTTGTTTCCTAGGTAACATTGTTCTCCAGATAGCCTTGTTCCTTATGCAAACTTTTTTCCTAGGTAAACTTGATCCTTAGGTAATCCTGTGTCCTAGATGAACTTCTCAGGTCAGCTCATTCTACAGGCAAGTTTTCTACCAAATTGGGGCTGATTATGCTTAATAATATTTGGTCCCAAAGGATATACTAGATATGAAGGGAGAAGAACTTCCTTAACCTTTGGGACAAATCTTGTAACATAGCAGTTCCGCTTTCACAATTGGCTTGTGGAACAAGCCCTTTCAGAACTCTTCTACAGTTTTGCATCATATCCCAAAAGAAACTGTTTCACTACTGAGAAAAATCTGCATTTAGATCGAAAGGCAGTTTTTTGAGCCCAGCGTACAAACACCATTTTCACTAAGAGAATTACGGGCTGTTTAATTTCGCGGCGAAAGTAATTGGTCCGCCGGTGCTTCGCTCCCAAGGCTAAGTACTCGCGTCCTCTGCAGGAGGCTTCCCTGCAGCGTCTGATCCAGTACTGTGCGGAGAAGGCGCAGGTCCCCACCCTGAACTGGGTGACCAACCTGTCGGAGATCCTGGAGAAGTACTTCAAGGCGGAGCCGCGGCCCTCTGTCCGCCTCTACACGCTCAACGTCGTCTCTTCCGTGCTCAGCAACAACAGGCACCTCTACGAGGCAAGTGGCGGGAACCCGAAAGCACGAGACGCAGGGGATTCGAACGCAGTTCGGCCAGTATAAACAGCCCTGCACGCATTTCATTTTTTATGCGAGTCGCATCCCTCTCACTTTTCTTGCCGCCGCAGTTGTTTTTCTGAGTGCACTGGCATTGAAAAGTGCAAGAAACGCAAAATATACAAAAAATATTTTTTTCATTTTTTTTAGAAATTTTTGTTTACCATATTTACTCGCATAAGGAACGCACTTCCCACAACGGGCATCAATATTTGATCTTTTTTCCTTTTTCTCGCGTAATGAACACACTTTTAATTTTCAACTTCACGAGTTTTGGAGCCAATTTTCTTTTGCCGCCAAGCGGCCAGGCCAAGTCAAGCCAAGTCAAGCCAAGCTGCTCTCGCAATGGCTTAATTGCGTGGTTGTGGAAGTGACCAACCGTGAAACCGAGCGGCGCACACGCCTAGCGAAGCTGGGATCGAGGAATTGCCCAGCCCCGGACTTCCTTCGTCCATCGGATGCAATTGATGTCAACAAACACGCCGTCGTCTGTGATCTGCTTTCGAACAGTGATATCATGAAAGTGGTCAGGCCTAAGTATGCAGGCGTCGCTCCTGTGCTGAGTGAGCTTTGTAGGGCGCTTTTTCGTCGGCAGAAGGCATGCCAAGAACGCCCTAAAAAAGTTTGCAGTTTATAGAGTATGGTTACTGGGGCATGCCCCCAACCAAGGAGATTAGAAGGGTAGGAGGGGAAATGACATCAGCCGTGTAGCCTCCACAAGCCATGCTCCCTTGACGCCTTGCCTCTTGCTCATTTTCCTCCTTACACTCCTCACTTATCGGGCCAATGTGACCACAGCACGCGACCGTCGCGTGGTTGATGGTTGCAGGTAGCAGGGAGCATGGTGAAGATAAGTTTAATTTATCAGTCATACCAACTAAAAACTGGCCCGCGCCTGGCCAACCGATTCGATGGCTGCTGCGTTTCGTTATGTGCCCTGAACTATAAAATAAGTGCATTCTGTTTTGTACATACTGTTACCATCATGAAAATGATAGTATTCAACGTGGAATGCCAGCGCTGTAACGATTGCCTCTTGGCGTGTCTTGGGTAATGTACCTTGCAGCTGCAGGGAGTATTTTTTTTATCTCCTGGCCACTAATTACTACAGTAGCCAAAGCGAGAATAAATTATATGTACACACATGATTGTGTCACTACCGTATTTACTCGCAGAATGAACGCACTTTTTTTTTTTCCGAAAAATCGATGCAAAGTTAGGGGGGGGGGGGGCGTTCATTACGCGAAGTAAAATTTTTGCGTCCGTATTTACTCGCATAATGAACGGACCTTTTATCCTGAAAAATCGAAGTAACTTCTTATCTCTTTGCGAGCGGCGCCCGACCCCGTAACCTAACTTAAGCTGTGCAAAACAAAAAAAAAACCTCCTCTTTGTTTTCTTTTTCTCTTAGTTCCTTGGTTTTTTTTTTTTGCCTCCTTTCGCAAGCTGTTTTTTTTTTTTTTTTGCTTAGGTGAGGGCTCTCCGCTTATCTTTTTTATCTCCTTGCGCGCGGCGCGCGACGCACGACCTCCCCCCCCCCCCCCTCCGTAACCAAACTGCGCTGTGCAAAAAAGAAAAAAAAAAAAGCTCCTCTTTGTTTTTGTTTTCTCTTAGTTCCGTGGGGTTTTTTTTTTCTTCTTTTTGCCGCCTTTCGCAAGCTGTTTCGTTCGCTTAGAGCGCTTCTCTTTCTTACCTCCTTGCGCGCGGCGGCGCGCGAACCCGAAGTCCAAACTGCGCTGTGCAAAAAAAAAAAAAAAAAAGCTCCTCTCCTTGGTTTTTTTTTTTTTTTGCTTCCGTTGGATCTTTGCGAATTTTATTAACGCCTTCTGCAAGGCGTTTTGTTCGCCCACGCTGCCCATGCATTCGCGACCTCGCTGCACCAGGAAAAAAAAAGCGCGTGGGGGGAGGGGGTCAAAATCTTGACGTCCGAGTTGGGGGTGCGTTTATTACGCGAATGAAAAAAAAGTCGAAATTTTGAGAGCCGACTTGGGGGGATGCGTTCATTACGCGAGTGCGTTCATTGTGCGAGTAAATACAGTATGTCGACCCAACAGGTTGAACCAATACTTGCGCATTTTTACGGGAATGATTTCCGCACTCGCCTGCAAATGATAGCTGCACTCTCATCACTCTCATGTTATATCACACTACAATATGTTTGACTTTTTCTTTTCGTTGCGGCCACTATGCAGGTCGTCCACTGGGACGTTTATTGCGGTCGTGACAAACTGAACCAACTCAACTTGGCTCCAGGTTGAGAAACGTTTTATTGACAATTGGATGTGCACAGAGCACATCACACTCCACTTTGCTGGGGTCCAGCCACCGCCGCGACCAACGGCCGAAATCCATCGTTTCCGCAGTTCGGCGTCGGAAATCTAAGAGAACTGTTGACCGATACCTGTTATCGTAAAACTATGAGTGTGTAATATGCCAAGGCCTTACCGGTGAAAGGTAACCCCCCTGAAGAAAAGCCAGTCGCGATTGTGGCAGCTGACCACGCTGCAAGCGCCCATCCCGTAGTCCGAGGAAATTAGTGTCCCGGCAACGCCAGGCTTTCGTTTTCTCCGTTGCAATTGCGGCGATTGCCCTGATTGTCCTGTGTACCCTGTGTACCAGCAGCGGTGTGTTGTCTGCTCGTGATTTGCCTCAACCTCTTGCTTGCTTCATGTCTAGCCTTTGATCTGATAAAACCTACCGGACAGAGCACGCACAAGCCTGCAAGGAATCCTCCTACAATCAACCATCCATGTCGCACGTGACATGTCGCGCGCACCAATTGCCAGAGAGATCTGCGGTAACGTTGGCCACAAAATCGTTTAAACTTTTTATGACTAGGCCTCACAAATATTGCAATGCGATCCCTCCTAGTATTTATAACCTCCTTGCCCCCAACCAGCCATGGGTGTGCCTCTATCAGCGGCGACGTGCCACAGTACCCTGGCATGTCATATTGACTCCTAAAATCACATTTCCACGAAGTGTGTAAATGCAAAAATTTTACCCCGCGTAATGAACCCTCCACCCCCCCCCCCCCCCCCCCCACCCCAAGTCAATTTTTTGGGAAAGAAAGTGTGTTTATTATGCGAGTAAATACGGTAATTTGCATTCCTCTTCTTTGATTTCAAACGTTAAAGTCGAAAATTTGGGAGTTATGTGAGTAAATACGGTAGTTTCTGTTTGGGAAGGATCTGTAGTAGAGTTAAAAGATGAGAGTTTCCACTGCAGCGAAAATGCCTTTCAGTTGAGTGTCTCGGCCGCCACCGGAGCCCACCAAGCGTTTCTCGAGGTCGCAGAGAGCACTTGCCGATGTGCAGGAGGAACTGATGAAGAAGGTGCTGCTCCCCCACCTCGGCGCGCTGGAAACGGATCCCGATCCGGCCGTGGTGACCGCGGCGGTCCAGCTGTTGACCGACTTCTTTCAGGACAGCGGCAGCCAGCAGAACAATGAAGTTCTGGACATCATCGAAAAGGTGCGTCGCTTGTCCTTGCACGCGATTGAAGAGTCGCGTTGTTTTTATTCGTACGAAGGACAATGACACGCTTCAATGCTCGTCCCTTCTAGACGACATTCGCGACATTGGCGAAGGACGGCAGCACGATTTGACTTTATTGAGAACATCGAGGACGTCTGAGAACAGAAACGGGGAGAATATGCTTATCTTTTTTAAGGAATGCAGACCGCTGTTTCATGAGGTTTGTTGGGCAGCGCACTGGCACCCATTGTAAACTGCCACCACCCAGTTGTTCGATTTTCATACATTTTCTAGTAGTCTGGGCAAAATGTCCACGACTGTGCATTAGTCCCTAGCTTTTCTCCTGATAAATGTGCTTAAACTCCAAATCAAAGATTAGTGTATCTCATATTTGAAAATTGCATTTGCGTGCTATATAAGGCAACATGTGTAGCACTGAAAGTTTCTTTAATTCCCATGCTTCTCCAGTTTAGACACACTGTAGCTATGGCACCTTAGGTTGCTTTATGATATAATATGTAGAACCTTTCGGATCAAAGTCATTTTATGAAAACAATGAAAGACGTTTACAAATCTCTAATGCAAAACTAGAGCGCAGCTCTTGAGGAGGAGGGGGAGGAGGTTATGCCCCTTGTCCTCCTTCGTACCCTCCCCTCCTCCTCTCCTTTTCCTCTCTTCTCCTCTCCTCCTCCCGCTAAATTTAGCGGGTTAAGTTTCCTTGCTAAATTTAGCGGGGAGATTGACGTCACATGAACTCAATACCAACGCAGTTTCCCTGCTAAATTTAGCGGGGAAAACGACGTCACACGACTTTGTGTCATGTAACCCATGAACAAATTCCGTTTCTCCGCTAGGTTTAGCGGGAAAATTGACCTCACGTGACTCCCACGCCAATTCAATTTCCTACTAAATTTTGCGGGACTGTTACGGCAGCGGTGATGGCGCGAAACGCTGAAGCGGACGCCTAAAAGCTGCGCTCTAAAAATTTATATCTTGGATATTGTAAAACTTTATAGGAAGCTTTAATACTAAGGTCTGATATTGCAAAGGTACGGATGGAGCAAAGCAAAGTGAAAGTATAGCTGCAGTGCTGCATCTGATGCACTGACACAAAGTATCTCTCTTGAAAGAAACAGATTTTGCTACGCAGAGCATCCATTTAGTACAAATCAGTCAACTAAATTAATACCTCAATGTCTGTTGCACCATAACAAACTTACTACCACATTTTTTTAAAAGTAAACTTGCATTAGTATATATGCATTTTCTTAAGTGCTTGTACCTGCAGTGCATGCTTACAGCATCTGTTTTTCTTTATTTGCTAGTTAAATCACTGTAAACTCATGACAGTGGTACAGGCAGCTGAGATGTTTCTGTCGCACTAAAGAATTCCAGTATGACAAAGACAATTTTTTGCAAATTTATTCTGCTGTTGAAGCGAAAGTACAAAGGCTAACAAGGTGGTATAGGTTCATAGTTCAAGGCAGGGCTGAGGAACTAAGTGAAGATTTCTTTAGTCTCGGCATGCACTCACGACTTGATTAAAAAGGTGCTCTATCGTATACTGTATGCAGTAATCCCTCGTTACAACGAAATTGCTTTTTTGAAATTATCGCTTTTGTCGAAGTTCAATGTGGTCTCGACCGAAATACACATGTTTTCAACCAGATTATTCTAAATGTATCGGCGGCCGACCACGCTTATTACAAAGGTCGCGGTGTCGAAAACATGCAAGCCTACATGGAAGTGCACAGAGGCCCTTGCGTTCTCTCCCCCTTCTCTATTGAGGCAAACAGCAAACTGGGAAGATAGCAAACGAAAAAACAAAGCAAACGGGCGACGGAGGGCAGAGTGCACAAAGTGTGCAGGGCGCCACTTCTGATGCTGGTGCGCCGATGCGGGCATGGAGCAGCGGAAACAGCGTCCACGTTTCGACGCCACTCTCATCCCGACTCCTCACGGAATCGGGATGAAGCTCGGAGGTAATCATCCCTTCAGAAACTCCCCGACGCGCGCGCCTGCAGCATACCAAGGGCGTACATGCACACGTGCGTTGTATGGGAGAGTGGGAGTCTTTACCAAAAGTCGCTTAGTTGTGCGAGGTTGAGAAAAAGCGGCCGGTCTGAGTTTGAAATCGCCAAAGAATTTGACGTTCCGGCATCGGCTGTTTGACACTGTCCACAGTTTTGCTGAACAACCAAGGCATACTGGAAGGGTTTGAAAAGTTTCTCATGCAAGAGAAAGCATGCCCGCAACCCGAAGGTGAAAGATTGCCAACTGCTTTGTGCACTTTGGATTTTCTCTCGCGAGCGTGCTTGCCGAGCCGGTGCACAATTCCCAGAGCAGCAACAATCTCTACAGGAGTGTGTGCGAACCCGTTGGCGAAATCACCGAGGGTCATTTTGTTTCGTTCGCGCTCGTCGATGC
Organism: Ixodes scapularis; assembly: GCF_016920785.2. Lineage (NCBI taxonomy): Eukaryota > Metazoa > Arthropoda > Arachnida > Ixodida > Ixodidae > Ixodes > Ixodes scapularis. Next base: position 1,078,177 of record NW_024609839.1, on the reverse strand, counting down.
GGACATTCCCGTTGTTGCTCCTGCCACGGATGCTGCGATCGGGACCTTGCGTGTGGTTAGGGCAAACGCGAAGCGACGTCGAAGAGGCAGCTCGGAAAACTCCGATGACTGCGGAGACGAGAAACATCCTACTGCTGCTTTGAAACAAAGCAGAGTGCGGTGGTGGCAACAGTGTTTTTGCGGTGCCTAGAGTATTTAGAGGAACACTGATGCCCAGATGAAATTATCTACAAACTCCACTTAGTTATTTTTTTACTCTGTAAAGCTTCCTCTTGTTGTTCATATCCAAGGTTTGTTTTATTAAATATACGGTCAGAGTGTTTTTCAGTTTCCTGTCTACCTTCAAGGCTGCTGGCGCCGTTTTCTTGGCTCTGTCGCTTTTATCTAATTACTGCAGGGGTGGAACGGCTGCGCCATTTGCGCCATTTTGCGCCAGACGCATATGTCTGCGCTATCCTGCGCTATGTTGCAGAAACTGCGCCACAGCCAATACCTCGCGCCATTATGCGCCAAATCGCTAAACGTGCGCCAAACAACTTTATTTTGTCTTGGTTTCGGGTTTTATCGACTCGATTGGCAACAATCAGAGCGTTTAGCCTGGTCGGCCTTGCAATCCTCTGTTCTCTTTATTCCCCCTGTCTATCCCGAGTCGGAAGCCCGCGAAAAAACTCGGATTCTAAGTGCTACACCACCTGCGACTGGATTGTTATTCTTCAACCATAAGCGGTTTAGCAAGTCGGCCGAGGTGAGGTCGAGTCATTAAGCGTCAGATTCCACGAGGCTCTGCGGCCCGGGATCTGGACGTCATCCAGTCGAAAGCCAATGAGCAAAATATTCCTTTTAATACTTCATCGTTAGGAGTTAGAACCGCATTCTCGCAAGATAAATCGTGATTTGATAGAACTGAAACGCGGTCCGATCCGAACCCTTGCCGGCCACCAGCTCTGCTTATCTGCTCGGCGTACTTTAACCTTGCTCCTGCTTATCGCTTCAAATACAATAACTTCGTTAATCGTAGTCTGCTGCTTCGATGTCGAGTTGCACAATAGGATAAACTCGAAATTCGTTGCCCTGTTCCCCTGTGCAACCACACGTCCGTTGTTTACGCACGTCACGTGGTTCGGACATATAATTACTATGTCGAGCACGTGTGGGTTGTGCGATAAGCAGTGCTGGTTTGCATCTTGAGCATCTGAATGCCACTCAGAAAATATCAAGGACGCTATCTTCAGAAACAAAGAGTACTTGCTTTTTGATTCTCATTAAGGCTCACAAAGTTTCAAGTTTTCGCATCTATTACACTCTTATCCCATCTACCTAGGTTCCTAACCACTCATGTTCATCTCTGCTGCTAAGCACAATTGAAATTGCTCCTGTGCTTGTCTAAGACACAAGCTGAAGTGCAATGCAAACTGATCTGAGCTGCTGCTAGCCTGCTCCAGAATGTAGTTTTAGCTGCTCCCAACCTACTCCAAAACAGCTGTTTCAGCTGCTCCCGTGGCTGCTCCCGAGTACACTTCATGAGTTCCACCCCTGTACTGCTTACTATATCGAATTTTTTGCCGTCCTGTTCACCTTGTTATGACGAGGGATTACTGTATGTCCTTCGGAGGCTCTGAAACTTTCGGATGTCGAGGAGTACATATCTGCGTGGAATGACAACAAAGGGATCCTTCTCTCTTGGGCATTGTTGCAATGAAACAGTGTACAAATCCATAAAGTCTGTTAGACACTAATTACTACACTAAGCACTTTTGTATAAGTATTCTTGTGTTGTTACAAATGCTACGAATGTGCTCCCAGCTTAAAAAGGGTGTACCCTTTGGGTTTAGGGAGACCTGCAGGCACGTAGCCAGAGGAAGGGCCCATGGGGCCCGCCCCCCCCCCCCTTCCCGAAATCTTTCATTTTGCTGGGACCTCCTCTCTTCCTCCCTCTCATACAGGATTTTGTCATGGGTGGGCCCCCCCGAAACAAAATCCTGGCTACATGCCTGGAGACCTGAGAGAATCTTGCTGCCTCACAAATTACTGGAAGTATTTTGGAAAACCTCGGCGTCTCTCGTAATCCATTCTGCCAGCCGACACGCATTTGCTCATAATGGGCTGCGGGGGAACATGGGACTTTTAGGGCTTCCTGGTGACCAGAAGTCAGTACTCGGACAAGTCTGTATACTCTTAGAGTTCTTTAAGCAAGCAGAAAGTGAACAATTTGGCCGCTTTAACGGTGACTCTGCCCCACCAGGTGCTGAACCACCCGACTTGGTCGACAAAGCCGAACGGCGCTGAGGAGGTGCTTCCCGTGGAGACGGCGGCCAGAGGTCTCATTGACGTTTTTCGGGTGAGCACTCGTACGCCTTCGACTATTTTCTTGGAGCACGACGCGCAGCCAGAAGGACGAAGGAGACCCTCCCCCTGTCTGTAAGGAGTAGCTCGGAGAATAACACCACCGAGATGACTGGGCCCCGTATGTTAGTTTGTCTGTGTCGCTTACCAAAGGCCATTGCAGGGCACGAATTGAGCTCGAGGACTGCGTGAGCGTTCGGTTGAAACTTGTGTTTTTTCGGCGAGAACACAAGTTGCAGCTGAATGCCGACCGCAGTGTAAAAGGCGATCCACTTGCGTCGAGTCTGACCGAGTGCAGGGGTTACCATGGCAGCAGCTGCGTCGGCTCCTATGAATGGTGGCTAAAACCGGTTTTGTCGCAGCCGACGCAGCTGTTGCCGCAGCAAGCAGCGTACCCGGTCGAACTTGATGCGTGTGTGTGGACCGCCCTTAAGATGTGCACAGGTGTGAACATCACGCGTGTCCACACCTCTACGCATCCATAGCCGCCAGACAAAGTCCTCTTCTCGCCTCGGTTGCAAGCGGCGACACCAGACGAAGCTTCGATACGTGGCAGATGGTAGCCTGTCGCATGCCTGGTTTCCCATGCTTCTTTATGGGAGATACACTTGTTTTTAAATTAGTTTCCTGGCTGCGCCACATCAATTTTTCTGCTTAGACAATACTTTGTCATTGGTCCTAGTTTTGTGCCTCAGTGGCAGCACTATAACAGTTTTATGAACACGTTGAAGCGGAGAGATCTGTGGCGCAGCCATCAAACCACCATCCGCCAAGGTTGGAGCAGATGCACCGAGCAAAAAGAGTGTGCGCCTGGGTGCCATGAGACGCTTGTTTTTCTTTATTCATTTTTCTTTCCAGTTGCCCCATCTGGATGACAAGACGCTGTCGGCTGAGGCTACTTGGGCACGCGCCAATAGCACTTTGTCTGGTCAATCGCTTTGCAACATTCGTCGTGCTGTCTGTCCTCACCTGTACTGTATACCTTACACCTTGACACTGGCATAGCACTCGTGTCCGGTTTGCACCCAACGCTAGCCTTCGGTTGGGGATGTAGAAAAGCCTATACGACTGTCTCATTATTCGGGAGGTACTGCAAAAAGACCCTCTTCTCTTCGGAAGACGAGCAGAGAAAACTGCAAAATGCAATAGCAAAAAGGGCTCTTTGTGTTGCAAGAGACGATTTTGTAGGGTTGGACTCTTAAAGTCCCCAATAACCCCGAACAGGTAGGCAAATGAACCCAATTTGAATTAACTTAAGTCGTGCATCAGTGCACAGCTTGGCTCATATTTAAAATTGGGCTCGTACCAAAAAACGCTCTACGAGGGGTAATGTCGATCGAGAGAACTTGGGTGGCCCGTATAGCTTGTGGGGCTAGTTTGGGGAACCGAAGTGTTGCCTGGGAACCTAGTTTGAAAAAGACTCGAACGTGAACATTTGCAGAGATCTGTCCGGTTGCTGCAAGATGAATTTAAAAGGGGGTACATCTTACTGAGCCCTAATTGAGGACCCAACATTTTGAGGCCTACTCAGCCTCTTCTTCAGAAGCCACTGTGGTGGTGGCTGCTCCTTAACGGCCATCGCCACAGTCACTCTGAAAAAAGAGGCAGAGTAGGCTTCGAAATGTTGGGTCCGTAATTAGGGCCTGTTTGGACATCCCACCTTTTAAAGCGATATCTTTATAGTGCCAACGGACCCCAGGAGAAGAGTGAGCATGAGATGTGTAGGTCAGTCAGTTCGTAACTTCTAAAGAACATTGAAAAAAAAAAAACGGCAGCCGGTGCCAGGGATCTAACCCTGGTCACCGACGTGGAAGCCGAGTGCATGCTGACTGAGCTACAGGTCAGCCCGCAGGAATGGGAGGAACAGAAGCAGGTGGTATGAGAAAGTATGAGGAGCAGAGAGGGGTGGAAAGGGCAAGAAGGAGAGGAGCAGAAACAGGTGGTGTAGAAAGAGCGCACGGAACGAGGAGTAGGGGGCAGGAAAGTGCGCTTCCTTTCTCGTTGTGACCCAGAAAATTCAGTGCTAAGGCTTTGTACCCAGGTGGGGCTGAAGGGAAGTTTGTGCAGCGTCACAAAGAGACAATGGCGTGACGAAATCTGTTTTCATACAAAACCCTGCCCTAGGCATCACCTGAAATAAGAGCACCACCCAACCCAGTCACTGAAAGGCTAAAGGTCAGCCTGCCCTAGGCAGCACCCAAACTAAGAGCAGCACCCACCCTATAAAGCTACCACATTTAAACAACTTTGGCTGAATGACCAAACATACAACCAATTTCTTAATTAGTTTGTGAAGTCATGTTCATGAGTCTTGTGCATCGGTGGTTGTCAGCAGTTGTGGCTCTTTACTGAAGTGGGGTGCCCTGTGCCGGTTTCTTTTTTTTTGCAGAAGAAGATGTGGCTGAGCCCTCAGTGTGCCGTGGCCACTTTCCGTCTGCTAGTTGACCACGTACGTCGTCAATACCGGCAGGACCCCTGTCAGCTGCTGGCGCCCGTACGCCTAGTGGTAAGTGGCACTTGGCTCGATTTCGGTGTACTGTTGGTCACACCTGGACTCCCTCTGGGGTTCGATTTTAGTCAAAGAGAGAGTGAGAGCGTCTTTGGCTGCTGATTGGACGTGGCGCTCCAGCTTGCGCGTAATCAACCAATGAGACATTTTTGACTCGTTCGTGCGTTTGCAATTGGGCAACGTTTTAGTGAGAACGTCTCGCCAACGCACTATAGCGAGAGAGGTATCATGGCCTCTGATGTGCTTGTCCTCGGTAGCCATTCAATTACCGGTCGATGTCAGCTTGTGTACGGCAGCAAAACAACTTGAGACTTGAAAAAGAAGCGCAAGTTGTCAATTGCTTTGAACGTGAAATAGCAGACAATCACAGTTTTAGACAGCTTTCAATCACACTTTACCACGGTGCTGGGTTCCCAGCAGACCATCAACTGTTTTTTCGGACTGTTAGCGGACGACATACGGTGTTTTCTTGTTTTATTTCCGTCTGCGAATGACGCTTCGTATCCGACAGACTGCATTTTTGAGCTTGTCCTTGTCACTCCGAGTCATCTTCGTGCCTACGAGAACACTCGGCCCTTTCTCACCAAGTTTTCCGCCAGTACATTCAAGAAGTCCTTGGTCCTGAGTTGCAAAACAAACTCTTCGGCTTTTGCACAAGTTATTGGTTCGTTGAGGGCAGGTTTTGGCTACACGCCCCCCTTATCCACAACACCAAGCACTTTTCAAGCTTTTCTTGGTCAGGCAGTTGCAGTCTCTTCCTTTGTGATTTAAACCACGTACCGTATTTACACGAATGTAGGTTGACCTTTTCTTCAATCTTTGAAAATCTGAAGTGGGGGGGGTCGACTTAAAATTGAAACAAAGCATTCCACCACCGGCAAAAACGAAACGATCGCAATATCATGAACACCCGGCTTGTTACGAGTTCAGCCGGCAGTACCTCTAGCATTGCACTATTCTATGTGCTCATTTTACAAATTAATCATTTTTCTATTTGCACAAACGAGTATTATTGATAGCAATTCGCAAATTAACCCGAATATACGGCGGTGAACAGCACACGGCGCGCCCGACTCCCGGGGGGGTGGCGGCACTTCTCATAAGAGCCACTCTGGAGGCCGCTGGCTGCTGGAACAGCAACTGTGGGAACAGCCTCATGGCTCACTCACCCCGCGGTTTTTCTTTGCAGTTTTTCACACGATTCACGGTCGTACATTGTGTGATCGAGTGACGAGATCATGCTGGAGCGCTAACTACGTTTTTTTGTATTAACACGCGTTATCCGGGCAGTTTAGGTTTTCGGTGCTTGTTTATGGCCATTCTTCACTCAGAAGCAACCATCAACTGTGCTGTTGGACTCAAGTTCGACCCGTTGGAGCGGGTGATGCTCCAGTGGAGTCTGCAGTGGCGCGGGACCTTAAATTGTGACGGCAAACAAAGAGGCTTCCGTAGGCCAAAGTATGGTTCCGAAGTTAGAAGTCAGGCTTGCAACGTACGCCGCAAAAGTGTGAAATCGGTTCCTACCCGTGACGTGCAACGCGATCGCCGAGCAAGCGCGGAAGATGCGGTTGATCCTGTCATTTGCGAAGTGCGAGGTTTCGCTGGACAACGCCGACGACGTGCCTCGGGAATGTAGCAGTGATGACGACGGGACTGACATCACCAGTGCGGATAAGTCGTAGTCAAGTCCCAGACGGAGTGAGAACGATAGTGAGCAGCTTCAGTTGTCCCGCCTCCAGCATGAACTTCCTAGTTTTGATACCGCCTGGCCATCTCATGCACGTTGCACGTGCAAGCGCAGCCAAAGCACGCCAGAAGGCATCGATCCCGTGTTGGAGGCTTAACAAATACTTTGCCGTTCTCACGTGTTCGCAATAAAATGCGCATCTAAATATTTTTTTTTTTTTTTTGCTGATGTGCAATGTGGGGGGTCGACTTACAATCGAGTCAACCTACAACCGTGTAAATACAGTACTGGTGAAAGCACTCTGCAGCTTTTCTTGGTCGGCAAGAATCTTTCTTAGACTACTTTATCAAATGCCGTACTTCAATGCGAGCGCCAGTTTTGTGAAGCAATCACTACCAAAATCATTGATGGTTTCAAGTTTCTTTTTCAATGCAAGGGAATGGTGCACCCGCTTTCGTTTTGTCATCAAAGGTGTTATGTAAAAGCCTAGCCTAGCCTCCAAAACGATTGAAACCGACAGGCCAACGTTACAGTGCCAACATTACCAGAAACAGAGGGAGACGAACAATGAAGCATACATCAATGGTGCTATGAAAATGTCAAAGAGCACAAGAAACATTTTTTTTGTATAATTTTTAGTGTTTCTTTTTAGCCAGAAGTATGAAAATTTTGTTTATGGAAACCTTTTTGCCTTGCGTAAATATGAAATCAAACAACTTCTAGGTTGCTGTTCCATTTAAGGGGCGCTTCCGTTTGAACGACTTCTGTTTACCGAGATTTCATTGTTATTCTATTCTGGTTCGTTCAATGTCTTTTATAATTCATTGTGTATTTTTACTTGTCCCATAGTTTTCTGTAGAAATATGAGCGAATTTACAGAGACCCACGCAGTTAATTTGCTGCTTTGACCATTTCCGTTCTCTTTTTGGCCTCTAGGTGTCGCAAGCCAGCACCCCGTTTTCCTGACGAGGACAAAAATCGAGCTGCTTTTATCTATGTCCACTGACTAATGGGCTTAACTAAATTTATGTTCTGTACCGTTTGGATACTCACAAAATTCAAACCTGACCAAAGGCTCGGAAGCAAAGTGCCGACCTACGTATCCCCAGGTGGGGGGTTCGAATCTCGGTCGAGGTGCCCGCAATCTGTTCAAGGCTTGTTGCGGAAAAGACACCATGTAACCAAGATTTCGGTTGCCCGTCAAAAGGTCCACGGGCGGTTGAAATGACTCCTCAGTCCTCCTCTAGGAGGCGTGCCAGATTCCCTTCGTTGGCTTAGCACGTAAAACACCCAAGTCTGATTTCGATCGGGTTGCCTTCTGGTTCTGCTACGATTGTTTGGTGACACTATTGGTCACCGCTGCCGCCCGCCTTGACGCCTCACTTGGATGTCCCACTTCGTTTCATGCCCGAAAGTGGGAAGACTTGGTTCGCGGGGACCCGCGTTTGACAAGTTTTGGTCTCGAATTGATTGGTCATTCCTTTTGTCATTGTAAATCCCTGAGCTGGAGACTAAGGCTTTCGTGACCATACCTCCTCCTGGACGTGAGCAAAGTACCCCTAAAATTTGCCCTTTCGAGTTTGGAGGCTAGAATTTACGCCTCAGCTTTTTGAATGCAGAATGTATCTCGACAGAAGAAAAAATCGGATTTGTGTCACGTTGTTGTTGTCATACCGTGCCATCATCAGCTAAATTTAGTGGGATGCTAACTATGGTTTACGTGGTCACTTGGCTGGTGCCAGTATGAGTCACGGGGTCGGACGACCATGTGACGTGCGTCGGGCAACGTTACTATAGCAAGTTACAGGTCAAGAGGATAGCGGCAAATGCCCCTCAAACGGATTCATATATATCCCTTCGCCACCTCCGTATCCAATAGCGTCCCATAGTTTCCGTGACGTCGTGGCCAACGCGGGACAGGGTTTTGCCTTCCTGTAAACATTTGTTTTATCTTTTGACTTTGACTTAGCGTTGTGAAATCCACGAGAGGGAGATTAGTGTTTTCCCCCTCCGATGGAAACAAATACGACTTTGGGGGGTCAGGTTCCCCCAGTCATGGGTAAGTTACTTTTAAAAAGTAATTCGTTGCAGTTACAGTTACTTTAAAAAAAAGTAGCAAAGTTACCGTTACAATTACCGCAACAAAAGAGTAACTCGTTACGGTTACAGTTACTTTCAAAAAGTAACGAGGTTACTTTTCATTTACTTTTCTATAACACAAAAATTAAGGAAAAACTAGTGTTCGAAAAAAAAAAAAAAAAATATAGACACGAATCAGTCGGGCTTTTACCATAGCGGTAAATTCAAATTTAATAATTTAGCTGGAAAATTAGTCAATATTATGAAAAAAATAAAGGCCAAAATTCAACTGGATGTGTTTTCTCAGATTTGAACACAAAGACTTGTTGTCGGAGTACTCCTTGTTGCAAAATTTGCATTCTGCGGTAAAATAGTTACCAACCACTTTCACCACAGAAAAATACTCTCTGTACGCTGGCCATGCTAGTTCTTTGTTCTCATCAGCTTCCCTATCCTTGGTAGCACTAGCACATTACTGGCTCGTTGACGGTTGCGCTGGGTTTATGGACTCCTCTGATATATTTCAGTTCGTACCCAGTAAACTAGAAACGAGCCCTGCGCAAACTGCAGTATATTTTTCCTCCACCGTTGAAACCACGCCGGAGTAGTGGCGCGAATCAAAATACGAAACATGTGCAGTGCAGAGCAGTGGCACTAATCAAAATACGAAACATACGAAGTTCCCTCCGCGTGTATTGTTGTTTCACGGTTGATTCACCCAATTAAAAAGCGTGTGCAGAAAAAAGAAAAACCGCAACAGAGACAACGCTTCAATATAAGAAGACGCAAGTGTTCAGTCACAAAGTACAAGCAAGTGCATAAAGATAACTACATTCTTCTTTTTTTTTTTTTCATCAAAGCTACACGTGGCTTATTCGGATAGTGACTCGCGAGAAAGAACGCACTCTCAAGTTTGTGCAAGTCCAACTGACACTCGAAATGTTGGAACAGACAATTTGGAAAGTGGAAGGAATAGCTAGATTATACTCCTTCAGTGATATATTATTCACAAAGAACTGAAAAGTAACAACAAAAGTAGCGTCGTTACTTTCATCGTTGCCTCAGAAAAAGTAATAGAACTACAGTTACAAGTTACATTCTTAAAAAGTAACTTGTTACAGTTACAAGTTACCCAAAAAGTAACAAACTTACATTAGCGCGTTACTACCCAAGACTGGGTTCCCCCTCTGATGGATACAAAGGGGTCATTCCATGCCAAAGGAGACGGCAATTTTCGTCATATTTTGGATATGCTTGAAAAAAATAATATGAATAAAGACACATTTGAAAGTAAGGATGGCTAAGTTTGAGGGCTGAATTATGTTTATTTTTGCTGACGTCATGCTTCAAAGTGCAGGAAATTTGAGAAAACCTCCTGTATTTCAAAAAATTGCTGAAAAAAAGTTATTCTTACCACATAATTTTACGTTTGCATGCAATCAAGCATAAATATATTCTATCTTACCTTGAAAGGAAAACACCTTACGCCGCCATTTTGGGTCCAGACAGGCACTCCAAACTGAAGCAAATTTTTAACATTTCTTGATTTTTTTTTAGACAACTTGAAATTAAAATTTGGCTAAGAAACTTTTTCTACTTATTTTTATAAACCTTATACTCGACTAGGTTGCATTACAACAGTAAAAAATTATTCGGACAGTTTTTAATTAAATGGTGAATATGACACTTTCTTCAAAAACTACCCTATAGAGGGTAAAAAAACGCCATGTGGGGAACGGTGCTCGCATTTTCTGAAATAGCCGAAAGGTTAACCAACCTCCTCTGTTCAACATATAAAAAAATTAGAAAATTACTTTTTGATATTTTGGAGAAATCATTTTTTAAATATGAGGCGGAACAACATCGCCTCCAATTGTCCACCTCGTCGACAACGCACGCCGTCGTCTGGTACGGTCGAGCGAAACACTGCACGGGGAACTTAATTTCGTTAATATATTAGTATAGCTAATGCTAAGAATCTTGAAATTATGACATGTCGATTTATAGTGACTAGAAACGGGATATTCCTTTTTTTGGTCTAAACAATATATGTTTGGGTGCGGTTGCAAGTTGAATAGCGACAACTTGAATACTGTTTGGGATAGTTTTTATCAAAGCCGAAACAAAGCACATTTGTAGTTCATCGACGTTTCTTTTTTCTTATGTACATGAATGTAATATATAGTCCAGAAATACTATGTACAGATGTCACTCAGGTAAGATATCAATATACCAGAAAGGGCAGGCGAATACTCATATTTAGGGGTTTTCGATAGGAGCACAACACAGAACGTTTTTTCATATAGGGGAGACATATATTTTACAAGAGGTAAACACGCAACATGCTTTTGTTGTGTCATAACCTTCAAATGGCCGTTGGCCTGAATATCCACTCTTAATGTTCTGCTTCTTTTAATGTTTCACTCTCTGTATTTCAGTTGCACTATGTATTTGCACCCCAATACCTTTTCGTTGAGAAGGAGGAAAATCACCGTTATCGCTCGGCATCGTTGACGATCTCCAGCGTTCACTATTTCATTTTTTACAACCAAACGCAGTATGACCAAAAAGTGAAGACGCGCCGTCTGCTGACCAATTTTGATGAACCGTCTGCGTTCACAAACTCGGTTAGTAGACGACGGCTTCGTCTCCAGTCACCTGAGCACATGTAAAGAGAAATTAAAGCCTTCAAATTAGCGTGCCAAAAGAATATTATTATGTGGTGGCTAAAATAACACCCACGTCCATCGTGCAGGAAGAGTTTTCCTTGCGAATTTAAGACATTGCAGCAGACGGTTCACACCCGTGACGTTCCAGACGTGCGCAGTGTTCTAGCCTATGACATGAACTGAAAGCTAATGAAACACTGATATTCTAAATGTGATATAGCATTTCTTGACTATATTTTATATTTATCTACATAAGAAACAAAAACGTCGGTGAGCTGCAAATGTGCTTTCTTTCGGCTTTGATAAAGAGTATCCTAAACAATATTTCGAGTTGTCGCTATTCAACTTGCAAGCGCACCCGGACATATAGTTTAGAAAAAAAAATATGCACTCTCTAGTCACTATAAATAGACATGTCATAATGTCAAGATCCTCAGCTTTAGCTATATAAATATAATTAACGAAAGTAAGTACCCGTGCAGTGTTTCACTCGAACGTAGCAGACGACGGCGTGCGTTCCCGACGAGGTGGACGCCTGGAGGTGATGCCGTTCTGCCTCATATTTAAAAAATAATTTCTCCAAAATAACAAAAAGTACTTTTCCAATTTTTTGATATGTTGAACAGATGGGGTCGGTTAAACTTTTGGCTATTTCAGAAAATGCGAGCACGGTTGCCCACCATGGCTTTTTTTTACCCTCTATACGGCAGTTTTTGAAGAAAGTGTCATATTCACCATTTAATTAAAAACTGTCCGAATAATTTTTTACTGTTGTAATGCAACCTAGTCGAGTGTAAGGTTTATGAAAATAAGTAGAAAAAATTTCTTAGTCAAATTTTAATTTCAAGTTGACTAAAAAAAATCAAGAAATCTTAAAAATTTGCTTCGGTTTGGAGTGCCTGTCTGGACCCAAAATGGCGGCGTAAGGTGTTTTCCTTTCAAGATAAGATAGAATACATTTGTGCTTGATTGCATGCAAACGTAAAATTTTGTGGTAAGAATAGATTTTTTTCTGATATTTTTTGAAATACAGGAGGTTTTCTCAAATTCCCGGCACTTTGGAGCATGACGTCAGCAAAAATAAACATAATTGAGCCCTCAAACTTAGCCATCCTTACTTTCAAATGTGTCTTTATTCATATTATTTTTTTCAAGCATATCCAAAATATGACGCAAATTGCCGTCTCCTTTGGCATGGAATGACCCAGAGGCCACTTTCAGGGGCTCGGTTCCCTCTCTGATGAATACAAAGGCCGCTTTCTGAAAAAGATGGAGTTGGAGACAAGTTAGTTGGCATCACTCTGTAGCCCTTATCTAGCCATTGAAGCGGAACAAGGGGCGTTTCCAGTGAACTATCCTCCCGACTGCGGATGGATTTGAAACGGGTTCATGATGCTTGTGGGAGGTGCTTCTCCTACCTTCTTGACTCGTAACCGACTATAGATCACCTCCTTTGTCGTGCTCCAGCAGATGGGGTTACCCCCCTTTGCTCGCATCAGTCGGTGCCTCCCGTCGTTTGAAGCACCATCGAGATTTATGTTTCCAAACTGTGTGCTCCATAACATATGCTGGAACGTCATCTAGACGATGTGCTTCGAAATGTATGTATTTCATAAGATACACTAAAGTTACCATAGCAGCCATTCGGTGCATCGAACGACGGGAGGCGAGCCGGGGGGGGTGGAGGGGGGGAGGAGGAGGGAGGAGGGGGGGGAGGGGGAGAGGGGGGGAAGGGGAGAGCAGGGTGCTTTTCGTGCAAGCAGCATCAGTGAGCTGTTCCCATAACTGAGCTAATCCAATAACGTTGGCGCTGGGTCACGCCAGGTCTTGGAGCTTTCTTATTTTTTCGCCAAGCCCAACGAAAAAGCACAGGCATGTTCAGATTTTTGTGCAAATTTCAAATATCTGTTATTTCTTTTTAATTAGTAGGTTAATTCTCGGGATAATTATAATTAGCCAGACTTTGTTTCCAAAAACATTAGTGAAAAACCATTTTTAAAGAAGAATGCATGTGGTTAGACACTACTGAAAATATGAAGAATATAATGTTGGAAGCACTTTTCAGATTGAACCATTATTAGTGACTTTACAACACATTAAAGTTCAGTGCTCAATGTCTGGCTACCAAGCAATAAAACAATAATTAAATTTAAAAAAAAATGTTCTATATCTATATTAAAAGCTCTGCTTCCAACATTGTATGCTTTGCACATTTAGCTACATTTTTCTAAAAAAAGTTATATTTCTGTCTGCCCTAGAAGCTTAGTATCCCTCCTGAAAATTCGTAGAGTCCAAAAAGTGTGTTCTGAAAAAGCGTTGTTTTAGCATCAGCTTCAGTGCAATTTTGGCCCACATAGGTAATATAATGATATTATGGCTCAAATATTAATCTTCAAAGTAAGAAACTTGGCAGATCAAAAGAAAAATAGCTGTAGATTTCAAAATTGCCATGTTAAAAAAAAACAGATTTTTAGGGATTTTTGTGCTTTGAAGAGCCATATCTTCCCTTAAATAATATCTACCGCATTTACTCAAGTAATAGCCATACTATTTAGGAACAAGGCCCTTGCGTCTGCTTTTCTGCAGAGCACATATACAGCCAATCATTGCGTTGCGCAAAAATAACAGCCAATAACTAGATCAAAAACACCATCCTCCATACAAATGCAATCTTCACAGATGGTATCTTCACGCCAAGACGATGTCTCTGTCGTGTAAACTGTTGCAGTCATGCTGCCGATCGCGGTGATTGGCAAGCCTCATTCTCTGCGGAAAAGTGAACCCTCAGGTTTTCTTCATAAAATGTGGAGCTATTACTCGAGTAAGTACGGTAGTAACGTTCAGTTTCAAGTCGTGGCGTAACATGACGTCACGTCACGGGACCATCTTGCGCAACATCAGGTTACTTGACATCGCAGTGCCAGGTGACGTCGCACTGCACAGATATTTGCACATTGGCCGCCAAAGCATTTTGACGATGGAACGTCTGGGCAGTAGGTCAAGGCAGCATCTTCCTTTTTTTTTCCAGATCATGAAGTTCCTCGTGAGCCTGCGGACCAATGCCCTGTACCAGATCGGCATGGACGAAGGGTCAGAAGAGGGAATTCGCTACAGCCCCCACCTCCTCTGCCCCTTCAGGTAGAAAATGGGGTGGTGCTGAGCAAGTTGGGTCGTGCTTGAGGTAAAAGAGTTTGGCCACAAAAAGCGGGAGCGGCCCTCGGGCCTGCACCAAGGTAGGGAAGATTAACGTGCAAGAACAGCTGCTGGGAGCATCCAAACTCTCCTTTGTTCACGTCCATCTGCTTCCTCACACAGTAGACTCTCATCAGTTCAAACTCCAGGAGGCGACAAATTTCATCTGAATTCTCGGAAGTTTGAATTTTTGGACATTTGTCTACACATGACGTGAGCTGAAGTGATGACTTGTTATATGGATGGCTACACACACAAAGCAGATATTTGTTGAGTATGCCACAGATGAAGCATTGGTGAAAGGTATGAGATAGGTTTGTTCGTCTCTCAAAAATGTTTTCCCTTCTGGACTGTTTAGACAGCACATGACACCTCAAAACACAATTAAGTTTTGTTCATCCGGCAAAAAAGTTGTCTATCCCCGGTGGGCTCGCTTATCATGGAGCAACGGTGCACTGCAAAGATGCAACCCCTGTGGGGCCGCGGGTGTTGCTGAACAGGGCCGGGAAAACAAAAACTATGAGTTACACGAAACAGAACTTTGAGGACGACGCCTAGGATGACTTCTTGGACTACCTCTAGGACGACCTCTAGGACGCCCTTGAGGACGATGCCTAGAGATGATAACAAGGGATCAGAACCTCACTATCTTATAATGCCAAAGAAGGCTGACTCATGCTGGTTGCCCCTTTCTTTTTTTTTTATTTATTCATACTTGAACCCTCTTTTTGTTCTTATTTATTCATACTTGCCACATCCAATGGCGAGTTGCGTGTCGACGTGTGAGGACGCATTTTTTCCCAGACCCTAGCGTATAACAGCTTCGCTGTAAAAAACATGTATCCCTTGAGATCAGCTGTGCTAATAGCTGTAGTACATCTAAAAATCTTTTAGATAGTACATCTAAAAGATACTTCAAGTAAAGTACAAAGTAAATGAGACGTGATGTACTTTAAGTAAAGTATGAAGCACACTTGGTGCAATGCACTTGAAACAAAGTACTATAAACACAATGTACTTTCAAGTGAAGTACAAGTATTTTAACACAATGTTTCATGATGCCCTTCCATTCCCCTATACAATGATTTTTTAACTGGTAGGCATTGCCCAGGGGTAATCAGGGGTGCATGACCTATTCTTGAAAACAGGCGAATATTTGATAAGGTGACCATAGAATAGTTATTTTCAGGAATGGAGCCAAAATCAGAAGTCCCTCTTCTGAATTTGGCACCCTTTGCACTGGATTATTGCACCCAAGGGGGTTACATGTACTAAGAGAGAGCGTGACGTCAGCCCAGTAGCTTCCGAAACAAAAAATAAGAAAAAAAAAAGCAGTGACTGTGCAAGCAAGCTGGTTATAATTAATCATAATGTGACACCTGAGATTGGGGTGTGAAAAAATTAAAGAACTTTCAAATAGAAGGGAAAGACAAAAGAGAATGTCTCAAAACATTGTGACGTTCTCCTCCGTTGTCTTTTGCTTTGACTTGAAAATTTAATTTTTCCGCATTACAGTCTCAGGTGCTACATCATGATTAACTGTCCTCCTAATACTTTAAACCTCCTCGTTTGCGCTGACCGACCAAGACGTAGCTAGAGTTCAGAAAGCTACGGAAACGCCGCCCCCAGAACAAACGGAGCGATGCGTCGTCTGTTTGCGTTTCTGGTGGGAGTAGAATATCCCTCCCAGTATTTCTTCGGAGTAGACAAAGCATCATTTCGTGATACAAATTTAACAAAACCAAATTCGGGGAACATACTTTGAAGTCGGGAATTGTACTTTCCTCGGAAAGCACCAGAAAAAAAATACTTTAAGTAAAGTACAAGTACATACTCGGAGAATGCACTTCAAGTAAAGTACAAGTTTTCTAAACCTACTTGAAGTGGTACTTTAAGTACAATGTACTTAAAGTACTTCCCAACACTGTGAGCTTAACAGAATGAACTGTAATAGACCCTGGAGAAGGGGAACGAGGAAAACAAAGGACAAACACAAATTGCCAAACAGAGCTAGATGACTGGTGCATGACCCAAAAAGTCTGCCTGGTCCTGCTGTCAAACCAGGGACCTCTCCATTTCCAGTGGAGTGCTCTACCAACTGAGTTAACAGGTTTTATCAGTCGCCACCAGTCTAACACCAACACGGGTGAACAGCCTGCTTTTTAAGGTGGTAATGTTAATGCAATTAATGCAAAGGTGCAGGCGAGCTGCGCAGAATAAACAATTATCAACCCTTTCTCCTGTTTAGCTCGGTTGGTAGAGCTCTCCACTGGAAATGGACAGGTCCCTGGTCCCATGCCAGCCAGGCAGATTTTTTCAGCACGCACCAGTCACGTAGCTGTGTTTGGAGATCTGTGTTTGTCATTTGTCCCCCTTGTTCTCCCTCTCCAGAGTTCAAAGGGGTACTCCGGCGATTTTTTTATGGTTGCTGATTTGCCTCAAAATTGGCTCAACAGACCAATAGACACGGCTGTGCCAGTTTTTAAATATTGTGTGAAAAGAAAAGCATTTCGCAAAGTTGTTGAATTTTCTAATTTCGTTTTCATAGTGTTTCTTGAACCGGGAGCTGGCAACATTGAAGTGTGACGAGAGAAATGGTGCAAAGTGGGCAGTATGCCATGTTCCCAAGTGATTGCAAGACGTTTGACGGTAGGAATTAAAGGAATGCTTGGTAGCTGATTCACTGAGAAGCACCCAAAAAACGCTCGGCGTACTCTGTTTAAGACGACCTGCACGACCTGAAAGTCTGTATCATTTGTGACGTCACACCACCGGAGAGCGCGCGGAAATTTGAATGCTGGTTTCGGCATCATCTTCATGTGCGGTTTTCTCAATTGCTATTTTGAATTTCGATAAAATAAACATGTTTTCAACCAATTTTTAACTCCGGGTCCATGGGTTAGCTTTATTTAGTACAACGTGCCATCATTCTAAGGCGCAACCGTTTTTACAGTGGAGCTGTTAAAGGGGCACTCAAGTGGTTTTTGAGTTGGTGTTTTGATGATGACAGCTGAATTTAGACGCCCTAAGTATTCCTAAAAACCAAAAAGTATAGTCATACGGTGATTATTTCTTTAATAAAAATGTAATTGAAGGCCGCCAAACCTCGGATCCATCCGAAAACGAAACCACTCTCATTGGTCCTCGCACGCTTATCAAAAGGATCTCGGGCCAATAGCGTTGGACGACGTTCCGTCGCGCAGTGATCCCGAGGTAGCCGCATCGGCCGAACCTCTTTGTCATTTGAGCTTCGATCATGGCGGAGTTCTCTACGCTCGAGGACCTGACGCCGTTAGAGGTTGAAATTCTTCGGCAGACAGCCGACCTGGGGATGATTTCCTATGACGCCACTCTAACGTGCGATGTGCATGATAGCAGCGCTTCAGAGTCATGTTCAGGTTTCGAGGACGACGAAACGCAGACCTTTTCGGGCGTTCTTCGATTTGCGGTTGGGGCAAGTCGTAACCAAACCAACATTTGACATCGCAGCGTTACCTCTGGTACGTGATGTCAAACAATGTCGCCACGTTGACTTTCGCCTCAGGAGGACGGGGGGAAGGCTGGTTCAGACATGTGCAACGAGCGCATACCTACGACTGCGTCCGTTGCAACCAGAGCGACCGGAACGACCGCTCTGCGCCGCGCATACACACACCTGCAACCACTACAACAAGCGCAGCGGGTCGTCAGCACGGCGACTGCTTCTATACGCCGCCGTCAGCTGTTTCAGCGGCCCCTCTAAAAAGGGGACGCACTGCCACTCAATGCCGTAACAGAATATAGACAGAAAGCTTTCTTATTTTTTCTTGATAGGCTTGCAGGGTACAGTGGATGAAAAAAAGAAAATAAAAAGATGCAGTCCGCCGTCTTGGACGATCACGACTCTAATACACGACATTGCAATAATACAAATATCGCCACACGCCTTTTCTACGATTATAAAAGACGATGTAATCTTAGCAGCGATATAGCAACGTAGAAATATGATTTCGTGATCAGATAGACGTTGCGACCGTTCAGGATTGCTAACACTAATCACTTTTCTCCGGCGATGAAAACGCGTGAAAATTCGCATCCTTTATACGGTATGCACCAGTAATACCTTGAACTTGAGCACACGCATGAAATGCGCCAAATAAGAAATCCGGGCGATGTTCGAGGACACAAATGCTTAGAAAGCACCACTGTAGTCGAGGTAAACAAACACGACGGCACGGGCGTTTCTGCTGTTTTGAGAGTGCCGCCACGATATCGCCGCACGCGTAGGTGGGTCTTCCCTTCTAGTACGTGTTGGGTTATCATAGCGACACACGACGAAAATTTACAGTCAAGGATAGCGCTTTTATGCGGAACGATGAGCTTTCACCACGCCGTCCACGCCGACGATCACCACCGACGCCATGTTTGCGGATAGAAGGAGCCGGCTGGCCTGCGACCGGCACGACAGGCCTGCAACGCGCGGAGATACGTGCGCTTCCGCGCATTCTGAGGGAACGGGAAATTCACCCCCCGCGGAGGAAGGCAAGGAGAAAACGTAGCCCCTTGTTTGTGAAACGATAATTGCAGTATCACGTATTCTAAACTAGAAATATTTTGTCTTGTGAAATTATCATGCACAACATATTTAAATGAACTGAAAATTGTTTCTTTAGCGAAACTTTACAAAGACCGCCAAAATTTTCAAACATACAATAATTTCATTGGTCCTCGCAAGTACAGAAAAGAGTCCGCACATATTTTATTCCTGCGTGATTAATAGACGGTTCTGCCTTCTAAAACTGAAGATACTCATTGACTGACACTTCCTTAACGCCATAGCACCAAAAAGTAGCTTCTCCAAAAACCGCTTGAGTGCCCCTTTAAGGGCTAGGTTCCCCAGGATCGTGTCCGTGTATGTCGACACAAACCTACCTGGACAGCTACCGCCATCTATAAGCGACGGCGGCAAGCACAAACCAGTATGGTTTCCGCCGTCGCTCATAGGTGGCGACAACCTTTCCAGCTCTAATAGAGGAATGGATAGTTGGGCGCGTTGGTGGGAATTCATCGTAGGAAACAGCATGAAAAACAGACGACGACGAAGAAGAAGCACATAGTGTATCGAGTACAGCTCCGCTGGTCTTCCTTCTTCATAAGAGTGGAAAGGCTGAACATTTTTTTTAATTCACTCGTGTTTTTGCAAGCTCTTTGACAGTTGAAAGTTTTGTGATGGATGCTGTCTTAGAGTTTTGTATTGTATGTTTTTTTCATTTAGGGAAGGCTCAGCCATGAAGCAGTGCTCTCCAGCAAGTGCCATTACAAACAGCGGCGTGGTGGCTGCATCGGCACAACCCCACATTGCTCACTTGGGCGTGACGGAAGTCTTTGACACCATCATCGCAAGCATCAGGGAGGCAAGTCAATGTTGCTCAACTTTGCAGACTTTGGTGTCTGCTGGCAGAAACTGCAGCTTGCTATGCAATGTTATAAAACATTCTAACGGGAGTTTTTGTTATAAAAGCAGTTCATTATGATTGCTGGTTGTTATAGTGGGAGTTTATTATAAAGAATTTGCTATAAAAGGAATTCATTATGATTGCTGGTTGTTATAGCGGGAGTTTATTATCAAGAATTTGCTATAAAAGGAATTCATTACAATGGGTGTTTGTTATAATGGGCATTTGTTATACAAGAGATTGTTATACAAATGTTTGTTATACTGAAGCCTGTTCTACAGGAGTTTGTTATACAAGTGTTTGTTATACAGGTGACTGTTTTACAGGAGTTAGTTATATGAGAGTTCATCATAAAAGAATTTCATTATGATGGCTATTATAACGGGAGTTTGGCATACAGGAGTTCATCATACTGGAGTTTGTTATACGAGAGTTTGTCATGAAGGAATTTATTACTATGATGGTTTTTTATGACTTGAGTTTGTTATATACAAGGTTGTTATAAAAGGAATTCATTATGATGATAATTTGTTATAATAGATTGTTATACAGTAAACTTTCGTTAGTTCGACCTCAGTTAATTCGACTTTTTGTTTAATTCGATCGTGTTCAAAAGTCCCGGCGAGCGCCCATGCATTTCTATGGGAGGAAAAGTTTGATAGTTCGAACTCGGGAAGGGTCCGCGTCGGATAATTCGTCCCGAGCGAATGCGCACAGGCTCACGTTGGACGGCATAAAAACCACCAGCGTACTGCGAAACCCGGGCCCTTTGCTGCAAAGCCGAACGTGCGCAAATATGTGCCTGCTCCTCTACGCCGTTGAGATGGACCGTAGCGAATGACACGAGCCAGCGCAACCAATCTGGCGTGGAGTAGCGCAGAGAACATAGCACGTGGTCGGGCGTGGAGACAGCGCACATTCTCAAAGCGCTTGTCTACAGCAACGTGTGCGGTCCATCTTGCGCGCCGGAAAACGCAAGTTCTCTTTTCTTTTCATTTTTTTTTGTTGATGTTATTTTTCTCTGTCGCCAACGGTCTGGCTGCCTGGCACCAAAGTCTGCTCGTAAAGCTTTCTTTTCTATTTTTTTAGGGCATTA
The DNA here is from genome assembly GCF_016920785.2 of Ixodes scapularis. Lineage (NCBI taxonomy): Eukaryota > Metazoa > Arthropoda > Arachnida > Ixodida > Ixodidae > Ixodes > Ixodes scapularis. The sequence goes on along the minus strand of NW_024609839.1, from coordinate 1,057,167 downwards.
TTTTTTGGGGACTTGAAGTCTAGTTATTTTGCCCTTTGGAGCATGCTTTTGGACACGCGTTTTAAGGGCAGACGGCAGCAGACCATCTGTGAGTATTTTGGACAATGAAAGAAAGTTTAATTTTAACCGTTTTTCTGTCTTCTTTTTAATTCAATCATTCGGATGATTCAACCAAATTTCAATGTCCCGTCGAGGTCGAATTAACGAAAGATTACTGTACAGGAGTTTGCTATACAAGAGTGCTATAAGCACAATTCACTCTGATGGCTATTCATTATGACGGGAATTTGTCAGAAATGGATAAATGGGGCTCTTATAAGCGAGTTTTTCTTTCTCCAGGATGACTCTAGGATAATGAACCAACCTAGCTCTTTGACATTCTGTACTCTTTTTGTTTCTTCGGTGTGGAACAGGAGAGCGACTGGCCGGTCCTGTCGACAGTCCTGCAGGGTCTTCCCGGCCTGCTAAAAGACAAAGCGCTCGTCCTGAGTGGGCAGATGTCCTTCCGCGCACTCTGCGTCCGCCTCCGCAATCAAGTGAGCTGCCTCTCGCTTCCCACGTTTGGGGAATGGTGTCACCAGTTATAGTTATTGACAGGTTTTAAACGGTAGGGTAACTTGCCTTCATTGTAAGCGTCCTTACTTCGACAGTGCCTCGGCCCCCTGCGAGTTTCGATCAGGCGCACGCGGCCAAGGCGTTGCAGAAGGCGGGGAGAGCGTGCCAGCAGGCCGGTTGTTTGAAAGAGATGTCTCGCCATTTTTTCTTTGTCAGCGGATACGGTAGTATGGTCAAACACCTTTGCGACCAAATCCGCTGGATCGGCGAAATTTTTCGTCGTACAGGGGAACTTTGTCGTAGTAGTTGAGCACAAAAAATCGGTCGCGCGAAATCGGACTTGCGCTATCACACATTGACGTACCTCCGCAACACTCGAGGTCTTTCAGGCGACGGTGTAGCGGCAGGTACAGTACAAGCGACATCAGAAATGAGGTTTTGTAGGTTGACGATTGACTCGTCAGAAGGGGGAACGGCGGCCGAGTCTCCTGGTGCGTCGTGGCTCAGAGCATGGGGAAAATGTTCGTGCTGCAGAATACAAGCATCTTAAGATCAATTACTACTTTATTTTTTTTAAAATGAGAAACATGTCAACACATGTTCCTGTACTTGCCACTGCGCGATAATTTAAAGACGCCAGGCTAGCGGTTGGAGCGTTCGGCACCGCCATTGTCGGCACTGGGGAAATTCGTCATCTACGGCCGAGACTCCGGACGCCTCCTTTCTGCAAATTAATCTCCCGCCGTCCAAACTTCCATGCAACAACCTTAAATTACTCGTCAAAATATGAATCGCAATAATCACCGAACCGCTGACTGTGCGAACGGGGGCGTCTGACGACCGTGTAAATTCGGCCTTTTCTAAATTGGGTGGTAGCTTGCGCCGCCGCGTGTCATTCAGGGGAGGCTCTCGAAACGTCTGCGCTGCTCTTGATTTCATGTAAACGCAATAAAAAAAAGAGGGCCATTTTTTTTGCCAACAAGAACTGGCACCGCATTACTGGCTTCGCATCACTTTTTTTGGCTGGTCATTGCAATTTGTTTTTTCTGGAGAAAATAAAATCTGGTTGTGCAGAATGCATGCTGCAGAAGGTGCTTGACCAGCAGCAAGAGGGGCTCACAAGTAGATTCTAAGATAGTCTATTTATTGTCGTAACTCAATCTACAGGCTCTAAGCATTCTAAAAAAAAACCAGAAATCACCTTCAAGAGTGGCCGATCTTCCTATTAAAAGTCCAATCAAAGATTGTGCCGCAACCCCCTTCCTGCGCCTTGGCACAGAGCACCCGAGGGGGCCGCCGGACGGGATGGCAGCAGGGGAAGGCAGGCGACAGCGAATCACAAGTGACGGCTTCCCGGCGGACTGAATTTTCGAAGGCGGGCGTATTTAAAAATTTAGTCCGCCAGGAAGCCGTCACCCGTGATTGGCGGTCGCACGCCCTTCCCTGCTGCCTTTCCGTCTAGTGGCACCCCCTATACTCCAGCTTATGTTGTACCGAGGAGAATGCTAGAAGCGCGAGCTCATAGCATTGGCAGCTGTCCTTAATGCACGAGAGCTTGTGCCGCCGAAATGTGTCCTAGAACAAGGAGCTCGCGCTTGTAGCCTTTGCTGCGGTACACCATAAGGTGAAACAGAGTATATAGGTAGTATTCTGCGCCGCGGCGCAGAAGGGGGGGCGCGGCACAATCTTTGATTGGAGTCTTAATAGGGAAATCGGCCTTCCTTGAATGTAATTTAGGATTTTTTTTAGGATGCTTGGAGCCCGTAGATTGAGTTATGACGGTAAACAGACTATCTCAGAATCCACTTGACTGCCCCTTTAATGTAAGGTCAGAGAAAGCCACGCATTGCAGGTACACAAATGACTCTGGTTTGGTGTGGCGTTTTGAGGAACGGCACGAGCGTCTGGCGCCAGAAAGACACGTTTTTTGGCGGGAGTGTACGCATGCGCAGAAGCTTACTTGAAAAAGGTCCATTCGGCACAACAGCTTTATGTCTATGTGGTTCACGTGCAGAGTTACTCTCATTTTTGTACTTCCCCCTTTGTGCCCAAAGGGGGCGCGTTTCGGTCTACTCACTCCCCGTATGGTATTTCTAGTGCAGCGCGTTTTCCGTGTGCAGGCCAATGAGCGAAACCGGAAGCCGCTGGACCAGATGCACAGGGTGCCGGCCGGTGTCACGGCCTCTGACCTGAACGCTCTGCTGTACCCAGCCATGGGTGCCATGACCATGTACCGGACAGAATTGGACAGCTCCTCCATGGTGAGCGTTGCCTTCTCTGGCGTTCTGCATCGAGCGTGACAGCAGCGGCTTGTCTCGCTTCTCTTTGCTTCGTTTTGCGGTATTTGTGATTAATATTTGGAACATTGGAGCTTTATTTGGACGCTTAGAATATTTTAGGAATATTCCCACGTTTTGTCATAACGTCTGTTGTTCGAGTACACTAGTAGTGTTTTAAATATTGGGATATCACGATAAGCGACTTCATAATACATTGGGTTACCACGGTAAATGCAATGCTCGATACTCCGCAAAGTGTGGTTTTCGAAAATATTTTGGGGGCAAAAATTGTTCAAATTAAGAATATGTAGTACACTATGTTTTTGCTGCTGTGGGGCAGCAAAAACATAGCGTACTACATATACCGTATTTACTCGCAGAATGAATGCACTTTTTTTTCCGAAAAATCGATGCAAAGTTGGGGGGGGGGGGGGGGGGGGGGGGCGTTCATTACGCGAAGTAAAATTTTTGCGTCCGTATTTACCCGCATAATGAAGGGACCTTTTATCCTGAAAAATCGAAGTAACTTCTTATCTCTTTGCGCGTGGCGCCCGACCCAGTAACCAAACTAAGCTGTGCAAAAAAAGCTCCTGTTTTCTTTTTCTTTTAGTTGGTTTTTTTTTTGCCGCCTTTCGCAAGCTGTTTTGTTTGCTTAGGCGTTGCTTAGGCGAGGGCTCTCCGCTTATCTTTTTTATCTCCTTGCGCGCGGCACGCGACCCCCCATAACCAAACTGCGTTGTGCAAAAAAAAAAAAGAAAAAAAAAGCTCCTCTTTTTCTTTTGTTTTTTTCTTAGTTCCCTATGTTTTTTGTTTTTTTTCTTTTTGCCGCCTTTCACAAGCTGTTTCGTTTGCTTAGGGTAGGGTGCCTTCATGGTGAGCTTCTCCGCTCCTCTTCAAAGCGCACATGAAGGCTCCCTAGCTTAGAAGGCTTCTTCGCTCCTCTGTCTTACCTCCTTGCGCGCGGCGCGCGACCCGCCGTAACCAAACTGCGCTGTGCAAAAAAAAAAAAAAAGATAAAAAAAAAAAGAAAAGCTCCTTTTTGTTTTTGCTTTCTCTTAGTTCCATGTTTTTTTTGTTTTTTTTTTATTTTTGCCGCCTTTTGCAAGCTGTTTCGTTCGCTTAGAGCGCTTCTCTGCTTCTCTTTCTTACCTCCTTGCGCGCGGTGGCACGCAAACCCAAAATCCAGACTGCGCTGTGGAAAAAAAAAAAAAAAAAAAGCTTTTTTTTGTTTTTGTTTTTTCTTAGTTGGGTGGTTTTTTTTTCTCTTTTTGCCGCCTTTGGCAAGCTGTTTGGTTCGCTTAGAACAGTGGTCGGCAACCTTTTGGCGAAGCGGGCCGAGTCGCCGCGAAGCCAAGGCGGAACGGGCCGGACGGCAAGCAGCGGGGGGGGGGGGGGGGGGGGGGGGGGGGGGGGGGGGGGGGGAGGGGGGAGGGGGGAGGGGGAGGGGGAGGGGGAGGGAGGGAGGGAGGGAGGGGGGGGGGGGGGGAGGGAGTTAAAATTAAAAAAAGCACTTGAGCGAACTTACATTTGACGTACTTAAATCGAAAATGAACAGTTTCTTTATTTCACCACAAACATGAGATACGACATTTCCACGAAAACCTAGAGACTCCTCTCAGTGAGACTTTTGGTGTTGAACTGCGCTCGCCGAACTACGAACATCCACATTCAAGCTGCTAACTGCGAGTCGCAAAACATTGTGGAGGTTCTCGTCAGTCATTCGTGAGCGGAAGTTGGATATTGTGCACTTCATTCGTGAAAAAGTCTGCTCGCAGACGGGCAGCGAGTTAGTCAACTTTATTATTTTTTTCCTTAGCTGACCGCGTAGGGGGGAGTGGGGGTTACCGGGAGGCAGAGGGCCGTATGATACTACCTCGCGGGCCGGATCCGGCCTGCGGGCCGCTGGTTGCCGACCACTGGCTTAGAGCGCTTCTCCGCTTCTCTTTCTTAAAGGGGCCCTGCAATGACTTTTTGACTGGTTTTTAATTTGCACTGAACCTGAGCGTACTGAACGTAGTAACTTAATAAAAATTTTCTTTTCTCAAATTTCGCTTTATTTTAAAAGTTATAGGCAAATTAGAATTACAAAAACAAGCAAAAAATAACCTCCTTCATGACGTCGTAGGTCCTGGCTTGAGTGGCCGTGAACTGGAGGAGGAGTAGTGAGCCCATCGAGCGCTCACAGCTGCCGCACTCCGTGTCGACGGCTCGAGAGGGCGCCACTAAAGCACGTGTTGGATAGGCTGTATGAAGCGGGCGGCCAGGGCAGCTCGCATTGCATTTGCTGCGCGACTAAACACTAATTCGGCGTAACACTTCATTGGCCACAAGCGACGGCAAACACGGGGTAAAGATCAGTTCAGAACAGGAGCCACTTCGCGCTGACGCACCGACAAATGGCCAAATCGCCAGCAGGGCCCGCGCCGAAGGCCTTCGGAACGCTCGGAACCGGTCGGATTCTCGAGCCGGTATACGACCGCAGCGCCGCCGCGTACATCCGGGACCTTTCTACGCTTCTCGTTCGTTGTAGCCTTATGCCACTAGTTCTTTCTTGCATGCGCCGTTTTTTCCGCCGCTTGGTGGCGGGTATGTCGACGGATCATTTCTTGTTTCTGTACTTTCTAAACTGCATTTGTTTCTTTTCTGATCTAAAATAGTGAACAAAAACTACTTTCATACGTAATTGAAATGGTTCGCGACACTTATATTATGTATCTCGTCTAAAAAAAAGCTTTTAGCGGCTTTGACCAGTGGCAAGCCAAGGACCAAAGACGTCACATTTTGCGCGCTTTCGGTACCGCGGGTCGCTCTCGTCGGTGGAGGAGGCTTCCGCGTCGTCCGGTTAAAATATGACGCACTGATATTTAGTTACTCTCTCCGTGCCCGCTGACTTACCCGAACCCCAAGAGACGTGGAAACCGCAAAAAAGGTAGACGCTAAAATATGATTGCAGGGCCCCTTTAAAGGGAAGTTACGGAGCTTCTTGAAAAAAATGAGTTAGAAGTGAATTCTAGTGTATTCTTACCTCGTAAACCCGAATACCCAAACCATTTGCCGCGCAAGTATTGTTAAACGCGAGAAAAACGCGAAAGACAGTCGCTGTCCGTGACGTCATCGACGGATCTTTTGGCTGCCCAAGGCTAGGGAGGCGGGGCTTCAGCCCTATTTTCAAATTGCTCTTACGGCTCTCCGGCGCGTCGCATTGAAATATAATTGTGATATCTGTTATTCTGAAGGTCAAATGAGCGCAATTCAAGCGTTTTTTCTCAAATGTAGAAGTGCCCCATCTTCCCTTTAACTCCTTGCTCGCGGTGGCACGCGAACCCAAAGTCCAAACTGCGCTGTGCAAAAAAAAAAAAAAAAAGAAAGCTCCTCTTCATGTTTTTTTTCTTGCTTCCGTTGGATCTTTGCGAATTTGTTTAACGGCTTTTTCAAGGCGTTTTGTTCGCCCACGCTGACCATGCATTCGCGACCTCGCTGCACCAGGATAGAAAAGTGCGTTCATTTCGCGCGCGTGGGGAGAGGGGGTCAAAATTTTGACTTCCGAGTTGGGGGTGCGTTTATTACGCGAGTGAAAAAAAAAGTCAAAATTTTGAGAGCCGACTTGGGAGGTGCGTTGATCACGCGAGTGCGTTCATTGTGCGAGTGAATACGGTATTCATAGGGAGAAGATAGTTGAACCGCCTCATACCGAAAAACGCAGAAATTAAAAAAAACTTCTGAAAGGAAACGAAAATGTGATTTATTTGATAAACGAGAAAGAAAATATTAATTACTCGAAAAGAGAAAAAGAAAAAAATCATGTGTCATTCCACTTTTTGACGTTGGATGACCAGCGAAGCTGTTTAGCACACAACACAGACCCGCCCCGAGGAGCCGGAGGAAAGTAGACACGTGCCACGGGAGCACCCCTCGGGAGAGCGGAAGGAAAGGAAACTAGGCACGCAAGTGGCTTGGAACAACGACAAAGAGGGCGGTGTGAGCGTAGACATGGCCGACGCGGGTCGCAGAGCGGCAAATCTTTGAGAAACCTTTATTATCTATCCGAGATTCTACTGATCTTGAAAATGGTGCCTATTGATAACTAAGCTACTGAATAGACCTATCGCTAAAACACCCAAGCATCAAGGAGAATGCAAAGAATGGTGTTTCATGCGCCACACGTGCCGGCGTCTGCAGCAGTAACTTGTTCTAAACCAAAAGCCTAAAACAAATGGCATCTTGTATACGCATTCGTCAATGCTTAAGTTGGGTTATTTACTTCAGATATTTTATACGGCAAAGGCATGCTTGTGCGGCACAGGCAGCAGTGTGATCACACATAAAAAATCTACAGAACCCTAGCCATAAATAGCTTCGCTGTAAAAAAAGAGCATTAAACAGTTGTAAGTCTAGCTGTGTAAATGTTTTTGTTTTTTTTGTGTGTGGTGTATTCTTTGTTCAGCTGGCTCATTGTAAACTACCCCCACCAAGCTTGCCTTTGCGGGTGTTACTTTTCACCAGTGCGCTCGTGCTCAGTAAGAAGCTCGCTCAACGGGGCTAATCAACCACAATCAATGCTCCGAAAAAGCAAATAGAATGTTGCAGTTCACCTTATAGTGAATATCGAATAGCCTATTATTTGAAACTACTATATTCAAAAATTTGAATATTCGCACGATCCTTGTTCCTCGAGATCAAGAAGTTCAATAAAACCCCAGTCATATTAAAAAGTATGCCTGTGTTTTCTGCTGCGCAGTGTATGGTCATCCACATGCTGGAGCACGGGCTGGCTTCCAAGCAGGCCTGCGTGTGCCTGCGTGCCTTGGTGCTGGCAACACTGGAGATGAGGGACGCGATGGGCAAGTTGCTGCCCGAAGTGCTGCAGCGGCTCGCGCAGGTGTCGGCAACACTGGCGGTGGCCGTCCCGGTCCTCGAGTTCCTCTCAAGTATGTCGTTGCCATCGCCCAAACGCTTTCCCATTGCCATTTTATTTAACAATACTGCAGGCCCCGCTAGGGCCCCGGCAGGGGTGGACGTGTAATACATAGTTCAGGACATAATGAAAAGGGAAAACTTCAATACAATGAAACAACACTCTACACCAAAAAATAGCAAAAATAAAAAAAAATCAAACTGTCAGGCTTGTAGAGCTCGTAGATGTTCAAGAAAGTCATCCGGCGATGAGCTGTCGACGATCTCTTTAGGGAGCTCATTCCAATCGGCTATTGTTTTTGGAAAAGCGAGTTTTTGAAAGTGTTATTGTTACTGCGATATGGTTCCAGCAATCTACCGTGATTGAATCGCGTATCACGACGCAAAACAGGTGTTAGGTAGGGGGAAACGTCAACCTTCAGGTGTCCATGGTAAAACAAATATAACAACCTAAGTCTCAAGTGTTTTCGACGTAAATGAAGATAATCTAATTGAAGTGTGTCTAACATTTGTGATGGACTGTCTAATCGCCGGAATTTATTGCAAACAAATCTTGCTGCTAGTTTTTGTATTTTTTCTAGTTCTTCGGTGTTCCTTTGTGTGTATGGGTCCCAAAGCACGCACGCGTACTCTAAATGTGGCCTTACTAATGTTCTATAAGCGCTAAGTTTAATAGAGAGCGGGGCTAACGGTAGCTTTCTTTTTAGAGACCACAGAGTCTTGAGGGCATTGGAGCACACATTGGAAATGTGAGCGTCCCAACTCAAGTTTTTAGTAATTGTCACACCAAGGTATTTTACTTGCGTTGATTCCCCAAGCCTAACGCTGCCAATTGAGTAAGGAAATGTTTTTACTGTCTTTTTGTTTGTTACTCGGAGCACTGTACATTTATTCAAATTTAATGGCATTTGCCACTCCTCGCACCACTGGAATATGTTTTGAAGAGTTCCGTTCAGTTTAATTTGATCATCACTGGATTCTATTTCTTTATAGACCACACAATCATCAGCAAAAAGCCGTATATTAACCCCTTCACCCACAGTTTCAACAATGTCATTTATATAAATAAGAAATAAAATGGGTCCGAGAACCGACCCCTGCGGGACGCCCGATGTGACCGGCAAGGGACCTGAAGAGTGGTGGTTAATTTCTACAAATTGGGAGCGATTTGTAAGATATGAATGAATGAATTCTTCTAGGCTGCTTCTCATTCCTATTGCGTAGAGTTTTTGTACGAGTTTGTTATGCGGTACTTTATCAAACGCCTTTGCGAAATCTAAAAAAATGGCGTCAAGCTGCTTTCTTTTATTAATTGCTAGCGCGAAATCGTGGAATACTGTAACCAGTTGGGTGACCGTCGACAGCCCATGCCGAAAGCCATGCTGTGCACTGGTGAGCAAATTATTGGTTTCCAAATAGTCCGTAATATGTTTGCTAATAATATGCTCGAGCATTTTACAGCTAACAGAAGTAAGAGATATTGGCCTGTAATTACACACACTTTGTGCATCTCCACTTTTCAATACCGGCACAACGCGTGCACAACGCCAGTCTGATGGAAGGGTCCTTTTTCGCAATGACAAGTCAAAAATAATGTACAAGTAACGGGACATCCACTCGGCGTAACGCCTAAGAAATGCCGACGGTATGTTATCTGGTCCACTTGCTTTTTTAATATCCAGATTAAGCAAAAGGTTAAAGATACCCTCCTGACTCAAACAGAGCTCCCCCATCATCGAGCGTGACTCACTTGCTTCATTGTCTGCCTTTGGCCTCTGAACACTAAAAACAGACTGAAAGTACTGATTAAACACTACCGCAATCTTTTTAGGATCAGTTACTTGGCAGCCGTCTACAGATATACACTCAACTTCTTTTTTCTTTGTCCCAGATAAGAACTTCCAGAACTTACTGGGTGCTTCTTTAAGAATGTTGCCGAGAGTGCCCGAAAAAAATGTATCCTTCGCAATCCTGATTTTTTCTTTTAATTCTAGCTGCATGTTGGAAATATCTGGACTTTCCTGAGGGTGGTTCCGCCTTTTCCGCTGAAGCCTACGTTTTACTTGTATTATCTCCCTCGTTATCCATGGATTATTTCGTCGTGATTTTTTTATTTTATCTGGGATGAACCTGTTGATGCAGTGATTACAAATATTTTTGAATATGGTCCACAAGGTGTCAACCTCGCATTCTTGGCTAAAATAATCAAAATGAGTTTCCAAATAGTCCAATATACTAACATCATCGGCGGCGTTGTAATTTTTAACCACACATTTTTGTGTTGCGTTCTCATGACTGGTTTTTACAAAGCTTGACGTGAAATGCAGTAACTTATGGTCCGACAGACCGTCTTGCACATCCACAGTGTAATCCGATATCAGGCGCCCAACAAAAATTAAATCCAACATAGTCTCTGTTGTGGAACCCACTCTGGTCGGTGATGAGACTATCTGATTTAGATCGCACGAAAATGCACAGTCCAGTAACAGTTCGGAATCCCGAGTTTGCAAACCTGTTGGTCTCATGTTTGGCCAATCAATGTGCGGCAAGTTAAAATCGCCGGCTAAAATTAGCCGCACACGATCATTACGAAAACGAACCAAGTAATCACAGAGATCTTCTATAATTTTTATACTGGCATTAGGGGGTCTGTAAACAACACCCAGGACTACACTGTTCCCATAAAAGTCTATTTTGCACCATAAACTCTCGTGGTTGGGTATGCCTGGCAGCAAAAATGCTTTTATATCAGCTTTTAAGACAATAGCAACACCACCCCCTCGAGACGGCCTGTCGTTCCGATATATTTTATGAGTTGGCGGAATTATTTCACTATCATCTATTCCTGAATGCAACCAAGTTTCAGTTATCAGCGTTACGTGAGGGTCCAAGTCAAGTAGCATGGTTTCAAAATCTGTTAGTTTATTCATAATACTACGTGCGTTAAAAGACACAAGGCGAAACACTTCTCTTGACTGGCGTCATGGCTGGTCGGGCACAGGCGCGCTTTTTGTAGAAAGTAGAACGCGTGTCTGTTTGACATCATCCCAAGAGTAAATATCCCCATTTATATGGAGCCTGTCACGTACTAAAAAAACCTTACCGCCATTTCTTTTGTTAGGCATTGCGCTCTCCCATAGCAACTTCCTTGTCCTGAGCGTTTCTTTTGAAAAGTCCTGCTGGACAGAAATCTTGCTTCCTTTCAATCGATTACAGTTTTTTAGCACCGTCATCTTTTCTTCGTAGTCCCCGAAGTGCAAAATTACCGGCCTTATCTTTAATCCTTCTTTCCGACCAAGCCGATGCATCCGGTCAACAGTTTGAACTGTCACTCCCAACGTAGACTGGAAGATTTCAGTAAGGACGTGGTTTCTAAGCGATGCCGCGGTTTCTCCAGATGTTTCATTCAGCCCAAAAATAACAAGATTATTCCTTCTGGACCGGTCTTCTAAGTCAACAAGCCTATTTTCTTGTAATTTGATTGAACGCTTCAGTTCACCGATTGCCTGCGGAAGGGGAGCGGTTTGGGCGTCTGTTTGTGCAACGAAAGCACATCCTTTTCAACCTTATCCAGTCTAGTCAATACGTCCTTTATGAAGATATCCAAACTCCCTTGTTTCTCCCTGATTTCCTTAATGTTATTTCGTATCTCCGCTTGACCAGCAAGGAGCTGGTTAAGTATTTCTTCAGTAGTGGGACCAGGGTTCGACTCTACATCCCCCGACAAAAGCAAGAGCGATAAAAACAAATCTTTACAAAATCCGGCAACTTTTCTAGCAAGGTGTCGTGGACTTGGTGACAGGAGCAAACAACGATCATCACTACGATAACATTTTGCAGGGTACTGGTGACTAACCTGAAGTATGAAGAAAAGACGCGTGTTTAGCGTCCCTGCCATGGCGAAGTCACCAAGTCCACTGGAGTGCACAAGTTCGTTACGCCAATTTATAGGGGAGGTAGTTGAAGGGACACTCCGACGATTGGTGGCGTCCTCAAAGCTGTACTCTGGGGGGCGTTGTCCGTGACTTGCCGCATCATCGCTGACAGTATCTTGTATCAGCACCGGGTTGTTGTAGTCGTTCGCGGTGTCGCTTGCCACACGCCACAGAAAAACCTGAAGTATGAAGAAAAGACGCGTGTTTAGTGTCCCTGCCATGGCGAAGTTACCAAGTCCACTCTTTGACTTCTGTCATGATGGTGTGCCCCACGTGCTTGTATACGGGGTGTCCCCCCAGAAAATAGTTTTTTTGTTTTACTGCAAAAATTAACTATGTGTTGCCAAACGCTCATTCTCCACCCAAATATAGCGCTATTGCTCCGAACCAGGTGCCAAAGTTTCAAAACTAACCGTTTTCTTATACCAAAGTTGTAAGTCATTTTTTTTAAATCTTAAATGGGAAAATATAAAAGTGTTAAAAGCCGACTGGCACCATTTGCTGAAAATGGGAAAAAACGGGCCCGATTATCCCCATTAAATTTTTAGAAAATCACTTATAACTTTTGATTGGAATTAGCCTTCAAACTTTGGCATCTGGTTCAGTCAGTGACAGGCTGATAATGGCAGGGAGAAGCTTTAGTTGTCCCGCCCTAGGCGAGAGTATGGTGCCCGAAATCCACCTCCGATTGGTGTGTTTATTTTTCTATTCTACCCACGCATCGAAAATGGTCCCGAAGTGGTTACAAATCACCGTAGAGTTAATATAATAGTCTAAAGGGAAAGGTTCCACGCGTTAGGGCTACCCGGTACCGACGGGACGTGGAGGCGGCCGTCGGCGGTTCTGAAGGGCCGACGACGCCTTAATATGCACGGAGAAGTAGCGAAACATCACCTGCAAGGTTTGTACTTCGTTGTTTCCCAGCTTACTTGGCTGGAAAACACAGGAATCGCGCATCGTGTGAAACTGATTGAAGTCGACAAGCGACTTCAATCACGTCGCTCGTCGTCGTGATTGACGTCGCCAAAGTGCCAAAGTCGCTCGAGCAACGAGGCAAAGTCGCTCGAGCGACTTTGCCTCGTCGCGGCAAAACAAACATGCCTGACTTTTCGTCCCCTTTCTTTCTTCGGTCTTCTGCCGCTCTCTTTCTCCATCCATCTCTTGGGACTGTCGATGCGAGCGACCGGGATTGGCTGCATTCTGCTCCCATCTTTACCCCCCCTGCTAATGACGTCGCAATCCCGTCGGTTCAGCGTAAAAATTGCGGAAAAAATTGCGGAAAAAAATTAAGTGACGTCACACACATCACATGACTCCATTTTTGCCACTAAATTGAGTGGAAAATTTATGGATGAATGGGTGGACGGAAATACTTTTGAGATTCGGGGTAGCATTAAAAAGCATTTCATGCTTTATAAGCGCAAGAGATTGTGAGCGTCGCCGTCGTCGCGTCGTCCCGACTCCCGACTGCCAAAGGTTCCACGGACCGTCGAGCCGGAGAGCGACCCGCAGCGGAACGAACGTCTGCCACATCCGCCACCGCCAATAATGCGACACTTCTGCGTCGTCGTCGGGCGGAAATCGAGGGACCACTTTTTTGGACGCGGCAAATGCACCGGTCGAAGACGCGTTCAGACACCGTTGCTTCAGCTTCCTGTCTTCGACAATGCTTTGGCTTCCCGTGCACCTTGAGTGTGCACGGCCGAAGCACGGTGGAAGGAATGGAGCCCGCACCGGAGGCCGGGCACTCCAAATACACATCGTGCTGTTCTTAGTTCGTCGGCAACTACAGCGTACCGACGCTTGACGCAGGTGCAAACGGATCCCCCACTCTAGGTTTTTGTACGTCTCAGTTAAACTCCTTTGCTGGAAACAGGAGCAAAGCGGTCTTATTTCTCCTTTGTGTCTCAACACGGATTGCGTCCACGGGCCGATCACCGAGGAAAATGCGACAGAACGCCACGAAATGGCGTTACAAAATGTGCGACAGAGAATTCGTGGGAAACAAAAGAATAGGTAATTGACAGGAGTGGGACAGCTGCGCCCGTTGCACCGTTTCGATGCATTTCTAATTTTCTGCACCTGGCGGTGCCAGAAGCGTGGAATTGACCAAAATTGTGCCACGCTGCTCGAAAGATAATTGGCGACGCTGTATTTAGCGGAAAGTGAAAGCTCGATTGATTGGCCTGTATCTCTCCATTCGATGGAATCGAGGTGTACATTTGTACATCCTAGCCATCGTACCGTCACGTCATACATCTTGCATCCTACGTATGGTGTGATGTAGCATGTTGCCTTATTTTTCTAGGTCGTGCCCCTTTTTTTTAACAAAATTTGTTTCTGAAGCAAGCTATTTTTTTGCGTGCAATTTCAGATATTTTACAGAAAACTTCTATTCAGTTTTTTCCAACACTTGTAGTACAAACCTAATTTTCTTGAATTGTAACTCGTGGTACAACTGGCTAAGGTGATCTTGTGAAATTATGTCACACTTACCCTTAAGGCTCAACAAAATGGTTTTACAGCAATGGCTGTTATGGGCTCTTCCCACCACTGGGAATAATGTCCATTGTAGTAGTAGTAATAGTCGTAATAATTGTAGTTGTTATCATTGTTGATGCTGTAATTGGCAATGTAGGGCATCCATCACCGACGTTGCCAAATCCTTGCAAAAAAATCGCCCACTGCCCGCTGGAATTGAACCCAGGTCTGCTGTGTGTGAAGCAGGTGATGTTTTTCTAGTATCCAATAACCGCTTAACATGCTCCCTGAAAAAAAAAAAAAAGTAGCCTTTAAAAAATTGTAGCACTATCTGTGCGAAGAGCTCGTGCCGGAAGACGCACTTTCATGCAGTCCTGATCGAAGAAGAGACAGAAACTTTTGGAACAAAAGAGAACTACACAAAAGCGTTCGGAAAAAAAGTTACAAATGTCTATTATCTTCCGAACGCTTCTGTTCATGCATCCCACTGCTCCACGATGCATGAACACGACGCCGATGCCCAGCGACTTCGCCGTGACGTGTTGCAGCTATTGCTGGTATTGTTCTGTGGATTAACACAGGACTCCTCAATTTCTTTTTATTTTTAGTGCCCCAAGAGGCAGTTTTTCTGCTTTCGAGTTGCTCAAAAACGCAGATTTTCCTGCTCCTAAGCTGTTTCAAAATGCAGATTTGTCTTCTCCAAAAGTTGCTCTAAAACCAGTTTGGTTTGTCCCAACCCTGAATCGAGAAAGAAATTAGCGATAAATTAAGAAAGAAGGAGTAAAATTCGGGCGTCCCCAAAATGAGCATAGGTCTGGCGACATCGAGGTTTCGAGTCCGACGCTCTATCAATGTGCCAAGGGGGAAGCTCGTGAAGCAGGAGTTTACTTTGCTCTGCCCATGGCAGGAACCGTGCGGGTAACCACACGACCACATCGTACGACCATGTCATGCGTTTTGGCTTTACGGAAAATTTTAAAGATCTGCTGGAGGGTGAAGGAAGCGAAAACTATCACGTTCCGTGTTTGTTAAACTTTCTAACTGAAGATACAGCCTTCACCGAAACGAAAGACCCATTTGAAGCGCTTGGCCAAGACAGCGAAGGGGGGGAGTGCGCTTGTGCTTTTGAAAAATCCACGTTGCTCTGAGGGAAGGGAAGGCGCTTCGTCCGATTCAGTTTGGTTTGATAACGTGGTCAAACTGATTTTCTTTGGCTACGTCTCAAGCTTTGCTCCCCCCACAGCGATACAAAACTGTCCCCGGCGCATGCCGCACCCCCACCAGCCACCGTCTCGGTGGGTCTTTTATATTGGTGGAGACTGAATGTTGTCTCTGGGTTCTGCTGCTCTCTTTCAGACCTCATCAGGATCCCGCAGCTGTACGTCAGCTTTGTCGAGGAGCAGTACCGCAAGATCTTTGCCATTGCTCTGCCATACACCAACCCCGTCAAGTGAGTGTGCACAAACATTGAGCACCGTTGTGCCAAACGTTCCAACTGAGAACAGCAGGTGTATTCACTGGTGCGTCGGTGCACAAAATAAGTGTGAAAAATGTCTCTCCATCATTTGAACTAGCCATACATATTGTCTAACGTAGTAATGTATGCTTGCCATTATGGGAAGAAGCATCAGTTTTGTGCAAAGAAAGTGATCCATTTAAAAGAATCTTAAAGGGACACTGACAGGGTATTTATGCTCTCGGAGGTTTTTAGTTGTACGTGACATATGAGAGTCTAACTTCCCAAAACAGAATTTGCGGCTCGGAATTCAGTTTCTTTACGCCCGAAAACAATTGATCGAGAACTGGCCGGTTTGAGTCGCGCTCCCTCTCTTCTCCGTGGTCACGGGCCGTTTTCTAAGGTTTAGACAGAACCACCAAATTTAATCAAAGTCGTGGGCCATTGAAAGCACACACTCAATATTAAAAATATAAAAAAAATATGAACCATTTTTTGTGGCTAAAAAGCATAAATACAGCCTCAGTGTCCCTTTAAAGGACACATGCAAAGGAAAAAAACATTTTTTTTTTAGACAGCTTAGATGGAAAAAGGATGTCATAAAACGATTTTACAACAAAGAAAAAAAATTTTTAGAGATATATTTACGGCGCTATACGAATTTGTAGTTGGCGCTCGCGGGAGCTGCCGCTGGTCACGTGGTAGGCCCGCGCGCCGCCGCGCTGCGTCGCTGCCGCACGCTGAGCGTTGTGCGAACGCCGCTTCAACGCGTTTCTCCACGCCGCCGTCGCCGCCGCCGCCACACAAGTCCGTCTGCTTCGGGGCGCCGCCGCCGTCGTCTGACCGGCGCACAGGTCTATCACGTCTGCTTGCGCTTTTTCAGGAGTTTCCTTTGGGCTCTAAAAGTTACTTATTCATCTTAGTTTTTTGTTATACATCAAACAAAGATGAATAAGTTACTTTTAGAGGCCATAGGAAGCTTCCGAAAGAACGCAAGCACCACGTGATAAATAAAGACCAGTCACGTGATAAATACGGACCACTTTTCCGCGGTGCCCGCGGGCGCCAACTACAAATTCGTTTTGCGCCGTAAATATAGCTCTAAAATTTTTTTTTCTTCGTTGTAAAATCGTTTTATGGCGTCCTTTTTCCATCTAAGCCGTTTAAAAAAAATGTTTTTTTCCTTTGCATGTGTCCTTTAAAGAAAACCTTAAGTATTATGGGCCATAGAAACTGTGTAAGTCAACCGTCTATAGTTCTGAAGGTATGCATGAAAACGTTTTTCTCTTGTGAGTTTTTGCTGTTCTTTTGAGGGGTGGGTGGTCTAAAAGGGGTGGAGTGCTGTTTTTTGCTCTGTTCACATCGCCTTGACGGGGATTATCATGTGGGGTGGCTTGGCGGCAGGTGTCTGCCATTGGTACGGTGTCTAAGTCGGAGGTCAGTCTGTCTGGCTGAGTTTCATCAAAACTTTGTGGCGGCGTGTCTTTTGTTTTTCTTCTTTTCTGCCCGTGTGGACGGCTATGTATTGCTGTTCGCCACAAAGACAAAACGTACCAGCTTCCTCACTTGTGGTTCCAGAGTTTGGATGCAGCTCGCTTGGACGCAACTGGTCTAGAATGCTGAGCATCAAGATGAGTGGCATTCACCAGATGAGAGGAGGCTCAGACATAATGCAGTTCCCACGGGATTTTGAGTCAGTCTTTTTCGAAGACATCTCGTGCCATGCTGGAGCACTCGTACACCTGGAGTTGACAGGGAACGCAAAGTTCAACTTCCTTGTGGCACGACCTGTTTTGTTTGCCCTCCATCCTAAAGCTGAAGCAGAGTTTGACCGACTTCAGGAGCAAAGGATCGTGGAGCCTACACAACACTTTGGCTCCGTCGGTATTGGTGCGTCAGTATTGGTGCAAAAAAAGGACGGACACCTCGGATGCTTTTCCCCCACACAACACGCCGGTGTGCGAAGCTTGCAGCGCACGACGACCACCTTGAGTACCGGGCTGGGATGTTGCGCCAGAACACCGACCGAAGAACCCTATGTTCCGGCGACATCCCAATGTCGGGCGCCTCGTCGCAACCACCCCTAACAGCAGAAGTTATAGCGAAAATTACACTGGAGGATGTCATACTCTCAAAGCTCTACACAGCAATATAAGAAGATGCGGTGCAGTAGCTGAAAGGTGAGGACTTCAAACCATGCCGCAGAAGAGCCACGGAACTGGCCATTCATCGGGGTTGCATCACGCGGGAAACAAGGGTCGTCATACCTACAGCTGCATGGAAGCATGCCGCTGGACATCAAGGAGTTGTAGCTACGAAGAGTTGCGCTCGAAGCTACTTGCGGTGGCCAGGCTCAGATGAAGACATTCAGACAACTGTTTCATCTTGCGATCCATGCCAGCGTACACGGAGGAACCCGGCAATAGCCCTGATTCCGTCGTGGCCCCGACCGTTAACGCCGTGGCACACTCTGCACGCGGATTTGGGGGTCCCATGGAAGGACATACTTTCTTACTGGTGGTAGATGCCTTTAACTAATGGATGGAGGCACGTCGAGTAGCTGCCCTTAGTCGGCGATTCACGATTCCTTTTTGAGATGTTTGGTATTCCATACAAAATGGTGTTAGATAACGGAACAGCTTTCGTCTCTGCCGAGATTGGAGCATTGTACGAGAACAATGTAATTCGGCATTTGGCACGTAATGTCTGCCCCGCACCGTCCTGTACTGACAAGCAGGCGGAACGATACGTGGGCGAACTCGAGAAGGTGCCGGCATGAGAGCCATCTGGATCGGCGAATCTCCGACTGTCGCGATTCTTATTCCGTCAGCACCGCACAGTTCACCGGACGACTAACATCACCCCGGCGAAAGCAATGTTTGGAAGAGAATTACTGTCTCTTCTGGATCGTATTATACCCACAAAAGCAGCACCAGTAGCAACGGAGAAGTTACGGAGAAACCGCCAGTTGCAGGTGGTTGAACAAGCCACGATCCGACCGAATGGATTCTGGGCGCTTTAGTAACGAAGTTCAACCAACGCTCATGGCTGGTAGAGTGTGGTGAAGGGACAGTTCGCCGGCACTCAATCCAGATTCGAAAGTGGAACTATGAACAAGAGAGTAACGACCCGTCATCTGAAAAACCTGCGTTGCGTAAATCGACATGAACGAGATGCCCACTTGTAAGGTACAGCAACTCCTCATAGGGGGAAGATGTGTCATGTCCGCTCGAGGGTCCACCATTAGCACCCCCCAGCCCTCTGGACCGAACGAGAAAAAAGGAGACGAAACTCACTCTTGCGCACGATCGTGGGTTCGATCGGACACCATCTTCTGCGAATGATTTGAATACTGTGTACCTTGGCGTGACATAATCTAAGTAGACATTTAAATATTAAACCCACTAATAAGCACCTCGCAAATAAACCCAGCTGTGTTTCAGATTTTGTGTCGTCTTGGCCCTATTATTTTTGTTCGGTTTAGGTTTTAATGCTAAAATTGGTCGTGTTTTCGCAACTTTCAGTCTTTAAAATTACAAGTTTTTCGGATAATTCCAAACCCACATTATTCTTGCCGGTGAGCAGTTTTCAGATTTTGTCCGATTTATCCGAAAGCTTGGAACCCTAGCTATTGCACGTGCTACTTGAACTTGTGTACCATGTGCGTAAGAAAAACATTTTGATTTCCAATGTTCAGATGTAATGCAAGGAGGGTGTGGCAAACATATCGTCGACTCCTGTCGACTTTGCTATAACCGGGTTCGACCGTAATACTACGGTGCCTGAAAGGTATATACGACCGGTGTGGTTACCACGTCAGAAAAAGTGGTTCCTCGATTTTCGTCCAACAACGTCGTAAAAGCATCGTATTTGTCGCCGACCGCAATCTTGGGGGCATTACAGTGGTGGCGGTGCATGTGGCAGGTATGTGTTATGTTGCAGGTTGCTTTCTAGCCTGACAGTCCTCGAAAACTTAGGCAGTAAGGATTAGGGACGCCGCGACATTGGCAACACTTGCATTCTCTTGCAGTTTTTTTTAAGAACTTTTACGCCCAACCGTTGAAACCGCGACACCGGGCATCGTTGCACTCCGTCTTTTGCGACGTCATTCGTCACCACTCCAGGACCTCTTTTGATGCACGGGCGGGATAGGACACCAAACGCAAATGTCGAAAGCTGAGATAATTAGGGTTTGCATCTCGCGTGCCGCATCGTGCTTGACTTTTCTGTGCGCAAGACCGACATCTCTATTTCGTTTTCTTTGCAAACGTGCGTGTTGTTTGCAGGTTCAACCGCTTTGTGGTGGCGCTGGCTCATCACGTGATTGCCATGTGGTTCCTCAAGTGCAGAATTACCTTTCGGAAGGACCTCGTGCCTTACGTCATCAAGGTAAACATGCATCGACTTGGGTGTCCACTCCGACGAGCAGTCAGACTCTGAAGACTGCACTGGAGCTTGGAACTGTTACATTTTTTGGTTTTATTTAATTAGGCTCGGGAAGGTTGGGAGAAGAGCCGATAGATCAAAAGCCCATATGGGAAGGGCTTCGAACACCGGGACTAAAGTCCCATTCGCGCACCTGCATTTCCTTACGAGCGAGTTCTTGCGATCTCTCGTGTTCCTAGGAAACTTATGAACATGGAACGAGCGTAAGTACCTTGCTTAGTGGCTTTAGTCGAGCGTGTCGATTAATTCTCTGTGCACCGTGTGGAAAAGCAGCTTCTCTGTACTTTTCCCCACAAAGATTGCTTCGTAGTCGATCTACCGCGTTGCCTCGCTAAGTGTGGCTCGTCGTCTGTGCTTAGAACCTCAAGAACAACTTGGAACTCCATGTGGAAGACGGCGGCATGGAAGACACAACGCAGCGGAAGAGAAGCAGTAGCCTCAACGAACCCATGGCGGTGGCGGCCGCGTCGCGCAGGTAACGCTGGGTTCCGTCCGGCGCATTACGAGCCGTTGCTCTGTCGCACAAATTCCATGTTTGTTTTTCTCGCATTGCTTTCTGTAAAACTGGTAGGGGGGCATACGGTGGAACTTCACAGATCGAACATCCTTGTTATTAGTTCTCGGGTATAAAAACGGCTTCACGTATGCCCTCAAGTGGCGCATCAGTTCATTTTTGGTAGGTACACAAAATGGTGCACGCTAGTAAGCAAGTTGTAGCGATACAATTCTAAATGTGGATGAGTGATGCCTCTACTTTTATGTTGAGCCTGATAGCTCCTTTCGTTTGCGAAAATATGTATGTTGTTGAAAACTTTGTTTTCAAGCAGCACAGGATAGATTGAATGATAGCTGGGGAAACCGATCCCCCTCTCAACATTCCTGCAGTGAAATAATTGGGAGGATTACAAACTGTGCTAACCATAATAGATGCTGTTACATAGCACTGCATCACTGGATGGCTCAGCTGTGCTGAAATAGCATTGATATGGAAAACATTGTATAGGTGTTCAGAAGTTTGAATGACCTAGGGATTTTAGGGACTCTGCAAAACTCTGAAAAGATGCTGGAGAACCCCTGGGGAGCTCATAGGGATAGTCTAGGGAATCTCTTGGGGTTCCAAAGCCCATTTTGGTGAAAACTCGTTTACTTCGGCTCAGGTGGCACCCTAACTGGTTTTGAAATTGAGCTAGAAAACTTTTGTGCAGACTTTATCGATGTGTTGTGTTTTGTTGCGAGTCTTCGGCGCCTCTTTTATTCACACGCACGTCCCAAACCTTGCTAACTCCCCTTTTATTTGGTGTGTGTGACGAATTCTTTTGAGCATTGCTATGACTTTTTTTCTTTTCAAACTCACCTTGCGTGTTCAAGTGCACGTTTTAATAATGGCATGTCACTGGAGCTTTTAAGCTCTGAAAAAAAGAAATTTTAACTTGCCTCGTGTGAAAAAATGTGTGTTTTAACACAGTGGCATGTTACTTGAACTCTACTCAAAGCAAAATTCTAATTTACTGCAGTTGCTGGACGTATAATGTGGGAATGTGATAACTGCATTTTGAACATTCAGTTCCTTTTTACTCAAATGCGCTAACAAATTGCATATACTTCTTTCTTTTTTTCTTTTTCGGGGCAAGCTTGGTGCAGCACAGTTCCGACGTTTATCAAACTTACCGAAATGCCTCCTATGTCCACCACTTTACAATGGTGAATTAATAGCAGTTCCCTAACAAGCCTTAGATGTAAAAAGGAAACATTTTAGTAGGGGTGCACGAATATTCTAAATTCCGAATATCAGTAGAATACTTTAAATATTTGATTCGTATTCGATTCGAGATTTCACTATGGGGCACTTCGCAAATATTCAGCCGCAGTTGAATACTCGACAGAATGATGAACATTAGGGCAAAGCACGAATACGTGCTCTGCGGCAATTGCCACGGTATTTAATACACTATCGTCATCTATCCAGCAACTTTGAGCCAAAAACTTGTCAGCGACACGAAACTGTAGGTGCCCGCAACAAAGAAAACACCGTGCCCATGCAGATTCACTTGCCCGTCTGTACCGACTGTGTCAAAAAAGAAAAAAAGGAAAATACAAGTAACAAATATACAAAAGAAATATACAGTCGCTGACCGATTTTTTGGACGCTGATTTATTGGACACATCCGATTATTCGGACGTTTCTGCCAAACCGTCACTTACCCTATAAAGTGGGTGTATAACATTGACAGAATTTTTGAGATGCCACACAGCTTATTACTCTATATTTCAAACATAATTTGCTTGATTCCCTCAATTTACAACCACAAAACAGCCGCCGTGATAGCGCCGCGAGCTTAGTCGCCGCAATTTTGGTTGTTTTGATTTTGCCCTGTAGCCTCGATATTACGTCCTACGCAATAAGCAACCTGAATTGAGGCTATAGTCGGGTTTTCCGGTTCCGCTATAGCCAACAGAGCCACCATCTTATGGTTCTTCCAGTTCTTCTCGTGGTCCGTGTTTTTCAAGCGCAACCGCGAGAAGAGTGGCCGTCTGCCGTTTTTGTGGTCTTTGTGAACAAAGGTTTTTTTTTTTATAGGCTTAGTACTGAAGCGAGTTTGGTGGAGTAAACGTTGGCTCCAAATAGTGCCAAATGGTGCCAACTTCAACTTTGCTGTTTGTGCCAATCAAGGCACCAACAAAGCACAGCACCGTGATTGAACAGATCAACAAACAAGGAAAAGTGAACCATATAAAGCGGAATTTGCACAAGGACTTAAAATTTACATCAAACAAGTGGAAAGTGGCCAATACACAGCGAAATATGCGAAGAAATTTGATATTTTGGGGGCTGAGATAGATTTTTCGGACCGCTTGATTATTTGGACAATTTCGGGGTCCCCTCCGAGTCCGAAAGATCGGTCGGCGACTGTATTAAGATTCCCAGACGACATGAAGGCGGCGCGTCGGAGTACGCTGGTAGCTGCACCAAGGCCCGACTAACGCAGGGCAGTCAATGCGTGGCTGTCTCTCCGTGGCCTGTGTGTCTGCCTGTGTGTCTGCCTCTTCCCTCCTTGGTTCTGAGTGGTAGGTGCCTGCGTTTTTTTCTCCCTTTTTTCTCTTCCCTCTTCCCTTCCACCGAAACCCTCACCTGCCCGCACCTTTCCTCAAACGTCCTTCCACCCCAAAATATTGTCCTTTGTTCTGCTACTCCCTTCCTGAAATAACCTTCTGCACTAACATCCTCCTCTCTGAAAATTCCACTTTGCATGGAAAACTTTTGTTGTAAAAATATTTTTTGCTCAAAATCTCCTTCTTCGAAACCTTTGATACACCTTCAACACCCTGTTTCTCCAAATAATTTATTTACTGAATACCCGCTTTGCCCAAAATATTTTTACTATAATCTCTCCTTCTTTGCATTTATTTATCCCCAAAATCCTCTTTGGTAAAAATATTTATTTTTCAAACGATTTATTACGCAAATCCACCTTACCCTTAATTTTTTCCCCAATACCCTCATGAAAATACTGTGCCAAATACTTCTTCCCAAAACCTTCACCTTCCTGTAACCAAAAACTTCCTTTCCTCTGTGCCTGTTTCTGCCAAAAACTCTTTCCAAATGTTTCGTTTTCCTAAAATCCCCATTCTCACCACATTTGCTTCCAAAACACATCCTCCAAAATTCTCCCCTTCCCCTTTGTCTCCCTTTTGCAAAGCTCGCATTCTTTCCCATCATTCTATCTCCAACACTTCTTTCCTTCGCCATCCTCTCTTCCTGAAAACGATATGTTCCCCATATCTGAAACCTATCCCCATTGGTTTCCTTTTTCAAAACCTTCACATCTTTCTCCATCGTTATATCCCCGAAACTTCTCCCCCGTGCCATCAACCTATCCCCAAAACTTCTCCCCTTCCTTGTTGTCTCCCTTCCCCAAAATCTTTGCCTTCTTTCCCATCATTCTATCCCCATAATGTATTTCCTTCACCATACCCTTATCCCCAAAACTTCTTCCTTTCCCCAAAACACACCTTCCCCGTATCCGAAACGTCTCCCCCTCTCCGAATCCACCTCTCTTTTCATTCGGTTGGCTTGCGCCCCTGCATGGCCTGCTTCGTGGTTCCCCCCCTCCCTCTCCCTTCTCCCCCTCCCCCCGACGCAGCCGAAGCGAGGTGCGCCACTCTGTGGCGAGCGTCTCTTACGCCAGCGGCTCTGGCTCTTCTAGCGACATGGTGAAGCTACAGGAGGAGCTGCTCGAGACCTTCGTCGACCTCATGTCTCAGTACTGCTTCGGCACCTGCTCCTCGCAGCCGCACAGGTGAGTGGCTCGGCTCCGTGTCTAACTGCTTTGCTTGGAATGGGTCCCTAAAAGTGGTCCCTCGATGAAACAGTTTTCTGCCCTGCACCACGCCAACATCGCGAAGGCAGCTGGGAAGTCCCTACAACAGCCACAGCCGTAGAACAGAAAATAAAACTCGCTTCCCCTTTCTTTTAGGGGTCCCACCCTCTTCGTGCTCCATTATTTCGTCATTCATTCTTTTGCGGTTCCTAAAACACTTAAGGGGGGGCACTACCCAGAAAAAAAAATTTCTGCAAAAAACGTTGATTTTGAAAAATTACATATTTACATTCAATAACATCTAGAGAGTATTCCCAGAAATTTTCACTAGTTTACGCTGCATAGTTAATTTTTTCTTTAAATTTTTTTTTCTGTCCACCGAAGCTGAAGAAAAGGTAGGGTTTGGAGCACTTTGAACGCAATTTTCTCCGTTCCACTTTTTTGTATAAATTCCATTTTAGTCAATCTATCGTTTGGTAATGGAAATACAGGGAAAGCTTGTTCTTCACTCTTCCTGACTGAAATTTAATAAGGAGTGCGGCGATGGAATTTTTTTGTCACTTTACGGATGTCTTTTATAAAAAATGTTGGCATTTTGTCGAAGACACAGAAGAACAAAAAGTTGACCAATTTTGCAGAAGAGAAAATTGGTAGAAATAAAGGACTTCTTACAAAAAGCTTTCCATAGCCACACCTCTGAGGCATTCTGCTACACATCTAGCAAATAAGAATCTTGAATATTGTGATAGTTTTTCGACGATAGATTAACTAAACAATGTAGGCATGTTCCTGATAAAAGCTGCCCCAATTTCCTTCCCACTTAACCGACAGACCTAGCATTTTGTTATGCACCCTCTAGCATGACCACCAGCATACCCTGTAAATTTCATTCATTTTAAGCCAAGGGTTCAAAAATTGACCCTCCTAGGGGTTGTGTCCCCTTAACAAAAGACAGTAAAGAAAGGGAATGCCCTCGTTGTTTCAGGACCGTTCCAGCGTGCTGTCCGTATTCGCGCAATGTTTTTTTTCTAAATTATGATTTTACTATTTTTTCTCTTTTTTTTTTCCTTCAGCTTCTTTAGTAGTTTCATTTTTGTTACCTGGCCAGGTTCTAGAAAAGGGATCATGAAAAAAAAGTGGCTTCAATGGATATTCAATTTGGGGCTTGCAAATTGTCTAGATAATCAACTTAGGTTGACAGACAATGGCTGTAAGGCTGCTGTTGATTTTTTTGCTATTTTTAAACAAACACGCATGTGAAGCATTTTTTGGTGCTCTAAGGAATTAGCTAAAGTAAGATGCACATTTCTTGGCTTTTGAAGACCTGTATCTTAAAGCGATCATGAAATGCTTATCCTACTTTGGCCAAAAATTAAGGGCTCCCAATTTAATTTAATTAATGTTTGTGGTCGGTTTGCCTTGCTGCGTACCCGACCCGGAGGAATAGCATGGAGCCAACGGTTTCAACAACAAGAAACAACCGTATTTACTCGCATAATGAACGCACCCCCCACAACGGGCAACAATATTTGGACTTTCTTTTTCCCTCACGTAACCAACGCATTTTCAATTTTCGGCTCCGCAAGTCTCGAATTGAGTCCAATTTAGCTAGCTGCCAAGCCAATTTTCTTTTGCCGCCAAGCAGTCAGGCTAAGTAAAGCCAAGCCAAGCCGCTCTCATAATGAGTGAAGGGATACTAGAAAGAGGAAATCAATGCGTAGGTTTTCTTTCTTTTTTAATTATCAGGGTGTCACCGACCGGGAAAACCGGGAATTGTCAGGGAAATTTTAATTAACGGTAAAAATCTAGGAATTGTGAGGGATATTGTCAAAAAGTGAGCCCAGTCAGAGAAAATTAGCCGGAAATGCCATCGAGTGCCCTGAGCAAAGACTTGAGGACTTGGGGGCAGAAAAATAGGCAATAAATTCTGCCTAGAGTGGAGCACGGGCTCTGTTCACCGGATGGAAAGTGTGCGACCCGATGCAAAGAGAAGAGCCGACAAATCCAGCCCAAGCCTTGGATTGGATTAGATTGAGAGCACGGCACTAGGCTAGATCCAGTTAGAGCTGCTAGGTTGACTAACAAATGGGAAAAGCCGCACACCCCAACCCAAGCTTTACAACGAAAGTATCCGAAAGTGTGCATCTGGTGGCCATGCTGCCATTCGGTTATTGACGTGTGTAGTGGAGCGTTGTGCTCTCAACGTGTCTCCGAAAGTGGCCTCTTTACTGACGATGCTGGCAGCAAGAAAGTTCTCATTTCATCCGTACTGGACGGACCCCGAATATTTCGGAATATGCAAGTTGGATTAAGCCCGTGCAAAATGATTCTCACAGTGCTCAGTGCTCAATGCCTTGTGTTGTAATGGCCTTATATATTTAACCACCTCTACAATGGTCAGGGAATTTCACCTGAAATTGTCAGGGAAGACCTGGAAAAGTCAGGGAATTTCAAAATATTTAATTTGCTAGACACCGTGAATTATCTAGCTGGAGCACATGGAGTGCTTGCAAGCTGTTCAGGTTTAAAATTACAAGTATGGAATTAAAAAAATTTAAGGCAAATTGCTAGGTGCTTGTGTTGCACATGCGAAATGTTCTAGCATCACAAACGTTTAGCGATACTTTGAGTCTCCAGACGCCTAGGTTCCCAGTTCTCTTCATCAGAAAGTTTAATGCGTACCAAGTGTACGCTTGATAGTTGTTCCTAGAATGAAGCGGTACAACCGTTAATCGGACTGATAAACCTGGCAACTTCCCAGAGCCTTCCCTTCTACATTCTCATGCTCCTCTCCCTCGGTGCGCACAGGTGGTCGAGCTCCTCCTTGCCTACCCCTTCGGTCACATGACCTCCCTCTTAATCAATCAGTGTCGAGCACCTCACCCCTCCTCTCCCATCCATCAACCAATCAGTGTCAACCTGCACGGCCACGCTTTTTTCCGGGCTTGACTTTTATGTGGGCTTCACGAAATGCTGAACAGCTAGCCAAAGAATGCTTCATGTTATTATTGAAGGTGGAAAGGTGTCATATCTTTTCCTTTCACTTTTATTTTGGTGCATCTGCTTTTGCCATATTCTGGCGGTTTCAGATTCCAAACAGTGGGTACCTGGCAGAGCTTCTTCATCGGGTGATAAGCACTCATCCTCTAAATTCGGTTGAGAAGCGTTAAGTTCGAATCGCAAAAACCGGCGCTTCGATTGCCACTACCGCCAGAGCAGCCCACACGCAAAGTGACATTCTTGCACGTATCACATGTGTGGAGTGTCTAATTTCAAAACCATAAATAGCCCCAGCAAAGCGAAACACTGTGCAAATATAATGTTTGTGGTTTGCCAAAGACATAAATAGTAACACCTCTTGCAGTGCACACTGTTTCGTGTTTAGGCGGGTACTTTTAAATGTGTAATCGTCACCGTACAAGTACGGCGACGACCGTCAATGCTTTAAAGGGACAGGGTACGAAGGTATGCTTTCCAATGTTTTGATTTGAACATGACCTATGAGATTGCAACCTGAAATTCATATTCTTTCCGGCCGAACATCGCCGGTCGTGAATTGGCCGGTTTCAAGCGCACTGACTTTTTCCACGGTCACGTGCTGTTCAAACCGATGCATACTAAATTTATTCAAAGTTGTGGGTCATCTAAGGCACACATTCAATATTAAAAATAGAAAAGAATGTGAACCCCATTTTTTTGCGGCTTCCAAAAGGTTGCAAATATGGTGATTAAAAAAAAATTGTTGCACAGATCGCAGAAAGTAGAGGTACATGTCATTCTCAATATGGCGACGGATGGACGGCGCGATGCCAGCGCTCGGCGGTCTAACGTTACAACAGACGTGGAAGTGCTACTTCGGAACTGGTTCGTGGTACCGAGCAATCAATCTTCAAACACAGAACGGCAAGGGGGGGGATACATGTACGAAACAATCACACTACAAAGGGTTCAAGCAACGTTCTTATTGTCGTTGTCCGCTTCACACGCCCGACAAGCGGAGGAATGGAAAAAAAACTGGGTAGAGAGCGATAGCCACGTGACTTCCGGCAACTCTCTCCTCCGAGTCTCTCCGTACACATGTTTTGGTTTCGAGCAGTTGCGCTTTTGTCTTTATTAAAATGATACGTGACTCTGTGGCAAAATACTGATTGGGTAGTCTTCTGACACTTTTACTGAATCGCCTAACAAGAAATTTAAAAAGTATTTTTTGAAGGGGTGTCAGGGCCCCTTTTAAAGAAAACGCTGCTGCTTGAAACCGGAACAGAAAGTGGACTGAGGAGGAACAAGAGATATAGAGGAGGATAAAGATACTGGAAGTCACGTGGATGTGCAACTTTTGTTGTTTTCAATCAACATATTTGCACATTTTTAGAAGCCACAAAAAATGGGTATCACTTTTTTTCTTTTTAGTATTGAGTGCGTGCCTTCGATGACCCATGACTTCGATTATCTTTGGTGGTGGTGTCTAAACCATAGAAAACGGCACGTGACCACGGAGGAGAGAGTGAGCGTAACTCAAACCAGCCAGTTTTTAATCGGCGGCTTCCGGGTCGAAAGAAAACTAACTTCGAGCCACCAATTGTGTCCTGGGTAGTTGCGCTCTCATACGTCATGTGCAAATAAAAACCTTGGCAAGTATAAATACTCTGTCTGTGTCCCTTGAAAGGAACTAGCAAAAGCGGGATAAGCATTTCATGGTCTGGGAAATAATTTTTTGCTTTGAGCAGATTATTCAATGTAGGCAAATAGTTTTATGGTCTCGTTAAGCCTCCTCTGAGGCACCATGAAACACACTTCTATTCAGTCTTGTACACATTGCTCAAAACAGTAATTCATTACAATTACTCTAGGTTAAAAAAGCATTCAATTAGATTTCTTTAAAAAAAAGTAATTGACCATTACTTGAAAAAGTAACTGTTACTTTTCTGATTACTTAGATTTTTAAAATGACTGATTTTCTTTTTTTCTGATCTGAAAAAGGGCCTTTTGTGCTCTCCATTATTGGATTAGAATCGCCAAACTAGAAACTGCTTATCTCGTCAATCTGCCTGTCGGAGACTCGGTTCGAGGATTCATTGACAGGAAACTTGTAAAAACAAAAGGCACAATGAAGAAGGGGTTGAAAAGATAGTAATGGCTACAAGTAATTTTAGTACAGTGGAATCTCGTTAATTTGAACCCGAGGGGGTGTCTGTCTGTCCCTTTTTGCCTCCTAGCTCCAGGGCTACCTCTATGTCTGACTAATACTAGGTATGTTTGAATAATGCAAAGTTTTAATTACTGGGAGTTTTTTCTCCTAGAAACACATAGTAGGACGGGACCTGCGTGTTAGTTTGAATTATCTGTGAGTTTGAATTAAGAGGGCTTGAATTAACGGGATTCCACTGTACTTGTAAAACTAATCAGAAAACTCTCGCATCTACATCCTAGAAAATGCAATCAAATTATTACAAAATTACCCCCAAAAATATTTGATTACAAGTAATTTGATTAGTAGTTGTAATGGATACCGTTCTGCTTCCACTTCAGCGAGGCTCTTTACAAGGAAACAAAAAAATTACACCATCTTCCCGAGGGGAACCATGGGGTGATGCGGAGCATCGTTCCATCACACTTCATCGGAAGAACGGAGTGGAGTCAACAGCGGTGAACTGAACGCGCGCAGAAATTAGTTTGCTCTTTATGTTTATACAGCCTTGATGGAGATGCGCCTCAACGTGTAATCGGTCTCTTAGCTGTAGATGAGAAATTTAGCCAGTGCAGTACAACCACTTACCTGGGATTTTTAACGTGCATCACGCAGTAGTGATCACACGAACGCGTACCAGTACGATACTCATCCATATCGAAACGGGCGGGGGCGGCGGGGACTCGAACCCAGGAGGTTCCCAGCGCAAGCTTTCGCTCCACGCTCCGAGCTGAGATGTGTTACCCCACTCGGACACTCCCTCCCCTTAAACGCGCGCAGCGCGCAACCGCTGCTTATATTCAAACTTGAAGGAGAAGAAACTAGAGGAGGAGTTGAGCAAGCGGGCGCGGTGTGAGTAAAAGCGAACGCACGCGAAGTGCACGCAGCTGGTAGAGAGAGAGAGCGGAGAGAGTAACGCACAGCTGTTGGAGAGAGGGAAGGAGGAGAGTTACGCATACGTAGTGTGAGTGCGGACTACGACGCCGCGAGACATAGACCCGAGCAAGAGACGCTCCGCATCTAAAATGTTTTATTATCCCTTTAAGACCTGACTATAGAATGATTGCCTGCTTAAGAAGTCCAATCAAAGTAAAAACTTTATAATATCGAGGTCCTTTCAGAGGGATCACGATAGTTTTCGACTTTGTGCAGCTTAGTCAAAGTAGAAAAATATCCATTATGGGTTCTTTAAGGCTGTTTTAAAGGAAGCTTTGGCAGCTTTATGAGCTACTCAAACTACCCAAGCACATTTTTGGTATGCCCAGGTTTTGCTTCTTCCGGCATGCTCTTTATTTATTTCTAAATTCAAAATAGCCACTGAGGAAATGGCTAAATATAACTTAATAAAAAAAGTTATTGTGACTTGTAATATGGTTTACTGGCTCGGATGTGCCTATTAAAGGTGCACGCAAGTGGATTGTGAGATTGTCCATAGTGATAACTCAATCTATGTGCCCTAAGCATTCTAAAAAATTCGAAGTTACGCCGAAGGGTGGCTGA
Organism: Ixodes scapularis; assembly: GCF_016920785.2. NCBI lineage: Eukaryota > Metazoa > Arthropoda > Arachnida > Ixodida > Ixodidae > Ixodes > Ixodes scapularis. The sequence continues at coordinate 1,026,094 of NW_024609839.1, read as the reverse complement.
TTTCCTTTTTAAAAATCTAATCAAAGGTCGTGACACTCCCCTCTTTCTGCACCTTGGAGCAGACACCAGGGGGCACCGTAAGATGGCGTTCTCAAACAATCATTACTGTATTACATATCCTACAGCGATAGATTCAACGTTTTAGTCAAAATATAACCCAGAATGTGCCTTAAAAGAAAAATAATAGTGGTAACATTTTGAATCTCCGCGCCGTTAACTATTTTCATGGATAAAATTTTATGGAGGTGGTGGTGACCCGAGTATGTTGCCCCCGAAAGAAATTATGCGCGTGTATTCCTATTGCCGTGAAATTGCTAGCATGTCTCGCCATCTATAACCGGTCATTTTTATCGACCGAAGCCCAGTGAGCAATACGCCATCAAAAACAAGCTTCTACAAAAAGTATGAGTATTTTAATGCATAAAACCAATTTCGTTGCAAGTCATCTACTATCGGAATTCGGCCCGAGCTCCCCGGAGACCACGCTACGACGCGCCGGCGGCCCAGGTTGGAAAATCGTATCGTGGCTCCTTTAAAATCGAGAAAGTTGGGGGGAGAGGAGTGGCGAGTCGCTCCTTGAAAAGCCGCGGCAGACGTCGGCCAACGCCTTCACGCACACGCAGGTCGGCGACGTCCGAGTTCATGCTGAAGCAGGGTCGCTCCATGACCTGGCTGTTGGGCCACAAGATGGTGACCATCACAACGAGTGGCTGCGGGGGCCGCGCTTACCGGCTGGGCATGTGCGAGCGCTGCTACTGCTTCTGCAGGGACGCCCAAGACCAACCGGACCCCTGCCAAGGTGCGCCCCTTCCGCGCGTGCGATGGGCGGATCGGCGGCCGAGCTTGTCGTACTATGTGATGCTTAAAACAAAACTCTCTGACCGGTTTCTTTACTGTGGCCGAGAATGCCGTCTCTCGGTTTCCGCCCAGTGACGTCGTGGGAGCTTCGTGCTGTCGCCAGCGCCAATCCTGGTGGCGTCACGGCAACGCCGAAGCGTAAAACTAGGGCTTCAGCCCTCGAAACGAAAAGGAGGCGAACTCGCTAAGACAGCTGGCACGGATGAGCCTAGGGCCAGCCACACAGCTACTCGCATTGTGACGATCCCACCAAAATTCAACCTTTTTGTAACCTCCACCTCAACCTTGCGGACGAGCAAGGTAGAAGAATGACGTACACGATGACCTTTCGAGCAAACTCGAAAAGCTACCACCTTCCTCCTTGAACAAATATAAAGCCTGCGCGAGGGTCACTTGACATCGAGTGAACCCCACGACAGCGGCCAGGATTACAATAATTCACAAAATCCCCCAAACTACCTATTGTTGACGGACCTCCATGAGTTGTGGACGTAAACACATCAATGTGAACAAACCAAAAAGCCAAATTCGAGACGCGCTCGAGTGACCCTGCGCAAAAAGCAAATTCGCCATAGTGGTCACCACAAAAGAAAAAAGCCACTTACAACTATTTTGACTTATCCCTAACTTGCATCAACGAATAAGGCAAAAGACCAGGTGTGCTTCTTAAAGGGCAACTCCGCTTCATTTTTGATATTTAGAAAACTATGTAGCCCTCTTCAGTATCATATAGGAAGACCCCATGCCAAATATTACGATCTAATTCCGTTTATATATTTAATAAACTGGCCAGCAAACCTTCAAGCATGCCAAGTCGCTGAAATCTGCAAACTCTAGCGTGCGGCGCGAGCCGCAATCACCAGCGCAGTCAATGCCACGGAGTTAGAGCAGCCGACATTGAGCCACTACGTCAGAGGCATGTGTACGTCATCCTCACGTTTTGTTTGTTTTTACTTCTCAGAGCGAAATTGAACGATGACGTCATGAGTTTCTCCTCCCGATGTTGATCACCGTAACACTGATGCGATAGTTTGCGCTGCCCTGCGCGCTTATCGGTCTGTGTCTCCGCTCCCCTTCTCCTCTTTCGTCTTCTCCCCTTCCCCCTCTCCCCCGGGCCATCACCGTCCACGCCATGCGAAGCGACCTGCCCGCGTCCAATAAAAAAAACGAAAAAAAAAAGACCTGCCCGAGCGTCGCGTGTCCTGTTTCTCGCTCCCTCCCGAACGTCACAAGACCACGTGGTTCGGCGTGACGTGCCATGACTCTGACGACCCGAGACCAATGTTGTCTGACGCAACCGAAATTTCGGTTTCGGTATCAGCTGATGTTTAAATTGGGATTACACAAATAATATTCCACATTTCGCGAGTCCGAAGACGTAGCGTTGTTTAGTAGCGCTTTGTGAATTTGAATCACATGTAAGCCTAAATTTTTCGGAATTGAGCGGAGTTGCCCTTTAAGGGGGGGGGGGCGCTACCCAGAAAAATCAATTTCTGTAAAAACAGTTGAGTTCGAAAAATGTTATATTTACATCCACCAACATCTAGAGTATTTCTAGAATGTTTCATTAGTTTACACTGCGTAGTTAATTTGTTTATAAATTATTTTCGGTCCCCCGAAGTTAAAGAAAAGGTAGGGGTTGGAGCTGTTTGAACGCATTTTTCTCCATTTTACTTTTTGCCATAAATTTCACTTTAGCAAAACTATCGTTTGTTAATGAAACAAGAGAAAAGACTCGCTCATTGTTTTTCCTAACTGGAATATTATGGGCAATGCTACTGTGAAATTGTTTTTTTTTATCTTGTGGATGTCTTTTATGAAAGGATGTTAAGGTTTTGTTGACGACATAAAAGGCAAAAAAAAATTATTTGATTTTCCACTGCGATGTTAGCATAAAATAAATTACTTTTTGGAAATTTTGTTTCCACAGTTGCGCTCTCCAGGCATTCTGCCGCGGATCTAGAGTAGAAAAATGCTGAGTATTACATTAGTTTCCTAACGATAGTTTTCCTAAACAAAGTCTGTATGTTTCTGATAAAAACGACTATAACTTATTTTACAATTCATGTTCACAGATGAAACTTCGCACTGCATTCTGCCTTGTAACTGCCAGTACATACTGTAAATTTCATTCATATGAAGCCATAAGCTCAAAAGTTGACCCTCTGGGGTAGTGTCCCCCCTTAAAACACGAAAAAATAAAAAAATACTGAAATTCCCGACACATTGTTAGTAATTAGTAAGCATGAGTAGTGGCCCAACACGACTAGCATCTTGTCAGGCAAGAACTGGGTCCCAAAGACAAACGGCGATTGAGCATATAGCGTGTCTGGCACTGCAGAACAAATACTGTAACATCCCAAGATAGCCCACCAGCAATCGAGAGAGAATTGGGTGAATATAAGGAGTGGGCTAACTTTCGATGTGCAATCAAAAAAAGTTGAAACAGAAATTGCTATTTTTAGATTGCGTGTCTCTGTCAAACTTGTGATCATGGCGAGGGGTAATGAAGCAAAGATGACTGTACTTCCCAGTCAGCAATGTTCCCTTATATCCCGCCATAGCTAACTAGGGGCATTTACGCCAAGATCATCAATGATCCGAGCACTAAGATTACTAGGAGTGGGCTATGTTTCGGCGGTTAAAAGAAAATAGCAAATCAAGCCAAAAATAGGGGTGGGTTACCTTTGTGGGGCATCTCTCGGGATTTTATGGTAAATGAAAAAGCTAAAAAAAAATTCAGGAGGGGGGAGGGGAGGTACTGTAACACCCCCCTTAATGGGGACGCCCTGTTCGAACGCCTAGCTTGCCCACTCTTGAGGCCGGGTCCATATCACAAGAGCGAATGACATTTTAGCGAACGGCGACATTTGAGCGAATGGTCGTTTTAGCGAATAACGGGGGCACGCGTTAACCCATCCGTCGCGCTGCGCTTTACGCCGCTTCGCGGCGACAGTCTACGGCAACTCATTACAAAAATATGAACTCACTTGGCCCACCTGAAAACGCCGCTTCGCGGCGTCCGACTATTCGCTAAAGTGTCGTTCGATGAAACGTCGGCGTTCGCTAAAACGTCATTCGATCAAGTGAGTGCCTCCCCTTGAGGCCGGTACTGCGCCACACCTCAAAGGCAGTCCGACCTTGCGCCGTCTAAACACGAATGTCAAGTTTGTACTTTTTTTCTCCCTTTGTTTCCGAGCCTGTTCTTTCTTTGCTCCTCTCTACAAAGCAACGCGAGTTTTTCGGTATGGTGTATCATTGTCTCAGATATCCATTACGAGCTTACCACACCTTTGTAAATGCGTAGCATTTATAAGGGCCAGCTTTGAGCGCAGGCTTTCCTCCTTCACTGATGCTTGGAAATCTCGTGAGCCTCCAGCGCAGCCTAAGCACGGCAAAAGGCAATGAGCATGTGCCAGAGGTGAGAACGCCTCGTCGTTCTCACTCGGCGGCTATATGGTGGAAAATGTTTAATGAGACTGCAGTACATTTAGAATGTCATTGGGCATGCCATAGAAGCTGCCTCGGTGGCTCCGAGGCGGGAGTGCCAGCCTACGGACCCCCAGGTGGCGGGTTCGAGTCCCGGCCAAGGCGCCCGCGATCTTGATGGAAACTTATTGCGGAGAAGGCGCCGTGTAACCGCGCTTTCGGTTGCACGTCAAAGGATCCCCAGGTGGTCGAAATTGATCCTCAGTCCTCCGCTAGGGCGTGCCGGATGCCCGTCGTTGGTTTGGCACATAAATCCCCAAGTTTGAATTTTGAATTTGGGCATGCCAAAGAGAGCCAGTTTTTTTTGTATGAGGAAGTCCTGTTCGGTAATTCAGGTACGGGCACTAGGGGTCACGATGTATCGTTGCATCAACATCGAAAAACCTTGTGAGTAGGGTTACATGTTTTTGGCGTTTAGTCTGTCTTCGAATTCAGGGGCGTTTTTTTAAGCGTTTATCTTTTCCCGCAGATTCTTCATTTTTCAATGTCAATCGTCGCCGTTGAAAAAACAATTGCCACTTATCCGGACTCGCGTCATAGGAAATGTTGTCACGAGTGACAAGTGATGAGGCGGCTAATAACTGAATAAACTGAACGTTTAAGGGGGCGAATTACTGCCCAAAACAAAAGAGAAGGAGGTTAGCGTCGTAGGCGTCCATGTCGACGAAACAGCGAGATTGAGCGCTAGGGCGAAACTGACTCCGGCTTGCCACGGGGAGCACCTTTTGTAACCGCGTGGGTTTCTGGAACATTCGGCCTAGAACGTTCAACGCGTAGAACATCCATAACTCTATCAGACAAGAAAGTTCTCAAATTTGCAAGAACACCAAGTAGAAAGAATAAATAAAAGAATATTCTGCTCGCTGGAATCGAACCCAGATCCTCCACGCGACAGCCAAGCAGGGTAACCATTCGGCCACGTACGCCCTCGCTCAGCGACGCGCGTGGCAATGTGACTTACACACGCAATTCCCCAACCACCAAAGAATGTGCATGCTACCCAAATACCACATGGAAAGTGTCCCAATAGTGATAACGCAAGAAATCGAGATAAGGTATGCGGTTGCGAAGAAAAATGCAGTCTTGCAGACAGTTGTGTGTGGGCTTTATTCCCAGTCAGCACAAAACAGAGCCATAGATAAAAGTTCTCTTCCCGCGAGGCTTTTTATTTTTTTTGTTCAAGGACTTTTTCCGTTTTTTCTCTCAGGGGTCAGTTTCCGAGGTTTATCGGTATTTACCAAAAACACAGAACCTTACTCGTAAGGTCAGAGTGGACGCCCCATGCTTAGGTGCCGTCTCTGCCCCCTCTCAGTCTCTTTTTCTCTCTCTCCCTCTTTAACTTTATGCAGAAGGACTCCGGCCGGCGTCGGAAGTGCCACTGGCCGGTTTCCCGTCGGAAGAGCAGCAGGGCCAGAACCGGCGGCGCCACCAGTCGGAGGCGGACGGACGGAGCTCCCTCTCGGGGGCCGGAGCGTTTGCGTCGCGCATGCTCTCCGGCACCAAGGATGACCTCAGCCTTCGGCAGGTGTTCCCGGACAAGCGGGCCGGCATGGGGGGGTGAGTCTCACTACGGTGCCTGAACCTCATAAACAGACCAGGGGCCCTAATCTACATGGTGGGACCAAGAGACCGGGACATCACCGCTTGCTGCAATTGGCCAGTTCCACACAGCCGACCAATCGCAGCAGGCATCGCCCCGCCGTGTGGATTAGGGCCCCAGTTGGAGACGCGCGTTTCAGGCACCATGGTCTCGCTTCTGCACTTGGAATGCATCTTTGACTGGTGTATCTATTTGGCGTCCCATGCGTCAACCGTCGGAAGAGCAGCCGCAGACTCATAAACGAGCCTGCGGCTGCCTGCACCAGGTACGCAGGCACCGTACGTGCGCAGAAACCAGTCGCGCAAAGTACCGCATCCCTGCGTGCGTCGTGGCGACCGCAGCACCGCCGAAGCGGCCTGGTTTCGGAGCTGCTGGTTGGTCTCGAAGGCGGCCTTGCACAACGTCCTTCTGGCTCGAAATCTTACTGGACCCCGCGTTGATAATCTTTTGCCCTGTGCCTTTTACAGCGGAGCTGTTAAAGGGGCACTCCGGTGATTTTTCGAGCTACCTCAACTAGCTATTTTTTCTGACTCCCTGGCCTGTACCCTTTTCAGTATGATATTTAGTATCACGAAATTCATAATAGTTAACATTCAAATATACCTACACTTTTCAGTGCTGTGACGTTAGTGGTGGGCAGGCTTGCCAGTCAAGCAAACAGTCAAAAAATTAGATTATGTCAATCATTTGTTCAGTGCTGGAGTGCGGGTACCGGAGCGAGCTTCCAAAACATTCATTTGACACCATGAAACTGCTCCGAATCAGTTGAAAACGAATTCTACAGTCCAAAGAGTGAACCCCTGCCCTCTACTGACGTCACTTTTTCGTTGTTGCCAATAGAGACTTTCATTTTGAAAAACACGGTGAGTACCGAAATTGTAAATTCAATAACTTCACGAAAAAAAAAAATTTAACCTAATATCCGGGATACTATTTTAGCGATGTTTGATGCCGAGTTTAGCAAAATTTCAAGCAAATCGGGGACCACGAAGAAATCACCGGAGTACCCCTTTAAGGGCTAGTTTCCCCAATTTGATGTCCGGGGAGAAATAAATCTCGACACAAAACTCTGGACAACTACCAACCAGACAACCAGCTTGCCAGTTGTCTGATTGCCGCCGTCGCTCATGGATGGCCTTTCCACTCTGGTTTTCACCAGAGTGGAAAGGCTGAATTTCTTCGGTCGTCGTTCTAGAAGTCATTCTCGAGGACGATGCCTAGATGACAACGTCCTCTAGGTACCGTCCGTGAGGTCGTCCTAGAAGTCGTCCTTGAGATTGTCCTAGATGTCCTTCAGGTAGTCCTAGACGTCTTCCTGGAGGTTGTCCTTGAGGTCGTCCTAGAAGTCATCCTTGAGGTTATCCGAGACGTCATCCTAAAAGTTGTCCTTTAGGTCATCCTAGAAGTTGTCCTCAAGGTCGTCCTAGAAGCAGTCCTTGAGGTTGTTCTAGACGTTGCCCTTGAGGTCCTCCTAGGCGTCGTCCTCGAGGTCGTCCTAGAGGTCGTCCTTGAGGTCGTCCTTGAGGTCGTCCTAGATGTCGTTTTTTAGGTCGTCTTAGACGTCGTCCTCTAAGCATCGTCCTTGAGGTTGTTTAAGAAGTCGTCCTTGAAGTCGTCCCACCACAGTACAGCTCTGCTGGTCTCCCTTCTTCACCAGAGTGGAAAGGCTGAAAGTTTTTTTGCGTGGAGTTGTTGTTTTCCAGCTCGCTCGAGTTTTTCCATGTCGTGATCGACTGTGCCTGCAGGAGTGGTCGGCGATACCGGGGAGCGTCGTCCGACGCTCAATTTGTGTACCTGCCAGTCTTTGTTTGGAGTGCAAGCGACCTGGTGCTCCAAAGGGCGACCTGTCGGTGGCCAAAATGACCCCCGGTGGATGCCTCTAGGACGACTCCGAAAGGGAAAAGCATACCGTGGGTGCGGGCTTCTGTGACCCAAATGCGTTCCCGACTGTGCTTATCGTGTCCCGTTGTCGACAAAGTCATTTGCTTTGCATTGCATTCCATTGACGCCAAAAAACGTTTGTCTGCATCCAGATGGCTTGGGAAAGTGGTGGATTCTGTTCACCTGCACAACGGAATGCAGGTTATAGGAAGCAAAAAGGTGTTTCGTGAAACTGCCTTACACTTGCCGACGCCTTGTAACGTAAGGAGGCCAAAGGGCTGAATTTTCTCATGCACAGGAGAGAATAAACAGAACACAACAAAGGATGTTGTGTTCTGCACTCTGTCCTGTCTGTTTATCCTTTTGTGTGTATATGAAGCTTACCAGCAGACTCGATTTCTAATGCTTATGGCTGAATTTTCAACATCACCCAACGCGGCAAACACGGGGCACGGATTGAATACGAGTGCTGCGTTGGCGCTCGGGACAAAGTCGCATCTTTGACGACGAAACACGAGTCTCGGCCGAATGTTCATCGTGTCCAGTCCGTGTAAGCGTTCTTGCTCATGTCTGCCCAGAAAACGTCTGTTGTACCCATTACACACCACATCGAATCGATTGTTCATGAACTTGCATTTGAACTGTCGGTTACACCGTGTAACATCAACTGGCTTTGTGTCGCTGCCGTGTCCGCAGCTCTCGCGTTTTGCTGCTGCGTTCCTTGCTCTTGCCTTTTCATCTTGCTGCTTTCGCCGTCGTCGCTCCTATGCCGCTTTGGTGGTACATGAATCCCACGAGCAAGAGCCTTCGTAGTATGTGTAGCTCAATTTGGTACCGCTGAAGGTCCCTGCTCCAAGAGGAGTCGCCAACTGCACATGGAGCGAGCAACTAGCAACTGCACACTTCATGCTTTCTTGAGGCTATATCCCTGGCTCGTACAGGAAAGTGCCTTAAAGGTGACCCTATAAACGTAATTCATTTTAATTAACCCTTGAAGAAACGCCCCTAAATTTGAGGGAAAATAAATCCCGAAAAAATGGGACCCTGATTATGTTCCGTTTGTGGTGCGTCGTGCAGCGACAGCGAGCCGGGTGACGGCAGGGGCGGTGGCGTCCGGTTGGGCGGAGCGCATGGGTCTAGTCACGTGTCCGGAAGCACTTCTGGAGAAGTGCTAAGTCACGTGTGCAGCTGCTGGTGCTGCGGCTGGGCCGAGGTGTACGTCCGGCGCCCCACGGGTAACACGTCCTGGGTCATGCGGCTCCAAAATGACATGTTCTCCAAGACCTGCACACCCGTAAGTTTGGTTTCTCTTGTGTTGGTGATGTTACGTGATATCACGTGATGTTACATGATGCAGTGTGATGTCGCATGGTGTCACCTTTTCTCACGTGATGGTATGTAATGTGTGGTGACGTTACATGATATTACGCAATCACGTAATCGCAATATATGCATCAAATCTGGGCTGGGCGACCGCAAGAGGCGCAAACTTCACGTTCCACTCCCGCTATAGCACTAACTTTAACGGGACTTTCTTTCAAAGATGCTACGCACCCCCAGTGTTTGTGCCGTCGAGGCACGAAATATTTACCGAGGAGTTAATTTGTGCAACATCACTGTGGTAATCATTCTATCCTTCCACTGCCTTCGTCTGTCCAGGACTTCCCCCTGCCTGATGTGTCGGCCATCTTTCGCCAGCCCCAGATGATGGCCCAGGACTGGGCGGGACCCCCGGAAGAGCCTGTCGTCTGCAAACGGGACCGACGTCCGAGCGAAGGAGGGCGAGTGAGAAGCGCCGGCAGCTCGGAGGACATCTCTCCGAGTGAGTGTTGATGACGGACGTTGCGGCTAAATAATTGAATTAAGGTTGGTTCGCACGTTTGTGTTTGACCGGGATTGACCGTATTACCATCGCTTGGGATTGCTTAGGACGAGATAACTCATTAATGCCCTTGATTGGATCACCCGGGAACACTTGCGTGATGTGTATACAGTATAGACCACTTACAACGTAACTGCTTATAGTGCAGGACCGGGTATAACGCGGCTTTTTTAAACCACCGGTTCGCCTCCCATAGAACTCCATGTAATTACATACTGCTTAAAATGCAGGCGCGCGAAGGGAAATACCGGTTATAGTGCGGTTTCTGGAGCAGCGCTGACAGCGCCGACCAACTCGCGCAGCGAGCACGCTTCCCTGTCCGACACTAGATAACGGCGCTAGCCGCAAGCGGCACTCGTGGGGGCAAGGATGGCAAGGAGGTTGCTCGAAGAAGCGGGGAGAAGCGAAGAGATAGGCTTCAGTTGCCATAGCGACGGAGGGACGCACGCAGGTGTCGTTCACGGCGCGGGGCGTTGGAGCGAGTCCAACTTAAGCCCAACCAGCCGTTCGCACGCGTTGCATGCCGGTCGCGGGCCAGCTTCTTCTATCCGCAAACATGGCATCGGTGGTAATCGTCGACGTCGACGGCGTAGTGGAAGCTCATCGTTCTGCGTAAAAGCGCTATCCTTGACTGTGAATTTTCGTTGTGTGTCACTATGATAACCCAGCACGTACTAGAAGGGAAGATCCACCTACTTGTGCGGCGATGTCGTGGCGGCACTTGCAAGACAGCAGACCCGTGTCGTCATGTTTGTTTACTTCGATTACAGTGGTGCTTTCTAAGCATTTGTGTTTTCGAACATCACCCGGATTTCTTATTTGGAGCATTTCATGCCTTTTTTGGAGCATTTCATACGCATACCGTATAAAGGATGCGAATTTTCACGCGTTTTCATCACCAGAGAAAAGTGATTAGGGTTAGGAATCCTGAATGCTCGCAACGTCCGTCCGCAACCCGCGACGCCGTTAAAAGGCTGCGCCAGGCAAAAGTCGATCATTTCTTTCAAAATGTGTGACACACTTGAGAGAGAAGTGTACTAGTCTGGTGAAATAAAGACTTTCCTCAAACTAAGCTTTATTCTTCATCTAATATAAAATAAATTGTTTTACAAAGGTAAGTTGTCTCATGGCATGTATTTTGGCCTGAAAAATTTATGTTTTGGTTATAGCGCGGTACCGCTTATAGTGCGGATTTTCGCGACTCCCGTGACATACGTTATATGCGGTCTACACTGTATTTCCATTTTTTTACCTTAGTTCAAATAATTCGAAAAGTATTACGAGCAACCATTTCTCGTAGGTAGTGTGTATGTTTGATCTCGCAACACAGATCCTCCAGTCTAGTTTTACATAGATTGGAAAGGTTCCTAAGCTACCTCATAGATGGCAACAGTATGTCCTTTCATCGTGAGCGGCCATGACGCGGTTGGTCAAGGTCAAACACAAATGTGTGAACCAGCCTCAACAAGCTCTCATGTTACGTGGAATCTGCTTGTTGTACTCAAGCAACAAAATTCGCAAGCATTTGGTGCTGTTGATTCGAACATCCGCGTATTCTATTTTACCCGGGGATCAATCGGCAATGTTGTATAAGCATCGCGAAGTTACATTCCCCCAGTTATAGTCGGAAAGTAGACGAGAAGGAACCCTTTTCAGAAGTGTGCGTCATCTACGGTATAGACCACTTACAATGTAACCCCTTATAGTGCAGGACCGGGTATAACGCGGTTTTTTTGAACCACCGGTTCACCTCCCATAGAACTTTATGTAATTACATACCGCTTAAAATGCAGGCGCGCGAAGGGAAATACCGGTTATAGTGCGGCTTTTGGAACAGCCTGCCGACCGCGCCGACGACCGGAGCAGCGAGCACGCTTCCCTGTGCGCCACTAGATAACGGTGCGAGCGCGCGAGCCGCAACAACACCCTCACGGGGCAAGGAGGTTGCTCGAGGAAGCGGGGAGAAGCGAAGAGAGAGGCTTCAGTTGCCATAGCAACGGAGGGACGCACGCACGTGTCGTTCACATGCGTGCGTCCCTCCGCTGCGTTGGAAAACAACCGCAACGACAGATCAATCGCAGGTCGAGGAGAGCTGTTCGCGCGCATTGCATGCCGGTCACGGGCCGGCTTCTTCTAGCCGCAAACGTGGCATTGGTTGTGATCGTCGTGGTAGACGGCGTGGTGGAAGCTCATCGTTCCGCGTAAAAGCGCTGTCCTTGACTGTGAATTTTCGTTGTGTGTCGCTATGATAACCCAGCACGTACTAGAAGGGAAGATCCACCTACTCGTGCGGCGATGTCGTGGCGGCACTCGCAAGACAGCAGAAACGCCCGTGTCGTCGTGTTTGTTTACTTCGACTACAGTGGTGCTTTCTAAGCATTTATGTCCTCGAACATCGTCCGGATTTCTTATTTGGCGCATTTCATGCGTGTGCTCAAGTTGAAGGTATTACTGGCGCGTACCGTATGAAGGATGCGAATTTTCACGCGTTTTCATCACCTGAGAAAAGTGATTAGGGTTAGCAATCCTGAACGCTCGCAACGTCTGTCCGCAACCCGCGACGCCGTTAAAAGGCTGCGCCAGGCAAAAGCCGCTCATTTCTTTCAAAATATGGGACACACTTGAGACAGAACTGTACTAGTCTGGTGAAATAAAGACTTTCCTCAAACTAAGCTTTATTTTTCATCCAACATAATTTACATTCTTTTACAAAGGTAAGTTGTCTCATGGCATGTATTTTGGCCTTAAAGAATGATGTTTTGGTTATAGCGCGGTAGCGCCTATAGCAGGGACGGCGCCAGGCTTTTCATAGTGAGGGGGCAGTGGGGAGGCGCACGGCATTTTTGGGGAGGCATGGGCTTTCGATCCGACTAAAAGAGCAAATATTCAGGGACGATGACTTGGCACTTCGAGAGTTTTTAATAGATATCAGCTCAGTTTATTTTATTATTTTAATGTAGCATTTCACGTGCAAAATATTCAGGCATGTTTACATTCCGCAATACTAAATAAGCACGCTCACGCTTGTCGTGACTCATCATCTGCTCTTTAGGCAGTCCCCTGCACCGCGGAAAACTGGAGCACGTCAGCGATCATGTAGATGTAGTGACGATTCTCCCGTCTTTGTTGAATACGCCTGGCAGAGGTACACCGCGACTGATTTAGCCGCGCCACTTTTCTTTATCTGCTTGAAGGAAGCCGATGATGTTTGGGACATCCTGCGTGCCGCACTGTTGGAGTGGCGTCGTAGTCCGCCTTCCTTTTGAAGTGCTTTCTTCCAGTTTCGATAGCCCTCTGTCAAAATACAGCACTTCCACTTTTTTACTCCCCCAGGGTAACTAATGATGGGAGCATGGCAGTTCTCGAACCGCCAAGCTCCGACTGTACCTTTTCCCGAGCACACACAGTCGCCGTCACTAAAGTTGCTTCGAGGACCCCATAGAGACTCGAAATAAGCAGGATGACCCATACACATCAAGGCCGCCCATTGGGAACTCGCCAGTCGGCCCGAGCGCCTCAGGACCTTGTGAGATTTCTTCGGTCAGAACATGAACAGTGCCCTTGAGTTCCTTTGTCTGGCAGGTACGAAGCGACGGCGCAGAGCAGATGGGATTCCAGAACTCTCCGAGTATTCACTTGGGTGAAGCTACTTTCAGGAAGTCTTTTATGGTTGGCCACAGAGGAATTGAGTGGTAGACGAAGCTCCTTAGCTTCGGCAAGCCATACCGATATTCATGCATCGTTCTTCATGGGGTACGTAAAGAAAATAAAGCGGACGGCAGGAAAAAGTTGAAAACGACCGGTATGAGGCCTCTTTAGGCTGGCTAGGCTCTGGGCTGGCTACCCTTCAAGCCAATGCCTTTTCGATGGGACGAGGAAATTAGGAAAATGATGAGCCATGTAGCGTCTGCGGGTCTGCGCGCGAAAATCAGGGTGAGGAGGGGGGGGGGGGGTGTAAAGGCTGGCATATTTTTGGGGTGGCAGGACAAATTTTAGGGGAGGCGCCCGCCACCCCTCGCCTCCCTTTGGCGCCGTCCCTGGCCTATAGACCTTTTCCGCAGGTGCGCCGCCATCTTGAATTGACGTCACTTCCAGTATGGGCGAAAACATTGTTTTGCCTTTGCCACGCCGATAGAAGGCATTTAGGATATAAGCGTAACCGTCACACTTCGTCATTTTGCCTCCCCTTTGTTTTTTTACTATTTGCAGGTTGAAACGTTGGATTATTTTTTCGTCGCCCATACCGGATACGCCTATTAGGTGGCTGGAGACGAGAGTACACAGAAAAGGTCTATAGTGCCGATTTTCGCGACTCCTGCGACATACGTTATATGCGGTCTACACTGTAGTAACTGCAGTGCCGATTATCCGAGTCGGCCATTGTTTGGGCACGTGTTCCAAGTATGTATTACTCACGAAGGCTGCATCAGCATTCGGCGTGAACTCAGCTTGGCATGTATCGAAGACGAGCTGCATCAGCGTTCGGCGAGGATTCAGATCTACTTGCACGCTTCGTGCCCGAATAATGGCGACTGCCAATCTTGCTCGATGGCTTCTTGAAAAGGGCCTATTGTATTCGTTGATCACGCCGGAAGCGGAGGAAGATTCACCAAAAAAGGTTAAAGTGCAGGCGAGCTGGTGGATATTTACCATGATGGAAGTTAACCCGAGACTGGGGTAGAAACAGAAACTTAAAAATAGAAGGGACAGGGACAAGTGAAGAAGAGACATTCTCTTCTTCACTTGTCTCTGTCCCTTCTACTTTTAGGTTTGTTTCCGCCCCAGTCACGGGTTAAGTTCCAACATGGTAAGATTCATAGAGATTAAGGAAAAATGTCTCTCGTTTCGTTTTCTTTTTCCAGGTGCCCCTTTGGAGCGCAGCGGATCTCCCCTGCGCCGCACAAACTCTAGTCCCGAGGTTCCCGCCCAGAGGCCCCCCGGAGACGGCTGCAAAACGGCCAGCCCCGGGTCGGCTCCGCAGAGTCCGTCGGCCATCTTCGATCGGCTGGACGAAGAGGGCGCCAGGCTGGCATTGCGGAAGTCGCCGCGCAAGGACGACAGGCGAGCCCCTCAATCAGTCAATCCTTTCTTCCGTTTTACGGCAATAGCTGTTACGGGCTCTTACCACCGCTGGAAGTGACGTCCGGTGTTGATGTTGTAGCTGTTGTTGTAGTCATAGTAGTTGCAGTTGTTGTCATTGTTGATGTTGTTGATATAGGGCGTCCATCATGGATGTTGCCAAATCCTCAAAAAGAATGACCGCCGCCCCTCGGGAATCGAACCTGGGTCCACTGCGTGCAAAACGGAGGCGTTGCCACTGAGCCACATCACGGCATTGTTAACCCGCTCTAAACTCTGGGCTTTTGTAGTAGCCAATGCTTACTGAACGGGCTCTCTGGAAAAAAAAATGGCCTATAACAAAATGCTGTCCTAGCCCTCTTAATGCAAAGAGCTTGTGCCAACAGACACGTTTTCACGCACTGCATAACAGAAAAAAAGAAACAAAAGCATTTGGAACAAATCAGAACAAAATAAAAGCGCTTCAAACAGGATACATGTCAATATTGTTCCGAACGCTTTTGTTTATGCACCCCACTGCCCCACAGTGCGTGAACATGACGCCGACGCCCAATGACTTCGCCGTGATGTGGCGCAGCCATCGTTGTAACCTTTGTGTGGATTAACGCAGGATCCTGCTTCATTTGTTTTTAAGCCGAGAAGGAATTCTTGATGATAAAGCTAGTAAGCAGGCGAGCTGGTTTAGGTTGTACATCGCTAAGACCGGAGACAACAGAAAGAATGGGGACAGGACACACGTCTCAAACTTAGCTAACAGCTTTTATTGAAAACATCACTTACTGTATTTACTCGCATAATGAACACACTTTTTTCCCCGAAAAATTGACCCATAAGGGGGGGGGGGAGCGTTCATTACATGGGGTAAAATTTTTGCATTTACCGTATTTACTCGAGCAATAGTCGCACTGTTTATGAAAAAAACCTGAGGGTTCGCTTCTCCGCGGAGCACGCAAATTGCCAGTCCCCGGGATCGACAGCATGATTCTAGCGGTTTATAGGACAGGGATAACGTCTTCGCGCAGATACTATCTGTGAGAATAGCATTTGTATGGAGACTCGCTTTCTCGGTATTCGCTATGTTATTTATGCGCAATGCGATGGCAGGCTGTATATCCGCTTTGTGGGAAATTAAACGCAAGGGCCTTGTTCATAAATAGCGCGGCTATTACTCGAGTAAATACGGTACAGACTTCGTGCAGATGTCATATTGGGCTCCAATATGACACGGCAAGGTACCGTGGCACGTCTTCAATTTACTCACTGGGAAAACAATCAACGTCTGCGGCTCGTTGCTTAATTAGCCAGCAACATAAGTTGGTTCTGCCTGAATGCTTTATGTGCACACCCCCATCAGATTTTGAAACACATTTTCCTCTTTTTCATTTAGGATCAGCCGACCACTCTTAACGAGATCGGACGTGACTTTCCTAATGCAGGTACGACTGCATTCCCGAAGAATCGCACTGGGGTCTGCGGGCCCCTCCATTCTCAAAGGCAAGGCTCAAATTGGACCTGTCCCCGTCGGCCATGAGCGAGCCCCCAGTGGGGCCGGCCACGTCGCTGCACAGTCCCCCGCCACTATCGCGTCTGCAAAGCCTGCAGGGTGAGCGGCGCCTAAGCATCCCCCTCAATGGGGAAAGCAGGGAGAGTCCTGGAATCGTTAAGGGAATTGGGACTTCCAATATCGCCTTGTTTTTCTCTAAGTAAGGAAGCGAGGAAATCCGTTCTTAGTTCCAGAGTTGGAGAAAAAAACACAAGGACAGACGGGGTAATTCCATGTTGTATGAAAAATGTGATGTCCTCTCTGGCTGTCCCTGTCTATATTTTTTTCAGTTGAAGCTAATTCCCAGGATTTGTTGTGAGGAGACAGGATAAGGAGTGCAACAGAAGGAAAGAAAATGCCTTTCTTATTGTGTGTGTGTCTATGCCTTGAAAGCTTCTGAACCATTTTGTTACAAAATGCTGAAAGAAAAAAAGAGATTACTAAAACTGCTTTTTTTTTTTTTCAGCACGACTGAAAATTTGTGTTTTCGCTCTTAATTGCTCCTCTTACTCTTCCCTCCTTCCTACCCTATTAGCAGTGGTCTGGAATCTAATTGTACAATGATAACGCTTCCTTTTAATTTTCCCTAGAACATCCAATTTGTCTTACTGTGCTGGCACATATCAAAGAAAACATAAACAGGCTCTAGAATAACGTCTACTAAATAAAACTTTGCACAGAGCAAGAACCAGCGAGATAAATCAAGCTCGTGCAAACAATCAAGACGTCAGCAGGGGATGACCAGTCAGTCAAACAAGTCTGTATTCTTACGAATGATGACACAATGTCACTGAAATAGAGGGGTAGAATGTATCGGAACCTCAAAAATCATGGGGAGGCAGTTTAGGGCTGAAACCAAATCACCATCTCTAGGGAGTGTTTCCCATAGGTAGGCTTCTTCGTTTTCGGGTTTTTTGCATTTTTTAAGTTCAAGGGGTAAAAATTGGGTTCCATTTTTCAAGTTGGTAATCGGGGAGAAACGGGGTTTTTGGTGGAACCATTCTGACATTCATTATATTTTTTGGTTAGTTAAATTTACAAATATAATAATTCATACTTTTTTTTTTCTTTTAAAAATTCGAGGGTAAAAGCTAGGGCCCTGTTTCAAGTTGGCAATTGATGAAAAATCAGGGTTTTCTAGCAAATAGTGAGAAATTCGGCCTTTGTTTGGAAATGATTAACATAACTAATAATGACAGTACAAGCATTGATCACTTCTAGGACATAAAACATTTCATTCACAAAAACTGGTCATAGATTTTTTACACATCCTTGCTAACATACATCATCATCTGCGTGCGCAGCATATCTCGGTCTCCATCTGAGACCTGCCCGGCCTTTGAACATACCTCACCTGAGAGAAAGTTCTCTTGACATCACAGCTGCTATTAGATAGGCCCAACAATGTTAGCGCTGCATTTGCTAGCCCGGGGTAGCGCACGGTGGAGTCATGCCGATATCCAATGAGTTCGACAGCTGCTTTAGTGGGGCTTGCTTCCAGCAAGTACAGTCAGATCCCGCTACAACGAAATTGACGGTGCACAAGAAAAAATTTGTTGTAGCGAAAATTTCGTTGTTGTGAAATTCACAGAAGAATGGCATACCTGAACTGATAGAGTACAGAAATCTTTCTTTCCAGAGTGTATAGAGCGTCGCCTGTTTTCTTTTCCTCGTTACGAGCTCCGTGACGAGGTTTTCGCATTCGGCAAGTAGTAGGCTTATGGCGAGGTTGTCATCATGCGCAGGCATGTAGCTTCTGAGAATGTCGAACGCATCCAGTATGCCCGCCATGGAAGGCGGAGGCTGCAGGTCCGGCACGTCGTCTTCATCTGACTGTGCCTTGTCGCGGACACTTCTTATAATATCTTCGTCACTCACTTCTTCATGAGCGATAACATCTATGTCAGCGTCGATGAAATCTTCCAGCGCGACACCAGACGGCGCAGTTCCGGCATCCTGAAGGCCAAGAAGTAACGGCCTCTCCCGGCGGATGCACTGTCTCGTTATCCTCAGCAAAGTCGGCATCTGGGTTTCCGAGCTTGAAGCCCGCGTGCGTGAAACAGTTGGCGATGACTGAACAAGAGTCTTTTTGATTGCATCTTTCGACTTTAGGATCGTCGACAACGAACTCGGAGGGATTGCGAACTTTTCGGCGATGACAGCTTTCTTCTGTCCACTTGCAATTTCGGCCAGGATGCAAACTGTATCTTGTAAGGATAAAAACTTCCGCGTTTTGCTTGGCGGTGCCATCGTGCCATTCGGAAAAAGCCCACGTACCGTCGTTGTCGTCGTACCGTACTGATAAAATGACAACCGACAAGAAAGAAGAAAAAAAACAACAAAAAGAATGAGCTTCGGCTTTTGATGGTCTGCAGCAGAGCGTTATCAAGCCAAGAGCTAGAGCAACTTCGGTGAAACAGCGTAGGAAGGCCAGCCTCATCGCCGTCGCCACCAAGTAATGGCGGCCTGCACGCCCAGTAACGTTGACGCCCGGTCAACGTTGCGCTCGGGTGCCGGTTATTAGTGGCAGTGTCTGGTAGTTCAACACGCGATTTAAACTTTGTAGTAGACATATTTTATGTGCCGAAATGCACCAGTGCTCGAAAGTTTGTTTTCCGTACGAAAAATTAAACTTTCGAACTTCGAATTGCTCTGTAAAATTTCGTTCAAGCGGAACAGCACAAGAAACAGTGTTCGCTGTGGTGAGAATGCTTATGCATTGACTCCTATGGACCGTTGACGGGGAACCGAAAAATATTCGTTGAACCGGAAATTTCGTTGAAGCGGCGTTCGTTGAAGCGGGGTTCGACTGTACTGGTTAAACTTGTCGTGAACCAAATCTATGTCGTCGGTCATGGAAACTAAGTCAGGTCGGCAGTCATCAAATGGCCGACTCAGCAGACCCTTCTGGAATGGATCCAGTACGGCTCCCAATTTCCATAACGTCAGCTGGTTTTCTTCTTTGTTCGAGACGTTCCGTTGAGCAATGCGGTAGCATTTTGTTGCAATTTTCGCGCAAAACTCTTCACTACATGTTTTCACAAATGTGGCACTGCTCTTGGGCGAGATGACACAACAGCCCTTGCCTGATCGCTTTTACCAATCCTCGTGGAAAGCTTGCCGACAGTCTGCTGCAGCTTGACGCTTACGACACGGTGAAAGCTGGGCACTGGAAGTTCTCCGCTTTCAAACAATTTCTGGGCACGTGAAAGTGGTCCGAGTGTTTCTCTCGTCAAGATTGCCTTTGCATATAGAAATTCTTGTTCAGAGAGTATCACTGGAATTGCTTCTGCTTTGTCGCTATCATGCGAGCATTCAGCAAGTTCCCTTAATGAACTCCACATTTCTATGACAACAACAAGCGCTTTGTGGAAGCTTTGCCATCTATTCGGGACAGTGGAAGGCGGCTTCTTTACATCAGGTCCAAAGGGGCCGTTAGAAGCACCAATTTCGGTGTACTTTTGGTACTGTCTGTTACCGATCGAACGTTAGACAGGCATGGTGAAGAAATGGCATGGTCAACACTCACGTGAATCAGACAGGCTAGATCTTTCATACGCAAAATGTGGATGGCTTCAGCTTGACAGATTTCTCTTGCCATATTTTGCGCGTACTCTGCGGAGCCAGTGGTTAGAGCCACAACATACTTCCTAGTCTTGCCTACAGTCAAGAGGGCCTTGCTGGCTACCCTGGCCACAGTGTAGCTGTTTGAAGCATTTACTCTGTTGACCCTCTTCTTCATGGTTTTTTGGCTATAGTAGCGCAGGAGAGTGTTGATGGTGTACACTCCTGTGATGTCTTGGGATTCACCGACGATTACACTCACTTTCACAGCTCGCATATCATCGCAGATTTTCACCAAGTCCTTGTCAAAACCTTCTTTCAGGTATTTCAACCAAAGTCTTTGTCCTGTCGGCATGGTCCTCGCGGCCTTGCAATATTTGCGTACAAAGTCCCTTAGAGGTTTGTCCGCCTGGTGCATGCCGATTGCACTGTATGCCAGGGCACGATAGAAGTCGTGGATCACGCCGTCCCCTTATTTTCTTTTGCACATTGCCTACAATACATCAGAGCCTCAGCCGAGATGTTCCCGCCTTCTCGGCTTCCTGGGTCCACATCTTGAACTTCTCATGATGGGACGCCACTAGGTGCTCGCGAATTCGGTCATAGGGCTTCTTTGCTAGACCGGTCACCATCTTGGTGTCGCAATGCTTGCACACTAACACACGGCTGCCTTCACAATCTTTCGTTGCGATGTGGAAATCTTCATTTTTTTTACACCGGTCGTCGGTGTCTTTTGTTTTCTTCCCATCTCCAGCACGGAATTTCTTTTTCGTGCTGCACTACTGGCCTTCTTGTCAGCAGTGCTTCGAATCCACCCTTTTCCGGACTCTCGGTTCGAGGGTTCCTTGGGTGGAAGATGTGCGGGTGTGGCACGAGCGTGCGCTAATATACCTTTGGATGAAGACGAGATCCTGTTGAGTCCACTAAGCGACGGTGACCTAGTTTCAGCGCCGTAGACTTTGGTGTCCATGGCAGTTTATCTTTTGCCCCCAAGTAAGGACAAAGAAGCTTGTCTTCTCTCCTTCCTTCTGCCGTTTTTTTCATTCCACCCACAATGATCTTCTGCAAGGGGTGCAGCTTCTGCAGAAAGCCACGAATTTGTCGAAAAAAGCTGTGGGAAAAAACCTACCAAGAGACCAACTTCTTATCGCATCCTGATCACACTCTCTCAGTCTTCTTTCTTCCTCCCCCTTAATTTGTCTCCCTTCTTTAGGTTCTTCAAATTGGAACAATGCCACCATTCTCAGAGTATGTTGTTCATGTCAAAACACAATTTTTAGTCCAGTCAACATCTTTCCCTAGGAGAAAAAAGACCACCTACAAGGACCTCACAGCAAAAGTTTTCCATAAAAGCAACATTTGGGGGTTGATCTACGTCGCTGGAGTTGTCTGAAGCCTACAAAATCTAACTTTGTGGTCCCAAAGTCGGGTAGCTAGCGCGTGTGCACCGCAAACTCCTGGGCACAAAGAAAAAAAAAAAAAAGGTTGGTCAGGTGGTTTTTGGATTTGAAATTATGTTCCGGTTTAAAAAATTGGGTAAAATAGGGTTTTACCTGAAAACGAAGAACCCTATACCTATAGGTGGTGAGTGATAACTATTGCATGCATTGCTGTTTAACAGACAAAGTTGTCACTAGATTCATTTTGTGCAGTTAAAGAGACGCTGACAGGTTATTTATGCTCGCCAAGCTTTTTATTTGTACATGACACACGAGTGCCCAACTACCCAGAACACAATTTGGGGCTCGAAATTCGTTTTCGTTCCGCCCGAAAGATAGCCGATCGAGAGCTGGCCTGTTTGAGTCGCGCGCACTCTCTTCTTCGTGGTCACGTGCCGTTTTCTATAGTTTAGACACCACTACCAAAGGTAATCAAAGTCGCAGGTCATCGAAGGCACACACTCAATAATAAAAGTGGACAAAAAAATCATACCCAATTTTCGTGGCTTCTAAAAAAACTGCAAATATGTTGATTGAAAAAAAAAAAAAGTAGCACAGCCACCATGACTTCAGGCAACTTTCTCCTCTACATTTCTTCTTCCTCCCCGGTTCAGTTTTGGTTTTGAGCAGTTATGTTTTTTAACATTATTCAAAATATGCTTGACAATGTAGCAGAATATTGATTGGGTATACGTCTTCTAACACCGTAATGAATCGCCTGGGAAAACATAAACAAAATTTTCGGGGGGCTGTCAGTGTCCCTTTAAGGGTGTTCCTTTTGACAGACTGGGCTGTTTTACCATTGGCTGGTGTTATGAGACTGTCCCGTATAATACCGTGAACTACCTCGCATAAGGATGAAATGTTGTGAGCAAGTGCATTTTGACGTGTGTTGATGACACAGCATGACTCAACCGAGACTGTGCTTCCACCTCAATCTGTGCATTCTCGGTGTTATTCGCAAGAAAGAAAAGTGAAGTGGTGCTTCGAAAAGATGAGTCTCCTGAGTTTCTCGTGAAATGCCCACTTAGAGTTCATATCTACAAGCTTGCTTGGGAGAAGAGTGTGTTGGTTCATTTTTGAAAGAGTTAAAGATGTGGTCGTGTTGTCTCCATTTTAATTGTTTTATTCTTTCTTCATCCATCATATCTACAAGGTGTCGGCGAGGATAAAGTTCTTGTACACATTACTGGACGGTGACTTAGTCAACAATTGATTCTTCAAGATATTTAACGCGAGGACCGGTTCGATCCAAAGTTTGCACGACAAAGTAATGCTCCCTCTATATACCGCATCTTTGTCGCACTGACTCTTTTATATTTAATTTTTTTCCACTAACGATGGAAGGGTGGAACAGCCTTTCTAAGGAGCATGTGAATTCGTCTTTCAGTCAAATTACTATTCTTGAAAACATTAGAAGCCCATTTGTGGAAAAAGTTGGCTGCATTTTTATTGTTTTTTGCCATTCTTGCATTTCTCTATTACTGTTGCGTTTTTACTGCATTTCGTTATACTTTTATATAACTTCTGGTGCTGTAAAATGTACCAACGCCTCCTGCCACGACCTCCAAAAGGAGGTTGGCAGTATTTAAATATACATAAACGAAATGGCGGTTCGATCCACAGATTGAAACACCTTAATTAAAAAAGTGCAAAGGACAAGGACAGAACAAATATATGAATAGGACAAGCGCTCATTAACAACTGAATGTTTAATGCATGATAAGAGAAAGACAAAAATGAGGGGGGAATTACTAAATTAAAATGCCAATAGCATTTGCACGAAAAATGTTCAAAAATTATTTGATAAAAAATTAACACCATTAGATTAAAAAAAGAGACGGATAGAAAAATAAAAGCAGCCAGATTAAGAAAAAAGGTTGAGGTACCCTATCTCTTTCTCGGACAGTGAAATTGATGGTGTGCTGATGTACATGTCTCCTTTTTCTATTATAGTTTTTGCCTCAAAAATTTCTCTGACTCTATTGCTCCGAAAGCGATTGAGTACTTTCGTTTGAATGAATAGGGGAGTGCATTTACTGTCTTTGACATGTATGGCCAAGTGTCCTAACGGTGAAGCATGTAGGGAAAGATCATGCTCTCGTAGTCATACATTTTCGCAGCACCCAGATTGATAGACGTACACTCTCTCACATGTGTATGGAATTTCGTATATGATGTTGACGTTGCAGTTGATATATATGACGTTGCAGTTGACCACATGTATCAACTGACGTTGCAGTTGATACATGCTTCACCGTCAGGACACTTGGCCATACATGTCAGAGACAGTAAATGCACTCCTCTTTTCAATCAAACGAAAGTGCTCAATCGCTTTCGAAGAAAGAAAGCCAGAGAATTTTTTTAGGCAAAAACTATATAATAGAAAAAGGAGACATGTACATCAGCACACCATCAATTTCACTGTCCGAGGAAGAGATAGGGTACCTCAACTTTTTTTCTTAATCTGGCTGCTTTTATTTTTATTTTTCTATCCGTCTCGTTTTTCATTTTAATTTTGTTAAATTTTATCAAATAATTTTTAAACATTTTTCCTGCAAATGCCAATGGCATTTTAATTTAGTAATTCTCGTCTCATTTTCGTCTTTCCCTTATCATGCATTAAACATTCAGTTGTTAGTAAGCGCTTGTCCTGTTCATATATTTGTTCTGTCCTTGTCCTTTGCGCTTTTGTAATTAAGGTGTTTAACCAGCTAGCCTAACAGTTAATTTTAATTCAGATCGAAACACAGCCGCAGATTTTGAGAAGTAATATACGTGCGACGACACTGGGTTCCAGTCGCTCACTTTCGTTCCGGAATCCTCCCGCTTACGCCGGCACACCCCACTTCGGCAACAGGTCGGCCCAACGACGGGAGCAGCCCCACCCCGGCGAGCTCGTACCGGGACCGGGGACACACGGTGTCCGGCATCAGCCCCGTGACGCACCAGGCCACCACACCCACGGTGTCCTACATCGACATGTACCGGTGCGGCATGAACCCACGGTGAGCGGGGCACGGGGGCTTGCGGAAAAAAATCCACGGGGCAATGCTGACTCTAGTTTTGATGCACGGTGCCTGGAGGATGCGTAGGATGCGGTTAGCAACCGACGTGCTAACCGCATCCTACGAAGCGGTCTCTTGATTTCGACCGGACGACGTAGTAGATGTGCTGCGTCATTTTCGACCGCGTCCCTGCGGCGTCGTGGCCGCAGGGCGACACGTACGTTATCCCGAAAAATCGGCCATAATCTGAATCGTCCATGATGGGAAAAGTCTAATAGTAAATCTGGGTCAAGGTCGCAAATAACGAACGAGAAGCATGGCCACACAAGACGCGATTTATTTAGGAAAAAAATGCCGACACTTGTTTGCTCGGTCACTTTGGTGTTAGCTGTTAGAAATGCAATCCGTGATGGATTCAAGAAAGTGAACTTGTTGCTTTTATTTTTATTGCTGCTTTTGTCCCACCTTGGTTGGTGAACTAATTTCGACTATGTACCGCGTGCCATTTCCATTTGTTTCTTTGTTTCTTAGTCTGATTTAGGGAGGAACACTGGTCCTCAAGCTTTCTTCCTTATTTTTTGCCAATGAAACAACACACGCTTGTTTAGACTTCTCTGCTGATTTCAAATATGTTTTTTTTTAATTAGTACGTTGCTTTGCACAATAATTATAATTAGCCAGACTTTGTATCCAGAAACAATTGTGAAAAACTATTTTTAAAAAAGAATGTTTTAACATATGGTCAGGTACCACAAATTATGAAGAATAGAGTGTTGGAAGCACTTTTTATATTCAACCATTATTAGTGACTTTACAACACATTGAAGTTCAGTGCTCCATGTGTGGCTACCAAGCAATAAAACAATAGTTTAGATAAAGCTTTTCTTACACCCATATTGAAAAATCTGCTTCCAACATTGTATGCTTGGCAAATTTAGCTGCATTTTGCTAAAAAAAAGTTATATTTCTGTCTGCCCTAAGTGCTGAGATATTCGTCATGAAACTTTGTATGGAGTCCAAAATTTGTGTTTTGAGAAACTGTCGTTTTAGCTTAGCCTTCAGTGCAATTTCACCCAAGTGATATTATGGCCCAGATATTTTTCATCTTCAAAATAAGAATCTTGGCAAATCAAAAGAAAAATAGCTGTAAATTTCAAAATCATCATTTGAAAAAAAAAAAAAGTTTTTCTAGGGATTTTTGGGCTTTAAAGACCAGCCTGTCCTCCTTCAAAAAACTTGGAAAAAATATGAAGTTGCTGAATAGCCCTATTCGATTCTAACTTTGAACTGTATATGGCATTATTCGTTCCAGTAGTATTTGAAAGTTTTGAATATTCCCTCAACCCTACGAGTCACCGTAGAAAACTGACCATCCCACTCTGAGGTGACCATGCCTTTAGATTTTAGACATTTTTATCCACAACTGAACACACAGTTGACGATGGACTGGCCGGATGATATGAACGAGAAAAATAGAATTACTCAAAATGTAAGAAGTGGTAGAGTGGAATCATGGGCGAATAGTACAGTTTGAGCTGGAAGGCGAAGGGCGGTTTTTGGCCGAATATTCTCGAATTAAATA
Organism: Ixodes scapularis; assembly: GCF_016920785.2. NCBI lineage: Eukaryota > Metazoa > Arthropoda > Arachnida > Ixodida > Ixodidae > Ixodes > Ixodes scapularis. The sequence continues at coordinate 1,000,169 of NW_024609839.1, read as the reverse complement.
TCGGCAAGTTTTTCCGAGCCTTTCGCTACCATGCACCGTGCTTAAAAACTAAAATTGAGCCAAACTCGTGAATGTTGAACCTTCCACTCGTCCACTTCCAAGTGCGGTTCAATTTTAACGTAGCTATATTTATGAACTGTGGCATGTAAGCGATAAAATTGTTGTAGCTATCCTAGTTGAGTTGATTTATAACTCTTCTTGCTACATACAAATATTTAGAGCCCTGCACAGATAACAGTTCGATCATCCACATCCGATCCGCGCCTGCAGACCGTGTGTTTGCACCCAAACTGCATTTGAAATGTTTTTAAGTTATTGTATCTGCATCCGATCTGGATCCGCATACTTTGTATCCGCATCCAAACCGCTTCCGCTAAATTCGGAAGCACATCCGACCCGCAGTCCTCACATTTATTTTACATCATAAATTTAAGCATGAATGAAAGAAGACATTTGGATGGTACCTTATAAGCCATTTGCTTATCTTTGTACAAAGAACTACTTTTTGGGTCAGAATACAACAGTGGGAAAAAGTCACAATTTTTTTTTTAAATTAAGTAAATCAGATTTGTTTGGTTTAAATCAAACTTACATGATTTAAATCACTTTAGCTAGAAAAGAGTGCCTTTTTTTCACTACTAGTTGTGTTTTTTAACGGCTGCCTGATAAAAATCTTTCCTGCTTGATCATTCTTTACTTCCATCACAAAACAAATGCCCATGGGAAGCAAAGACCAATAGACAAACGGTAAAGTAAAAACATTTTTAGTATTATTTGGGGGAAAAGTGTTTGACTTAAATCATTATAGCCAAGTCGGTGCAATTTAAATCACGACTCAAATCATCTAGATTTTTATTCTCCACCCTGGAATTTATGGTAAAGGCATTTTATATATTCTGTTTAATTGCATTTATGTTATAAGCAATCGTCGTTCTAGAGACACTTCACGTCACTCGAAAGATGACAGCAGTTATGAGATGGCCATGGGAGTCTGTGATGATCTGCCTAAAAGATGCGCCCAAAAAGATGGAAATTTTAAAAAAATTTTGCTTTGTTATACTTTAAGGGGGGACACAACCTGGAATTGTCAACTTCTGATTTGCTCACTCAATCGGTGTGATATTAGCAGGTGGTGTTTGTAGCCATAAAGGAGGAGGGCATGCAAAGTTTCAGCCCTGTGAACCAATTTTATGAGGTACTGCATCCCCAGAACGAAGTAAAGCATAGCTTTGCACGGAATCTGCTCAATGAATCTATCGCTGAGAAATGGTGTTCACAACCGCATGTTCTTCTGGTGGAATGCATACTGGAGTACTTGTTGCCAGTTACTATGAAAAGAAATTTCAGAAAATATTCATTTTTCAGATTAAAAAAAATGTATGAAAAGAACTTTTTTTTTAAATTTACCAAGTTTTGCAAATTGCACTTTTCTTAATAAAGGAATATGAAAACGCAAAATCTAAGTTCATAGCAACCGGCTCCAAAAAATTTCGCCATATAAGCCGGAAATATTAAGTCTCCATATTTTATACTGAAATAATAGTTTTATAAGGTGGAAATTATGCCAAAAAGTTGATTGGGGAAAATGCATTCAAAGTGTTAGGACCTCAACCTTTTCTTTAGCATTGGTGGACTGAAAATAATTTTTAAAAAATATTTAGGCTCTGTAAACAAATGAAACTTTTTGGGAATACTCTCTAGATGTTGTGGAATGTTAATAGGACATTTTTCAACATCTTTTTTTGCAGAAATATTTTTTTCTGTGTAGTGTCCTCTCTTAAGCACACACTTTTTCTAGATTTGAAAATTAACAAAGAACTTACTAATAACCTTGTGTTATTTTATTTAAAGCAAAAAAAAAAAAAAAACTTACATTTTTTTTGCTCACAGTGTACAAAAGAGACAAAAGCTGTAGCTGTAGCACAGTCACAGAATGCGAGGGAATGGTTCCGTCACATACCCGAGGACGGAGGTGCGCCGTGTTTAATTCTCATAGCCTTCATGGTTGGCGTTGTGGATGCCACTGACAACTGCCACCAGTAATTCGTGAAATAAGTGGGTAAGCACTGTGGGAGTTTCTAAAACCATCCAACGTTAGGTGTAGCAACTGGATGCTGCCAAAGTGGGATTTCACATAACACGAGGAATGTTTAAATTAACTCTTTTGAAGCAGACGACATGGACATTCTCCCTGAGACACGCCATTATTTGCGGAACGCCTGGGCTGGCCTCTTTGCTTTCCTCGCGAGGCACGGGTGACGGGACGTCCCGACTTCCCTCTCCTCGCGGCAAAAGAGAATAGAAGGGCTTTTCCCTTCTCCGGGCGCACGGCGACGATGGGAAGCGATGCCGAAATCTCTGCAAAGTGTTGCCCGTGAAGGGCTATCACTGTAAAATTAAACAAGCATGAATGATGAGTGCTGGTCGTCAATACATCGCTGCCTAACACCTACTTAGCATAATCGCATCGTGTCAGCCCCCTTTAAGTCTGCTTCTCACCGAGCACCTATGCGTCGCGGAGAAGCAATATCCACGAGGCCTGCGAGCTCCGTGGGTATTCCTTCCCTGCAGTGCACAAGTGCGCAGTGAGAAGTGCAGTCAACGTGGCTAACTCGTCGTGATCAACACTTTGAAAAGTGTGAATATCTCAGTTCATCTAAAAGCGACTATCGAATAGCACATTATTCGAAACTACTATTAGAAAATTTGAGTATTTGCGCAACAGTGACATGGACAACGCATAAAATATTTTCTTTGGGAGTCTATAATTTGAGATTGTGTTATGTGCCCTCTGTCTGAAGTGAAAAAAACATCATTGGCAGTTTTTTACATGCCTTTGTCAGAGCATAATTTATAAAGGCTGGTTTGCATGATTTTCATATGGGTGTGCTCTAGCACGTCACGTTCCCTTGAACCACTTTACTGTGGGCTTGGAATAATTCTGAAAATGTTATAACCGACTATTTCTCATGAAAGTGTGTATATTTGATCTCGCAATTATTGAAAAAACCTTTCATCAAAGTATGCACAGTTTCAGGACAACTCGATAGATGGTGCCGTTGTCCCAGTATGTTTTCTTGTCATGGGCAGTTATGAGGGGATGCCCCGCATTCGAGCGCGCTCAAACAAAAATGCGCGAACCGCAGGGCATGTCAACATGTAGACATGTCAGATGGACGCATTCGCTCGTCTTCACACCTCATGTTGGCATCGCAGGTTCGTGTTCCTGCACCTGTACCACAACTCGTTCTTTGGGAAGCCAGGCACTGACGAACCGATCCCTGTGCCGGAGTCAAAGTGGGTAAGTGCCGAGTTATTCTCCCGGTCAAAGATTGCTCTACCCAAGGAAATCTGTGCCTCATTTCAACCGTGTCGGGCTTTTGGCGTGACGTTAACATGTTGTGCAAACTTTTGAATCTTTGGGTAACAGTTCCATATAACAGACTGTTTTATATTTGTTTCGAGGCAAACCATAATGTTCATAGTTTTCAAAGTATCAATAGGTTAGCGTCGCATGTATGTTCAGCTAAATCGGGAAGTTGAAATTTTGGTTTAAAAATTGGGTTTGTACGTCGAGCAAGAATATTAAGCTTAACGGAGTGTGGCATCGGTCCAAATTGTGATGTGTAAGTTGGCCCAAGTCCTAAGGTTGAATCTAAAATCGACTAGAAAATTCAGTGCTTGCACGTAACAGCCTCGAATTCGCTTCAAAGGCGACATGGTCACACAAAGTCGTCATTGATGCGAGACTGCTGGGTCGTGCGGTAAGCTGCAGCCTAAGTCACAAGGTCAACCGAACCATTACCACCTAACATAATCAAGGCCTACGATCATCCACCTCTTTCTTTATAGAATGCCATCACGGTCTGATGTGCCGACTCGGCAATTAGGACCGATCCCGATGCTGAGCGTCCTTAAGCACGTTGATTGGACACGAGGCCCAATCAATAGCCGATGCGGCACTCGTGCCCAATTTGTGTCTTCGCTCGATCTCGACGTTATGTCGTCAAATGTCTGGCGCACGCACTTTGATCATTCTAGGTGGTGTAGACTAAGTGCAGCCTTCCAATATCACCACTGACGCACCCTACAAAGCTGCAGACGACATACATTGATTGAACAGCTTCTTGTAGAGTTGAAGCCCGAGGCAGCTCGTTGTATTCATCACCCTGAGCTGTTCCGCTTTCGGTTAGTTTAAACTTTTAGTGTACTAAAAGTATCGCAAGTTTGATTATTTTTCTCGATGTTCGAGTTGTCGGAGAAGGTTGTTCCAACGGACTCGCTATCGCCGTCATTGATTTGCATGCGGTTTGCTACAGATGGTGGGCCTGTTTCGTAGCAAGCCCACGTACGAGATTAAGCAATTCACAAGCAAAACTGCGCTGTTTTGAACGCAGCAGTCACACAGCACGAAAAAGACAGATCAAAAGCTCGAGGTGAACAGATGCCCTAGACCGTGTGTCAGAAGAGTGTTCAAAACCAAGGAAACAAAGGGACTGCTAATCGCTCAAACGAGCAAACAAAACACGAAATCACGAAGGCACATGCCACGTTTGTTTCTGTCGTTGAATCGGTGTGCCAAATTCCGCCACCTAGGAAATACGAAGTGAACTCGGAAGACCTCACCTGCAAATAAACCGGGTAGATGAGCACTTTTGTCATCCAATCATTATTTTGTGAAAAATTACGGGACCCCGAAGGTTTTTCATATTATCCAGGATTTCGAATAAACGGATACTGAATTATCGAGGTTATCCGCATTGCTCTAGATAGTTTTTGCATGCAGCAGCTGTATTGTACCACGCTAATTTGCGACCATTCCAAATTGGTCCACGAGCGAGTTTTGACTTGCCATAGCATACATAAGAGTTGTAACTTTGGTATTGCATTTTGGTGGCTCGAGGGGGGACATGGCCTGGGAGGGTCAACTTTTGAACCAATGTCTCAAATTGATTCAAACTTTCAGGGTGAATTGAACCCCATTAGGAATGATGACATCTAAAGTTTCAGTCATATCGGCCAACTCGACTACGTACTATGCTTAACAAGCTCCAGAAAAAAAGTTACTTTATTAGGAAATGTATTTAAGAAAAATAATAATTGCAATCCACAAAATGTTTGGTTTAATGTGAAGTAGAATACCCATAGTGCAAGTTAAGGCAAAAATTAATTGTGGAAAATGCAATTCTAGAGAAAAACAATAACAGTCAAAAAAAACCAACGATTTTAACAAATTTCTGAGTTTTAAAATATTCATTTTTGGTCATGAAGAATTTAGCTTTTTCAGATTATGAGTACCTTAACTTGTTCCTCAGGAAATTTCAGTCCAGGACAGCACTGAATGAAATCTTTACACTGTCAAAACGTCCAATGATACATTTCCTCACACCACATTTTCTGCCAAAAAGTGAAACTGAGAAAAATGCATTTAAAGTTTCAACTTTAGGTTTCTTTCTTTTCTGTGGGTCCGAGGTAGGAGAAATTCTCCAGGCGCATTGTTAGAACCTTCCTCTTTGAGACTTCCCTGTTCCCCTGGCAATAGCTACCAGTTTGTGTTGTTTGTAGGCTCGCTAACTTTTGTAGCAGGCATTCCCTGACAGATAAACTGGCAAGAACTAAGAGGCAAATCACACTGAGAAAGAGCAGCAAAGCAGGAATAGGATTTGAAGTGGAAGATACTGTAAAGGGGCGTTACTGAAGACGACACAATATCACGTCACTGGGAAGGACCAATCGGAAACCCTGTTTCAGGTCTCAACCAATAAAATTGCTCATACCAAATTTTCAGAATTTTTTCTGTTTTGTGATATTGGGTCCTCCTGGCCATTGATACTTGTAAACTTTGAAAGCTTCTACGGGCTTAATCTAGCATAAGTGGCACTTCCAGTGGGGGTGAAATGTTCTGGCTAGGTCAAACAAGTATGAAGCAGCGCTAAATAAAAAACACAAAACACTTGCTCCCTGCTGACTCGGAGGGCTGCCGACATGTTGAAAATAATTTATTCTGAGATAAATCCTGCATGTTTATAAATGAAAGTTTCTGAAACCATTCTTTGGAAATTAATAAGCGTAAACGTACCATTTTTTAAAAATTTCTGAAAATTTTGAATTCCGAGGCCAATGCGGACAGTCGAACCGTTTGACAAGAGCGCAAAAGTTTGATGGCATTTGGCATGCACAACTGCCTACACATGATATGTCATTTGCCACATAATAATATACCATATTTACTCAATTCTAAGCAGCCCCTTTTTTTCACACCCGCAATGTTCAAAGAGGGAGGGAGGTGCTTAGATTCGGAACATGCCCCAAAAATACGAAATTTGCACAAGAAATATGAATTTATTATAATCAAAGTGAAAGAATAAATGTTCTAAAGGAAATAAATAATGACTGGAAGAGTAGCCCGCTTGTCATCAGTTTGCACCATGGTCAACTAGTTGCTCCCACGGCTAGTCTTTTGAGGATGATGTAGGGCGCAAGTTTCCGACCGTCGGCCATGATGCACGGCATAACGGTCATCCTTTGCTTCTCATAGCCAGTCGTACGCACTTTTACTTCTCGGGCGCCTACTTTGTTCACGGCACACGTCCTTGGCATGTAGATGTACACAGGGGTCTCATCGGCATTGCCGATCTGCCCGAGTCCGTAGCGAGATTCGCGACGCAGCTTCATCACATAACGTTGGAAGTTGACAAGCTTGTCCTCGAAGCCCACTGGTAGCTTCTGGCAGATAGTGGTGCGGCGTCTCAAAGAGAAACCGTTCCTCTTCATCATCCGCTCCACCCAGCCTCGGCTTGCGTGGAATGCCGCACTCCGAACTGCTCAGCAGCGCCGTGATTTACGTTATCTTCCGCGTAAGAAATAGCCGTTCTCTTGAGCTTCATCGTGTACGAAGTTCCCTTCGCACTCATGATGGACGACTTCCGCAAACCACGTGCACACAGTGAGCGGAATACGATTGCGAGGCCAATGCGGACGAATAGGCTTAACAGACTAAACAACCGACTGCAACAAGCGCAAGCAGACCAAACAGACAAAACATCTTCGATAGGGGGTACGGCAACGCACCCTCTTTCACAACCTGCATGGATGCGAAAGTGGAAAATGGTGGTATGTGCTGCCATCTATTAACGGACGTTGAAACCAAGCGCCAGCGGCCTTTCGCGACTCCGGTGCTTGGCGATACCGGCGTCTCCGATGTCAAATTTCTTGTTGGGAGGGGGGTGCTTACATTCGCATGCAAAGTTTTTTTCATGTGTTTATGTTTGAAAGTGGAGGGGGGGTGCTTAGAATTGCGAAAATACGGTAATACTGAAAATTATTTATTAATACTACAGTCTAAGCTCATTACAACAGACCTGGTTACAACAGACATATGGATATAACATACCGATTTGTGAAGTTTGGTTGGTTTTCCTCTATGCACCATTGACTCAACTGTATATCTACATACAACATACTCCTTTTACAGCAGACCGAAATCTTGGTCAAAATCGAGGTCTATTGTAACGAGCTTAGACAGTAATAGCAAATACCGTGGAAGCCAATACTGGCAACTCCCGCGGAAAACGGGCGAAAAGTGATTGCAGCGCCTTTGGCGAGCTCGGAGTCTCCGCTGGCAGACAAATTCTCCGAAATGCATTGGTTTTGCCTATCTCCGTGCGAGGTGAGCAACGAAAAAAAATTGTCACGGACATTCGCTGCTTTGAAAGTTAAAAAATGGGTGCCAGCTCATGAGTGAAAGACATTCTCTTCGCGTGGGAAAGACGTTACAGCTTTCTGGGTGCAATTTAGGTGTTCTCCCGAAGAAAACGTTCTGTCACAACTTATGTAAGCCAAGCAAAACACGAATGTATGCCTTCGCCCTGTTTCGTGAAAAAGGGAAATGTACAAACATTTCAGAACATAGCTTCGTTTCAACTTTATTGTTCTTATCAGTCAATTCGTTTTGTCGTTGCAATTCCCATTTCTCATGGGTGTCTTGCTTATAACCGTTTCGTCGAACAGGCGAGCTGGCTAATCCCGTTAAGATCGTCTTCGGATGAAGAAGCAGAAGTCAATTTCGAACCACGTACGTTACGGCGATGTCAGTATGCTCCGAAAGAAGGCGTTGTGCATATGCAAATCTGACGCGATTATAGATTAACAAAAGCGGAGTTACGAAAAAAGCAGACTTCTCGCGCTTGCAAAAAAAGAAGGGGAGAGCATCGTAGCCCCGCGAAAAAAGATGATTTCAGTCACGTTATTTACAGTGCACAAATTCCGATTGTTAGCGCGGGGACGACCAACATCATCTGCTTTGCTGCTTCTTTACTTCTACGATAAAGGCCGACACCCGTTGAACCGTTTCCACTCTTTCCATTTTTGAGTCTTCTTTCTTTTATATTTTTGAGGCGACGCCACTCTGCCGCGTTACTTCTTCTGTATATATTTTTTGTTTGCTTTTTGCTTTTTTTTTTTTTTTTTTTGCCCGACGTGTAAACAATCGCGTATCCTTGCTTTGTTTGGCTTAGTTTTTACTCCCTTTCCTTCGCTTCGGCGCTTACTACCCCCGGTTCGTCTGCGCTAGGCCCGGGCATTTTGAGGGCCGTCTGCAACTTTGCTGTTGTTGTTGTTGTTTTCTTCCACTGTCATCTGCGATAACCTCCTATTTTCGCCTTCGATTGAGTTTCTAATCCAAAATCGTCATACGTGCTTTTTGATATTTATTAAATATATTAAGAAGTGTAAGCTCGTTACCCATTTTTATTCGAATTTTATTTGTGTACTCCGGCCGGCACGTCTGCTACGGGTCATCGTTTGTTGATCAACCGGCCGCATTCAAGAACAAGTTTGTGCGATGTGGTGCCTACCATTGCAAGAACAAGTTTGTGCGATGTGGTGGAAAATCTTTCTTCTGCTTCCTACGTCAACAAGTACTTGAATGCACTTTTAAACTGCTTCGTCAAGCAAGCGAACGAACAACCCGCCAAAGTCACTGGAAAAAGAAATTCGAAAGCAAAAAAAGGTTACTCACTGCTAGCACATATAGAAGATTGCTGCCTGCGACCAAAACATTTCTGCGACTCTTTTTTAGCGGGCAGTGTGAGCTGCACTACGTTATTTATTTCCCTTGTTTTGTTTTTAGTTCGTACCTACGCCGCGAAAGCAAATAAAGAAATGTACAACAAGCAGCTGAAAAAAAAAAAGGGTCGCTTTCTTCTTTTTTCATTAGTTTCGTCTGTTGCTTCCGCTTTGTTTGTCGTGAACTCAGCACCGGTGGCGACCACCAGCTGTTCATTTGCTGCTTTCCATTTTTCTTTCTTTTTTTCTATAAGAGCCGCAACGATCGTCGTCGTTGAAATAGTTTTTGCTAGCTTTTTTCTGTGATTCGCCGTTGTTCGCTTCTCTTTCCCGTTTCTTCTTATTTTCGTCGGGAATGGCGACACCATTTTTTCTGCAAAGTTCGGTAAGTGTTTGCACGTTCATTTTTATCCTTACTTTTTGTTTTGTTTTTATGCTCCAGCAGCTCGTGCGCTTGCTCTGGTAATATTAACACGTCGTTTTTGCATGTTTTAACGATTACGACGTAGTTCGAGAAGCTAAACGCCTTTTTTCCGCTTCCCAGACGCGTTTCAAACGCGGGGGATCCCCTGAGAGGCGTTTGAGACCGCTAAATAAACTGCTCTATCTTTGCTTATGCGCGTGTTGTTATTCGATTGTCGTTGCAGTTGCGATCAGTGGATTCCGCTTTGAAAGCGAACTGACCGCAATAAATTGTTTCTGCTGTTAGGGTGACGATACGGGGCTTGTAAAGCTCGAGGACGTCACGGAGCCTATACTTTTCCATTGCGACGACTGCTTCCGTAGACTCCGAGTCCGCTAGAGGCGCCACTGTCACGTTCGCCGCCACTCCTGTGTGTTTTCGGAGGAGTTTCCAGTATTGGCGAAGCTATATCGTATTTGGTAATAGGCTTCCTTCTCCGTCCACACAAACCCTCTTGCTCTACGATGTGCACATTACATAAATAGGAGACTTCCATAAGCGATCCGACACGTCTAGAAACTCACCGTGCAAACTTAAGAAACACTAAACTCCTAAAATCTTTTTTTTTTTTCAAGTGCACTTGTATGTCACAAAATAAACTTTCCCAGAAAAAGATTTTAATTTCTCTTTGCCGTACTGGTGTGGCAAGGGCAGCAGTAAGTCCGACTGTGATGTGTTAATGTGGAGAAATTGTGTACAGATGTGAAGAATGAATGGCACTAAGCTGCCTCGTGTCACGCAAATAAGCGCATGACCACTCCGTGGCTGTCTTCCCCCGGGGGTGCCATCTTCCACTGTTGCGTCGTAAATGCGACTTTCTCGGAGCCCGTTGGAGCGTGAGATGCACTAGACAGAGCGTGCGGAAAACACAACTGTTGAAACACGGCAGCGCCGAACAGAGCCTTGGCGCCAGCTCGCAACAAGAGAGAACCAAACATTCAAAGTATACCTCAACCCGTTGCGGCAAAGGGTTCCTCTTCTCTGCTGCTTTCCCTCGCGCTCTTTCTCTGGAGACGCCCGGAGTGGAGCGGCACCGTGTGCCCAAACACACGTTTTTCCTTCGCCGGGGGTTGGACAGAGGCACTCGAGTGTCGGCGTTCGGCTGGCAGTTGGTCTGTCAACTTTGATCGCTGGCACCTAATCGGAGGTGGTTAGGTGCGAGCCATATAACGCAATCTGTGTTCGAAATACGAATTGGTGTAATATTTATGTTGCAGGATTAATTTCGAGCTAGGGGTGATTCCGAAGTGAACCTCTCGAAATACATAGAAGCACGCTCCAAAGTTCCTCCCGACTCGAAATGTATCTCGCAATGTAATTATCAATCAGGCCGCAATATTTCTTTGGGGTATATTCAATTTTTTTTTTTTTGGGGGGGGGGGGGCAGAGTTTTATACCCCGTAAGTGTTCGACAATTTATATTCAGATCCACGATTATCTCCGTTCCTTCTTTCTTGGGGCTGATCGTAGCACCGAAAAGTTTTCTAAATTTGCTCTCACTTTTTTTTTTGTTCCTTTTGCAACATTTGCAGGATCGCAGCTCCAATTCCGGGAACGCGCTGGATTTCGTGCCGACCTACGAAACTCACAAGATTGGCGTGGTGTACGTCGGCCCAGGACAGGTAACCAAGACAGGTTCCCAAATGATCCGAGCACAGCGCAACTGATTTCATCCTGATGCCACGCGATGTTGCAGTCGCGTGACATAATGACATCACGCAACACTGTGGCATGGCGCCATGTCACGTGGCATTACTATGTCACGTGACACAGTGACGTAACACAGTCACGTGATGTCATGCGACATCATGCAATGTGAGGGCGTCACATGACTGTGTGATGTCATATGACATCATGACATCGTAGTACTCGGTTTTGTGACACCGTGATAACGCAGGGTAATGTCACACGTTGAAATAGTATGAAAAAAGCGCGAAAACATTGTGGTGTCACGTGACCAAGCTCCGAGACGTCATGCTGCCACGTGACACTGTGACGTCATAGTGTTGAGCGGGGTCACAAGACGGTTCCTTGTGACTGTGTCTCGTGGCGGTTCTTTGTGACAGTTCTTCGTGGCTGTGTTCTCAGAGAATTTGGCCGACGAAACATTGTACTAAAAACAAAACCTTGTTCCTTGCGCACATCCAAACAGAAGTTGTGTGGCCACCTAGCATGGACTCGGGTGGTCTACAAGGTCACAATGGGAGCTGTCACTTTACAAAACTGAGTTTCGGAGGCCGTTTGAACCCATTCTAAACTGCTTCTGACACCCTTAAAAAGGTTTCTTTTTTTTCCTATAGAGAGTATGTAATTGATTCTCTACTGCAGGTGAAATCCAATACCGAAATACTTCTTCGACAAAAGTTGAAGCTCTTGACTTGCACGCAGGCGCCATGTTTTTTTGCCCAGCCTAGATTGTTCTTCGTGAGATAAAAGAATCTCCAAAAGATGCATATGCAAAGTTTACACTCGTAGTAGGAACGCAGCTTGACTTAAGTCAAGGGCAACTGCACTAAAAAATTGACCGCATCTCCACATGGTGAATGATGTTGATTGGGGCGAAGCTCTGGTGGTACTTCTCTGCGTAGACGCTTAGCCGCAGCATGCCGAGCTTTTTGTTCGTTTTCATCCATGTCAGAAAGAGAATGTGTGGTATGGAACGTGGTTATATACGCATTTGACCGCAGCGCCCTCTCGTCTATAAATGTTGGGCCAATGCATGTAAAGTCTAACGTGATGATATACGCGTTTGACCGCAGCGCCCTCTCCTGTATAGACGTTAAGCGGCTACATGCAACGTTCCATCCATGACATCCCCAGCTCTTGAGTTACTACCACATCTCAAAGCCCCCTACTCGTCCCGCAGTCGTGGCCGAGTGGTTAAGGCGATGGACTAGAAATTCATTGGGGTCTCCCTGCACAGGATCGAATCCTGTCGACTGTGCAAACAATTTTTTTTTTCCATCATTTTTTATCCTAAATTTTTTTGCCCTACATGAGCACGTGCTCACGTGCTTGTGAGCACGTGAGTTCATTAGCACAATCACGAGCACGAGCACCAGCAAGATCGATGTGAGCACGGACGCCGGACGGACAAGGCTAGAGCCTAAGGAGCTTCCCCCTAAAAGGCGACCCTATAGAAATGGCTGAGATCGCTTTAAAGGGATACTTCAGCGAAATTTGAAATATTCCCGTCGTGTTCAAAAATAGGTTGAATATGATCCACAATATCCGTAAATGACAATCGCACGTTTGTATTTTGAGCCTGGTGGCAGTATTTTTCGTTATAAACGGCCCACTCTGGCAAGCGCTCGGAGAAGGCCCAGCTTAGAGCACGTGACATCCAACGCAATCGTGACGTAGATCGTCTCAAGGCGAGCAAAGCTACGGCGAGGCTGACGTCGGGAGGATGGCCTAGTCGTTCCAGCCACCGAAGCGGCTGCTTTTGTACGAATTTTGAGTGACGGGTTAATCTTCTATAATCTTCTAGGGGGACAATAGCGACTTTTAGCGACACACAAAAGGGATTCTCGGGAAAAGGGGAGTTCCTCCTTCCCCCCTTCTCTCGTCGTGGCCGGAGACGAGACAACCTCCGTCACTAGCTGTCAAGGTTCCTAGACGAGCATTACAAACGAGGCGTTAGCGACATCCACCAGGTGCTCTTTGCTAATCGTTTAATTCGTTTTAAAATTCCTTTTCGAGACTTTTTTAACAAGATATTGGTATTTTCCATGTGATACTGCTCTTTTGAACACATATAGACCAAAAAATGAGCGCCGAAATTTCGTTGTAGTATCCCTTTAAGGGGTTCAAAATACGGTAACACCCAAATTATGGTGTCAAACCAACGCCGCATTACTGATTAAAAACCAATATTAAAAATTTTCTAGCGGCTCAGTTGGCTGCCCGAAAGCGGGCGAGCAACACTAGCACCGAGTGAGCTAGTGAAGCAACACTGGGCAATGACGTAGGTTTCGTCCTATGCTCTCGTACGAACGCCGCGGGCGTTTTGTTTCTTGTGGAATTCTGCGATTCTGGTGACGGCAAGAGGTGCTTACCGCATTATTTTGTGTTCTCCTATTTTTATTTGCATCCTGGCAGTTCATTTTTCTCCAGAATAGCTTCCGCGACCTTGGGGAAGAGAGCAAAGCGGTGCTGCTCGCCTGTGCGTCGCGGAGCCGGAGAGACTTGCCAGACTCACGTTGGGCAATGTCGAGCACAACATTGTAGTGCTGTGGGTTGCATTAACAATCCTGTGCACAACCCAGAGCTGCAGTTCCACCAGTTCCCAAGAGACCGGAAGAGGCACAAGGTGTGGGTTGGTGCCAATTGCGGGATAGACTTCGGAAGACCGTATACTCTGGGCTCCAACGCAAAACTCTGCTCCCAGCACTTTACGTCAGACACCTACACACAGGATCTGCGGCTGTTCACTGCTGCGGGTTTCTCCACGAAACACGCGTCTTTGAAGAATGTGTGCCGTCGCTGTTTGCGTACTGTCCGTCGGCTGCTCCAGCACGAGCGGCCGATCTAACTAGCGCGCACATAAAGGCACTTGGCTTTAACAACTTAGAGCGCTTGTGGATACAATTCTGTCCATCTCTTTTCCATTTCTTCTTTTTCTCTCTGTCCGTGAGCAAAAGCAAATACAGTCACGCTGCACCGGCACTGGCCGCATCATATTTATAGCAGTCAGATTCGCTATTCGGCCGCCTAATTTATAAATACACACTAAAACTTACTACATTTGGTGCATATTAACAAAGTGCAGCGGTAAAAAAAAAAGTCTGAAGACGCCTAAGCACTTCTTATGAGTTATGAATGTGAAAGCATGATGTCCAATGGAACGCTGCGGAGTGATCCGCGGAGCTTTGTGGCGCGAGTAATGTTTTCGAGTTGTGGCAGAAGCACCAATGATGATGTGAATGATGGAGGCATGTTGGTCGGCGGCGAGACGAGCAGAAGCCTTCGAGCGCGCGCCGTGTCTGTTTTAATTGCTGCGAAGCCCGTAGTGGCATGGGGTTGCGGCGGTTAGTTTTATCGGCGCGCTGGTGGCACAGACATGCAGCACCATCTGGTGGCGGTCGTTGAAACTGACAGGCGCAGCGGCCAATGGGAGTCCGTCGCGGCATGTTGGTCGGCGGCGAGACGAGCAGAAGCCTTCGAGCGCGCCCCAGCGTGTCCGTATTAATTGCTGCGGGGCCCGTAGTGGCATGGGGTTGCGGCGGTTAGTTTTATCGGCGCACTGGCGGCACAGACATGCAGCACCATCTGGTGGCGGTCGTTGAAACTGACAGGCGCAGCGGCCAATGGGAGTTCGTCGCGGCATGTTGGTCGGCAGCGAGACGAGCAGAAGCCTTCGAGCGCGCGTTAACGTGTCCGTTTTAATTGCTGCGGAGCCCGTAGTGGCATGGGGTTGTGGCGGTTAGTTTTATCGGCGCGCTGGTGGCACAGACATTGTGGGAATTAAAAGGAGGGAGGATTACGCACCTTTACGTCCGGGGACCGGTCCGGTGCTCAAAGGGGAAATCCGATGCCCGTCCCACCGCGCGGCCGACGGCTACTACCAGCGAGGGTGGTCGCCGCGCCGGGTTCGGCCAACGCCATGCCAACAACGATGATCCCGGTATCCAAGAGCGTTTATTGAGTACCAGAGGTCCCCAACAAGACACTGCGGTCAAGCGAGCCGCCGCGGGCACAGTGTGCCCGCATCGCCCACCGACCTGAGAGCCAAAGGGGTAATTGCGAGCGGAGTTATCGCCGATCGGGCGAGCTCACGCCGCTACCCCTCTTCGCAGGAGTTTGGGGCTGGGGCTCTGGTCAGACGGACGTCCACAGGTAGTGGGGACGCCGACTGTCAGAGCCAAGGGAATCACTAGCGTGGAGTCATCGCCGGTCGGACGAGCTCGCGCTGCGACTCGACCCGTTGCCCGGAGTCCAATCCAGGACTCCCCGACCACACGGCCGTCCACTCGGAGGGCAGGCCCGACTCTCCCTCCCGCGATGTCGCTGTTCCCCCGAAATCGGGGAGACGCGCGGAGGAGTGCGAGAGAGCAGGTCAGCATGGTGACGTAGTCTCTCCGACACGATACGGAGCGACCGGGCTCGAAGTCAAACGGCTTCGCCCGGAGCGTCCTCGGCTTATGCCTTCTCGGGGGAGGGAAACCAGTGGCTCCCACAACATGCAGCACCATCTGGTGGCGGTCGTTGAAACTGACAGGCGCAGCGGCCAATGGGAGTCCGTCGCGGCATGTTGGTCGGCGGCGAGACGAGCAGAAGCCTTCGAGCGCGCGCCAACGTGTCCGTTTTAATTGCTGCGGGGCCCGTAGTGGCATGGGGTTGCGGCGGTTAGTTTTATTGGCGCACTGGCGGCACAGACATGCAGCACCATCTGGTGGCGGTCATTGAAACTGGCAGGCGCAGCGGCCAATGGGAGTCCGTCGCGGCATGTTGGTCGGCAGCGAGACGAGCAGAAGCCTTCGAGCGCGCGCCAACGTGTCCGTTTTAATTGCTGCGAAGCCCGTAGTGGCATGGGGTTGCGGCGGTTAGTTTTATCGGCGCGCTGGCGGCACAGACATGCAGCACCATCTGGTGGCGGTCGTTGAAACTGACAGGCGCAGCGGCCCATGGGAGTCCGTTGCGGCATGTTGGTCGGCGGCGAGACGAGCAGAAGCCTTCGAGCGTGCGCCAACGTGTCCGTTTTAATTGCTGCGAAGCCCGTAGTGGCATGGGGTTGCGGCGGTTAGTTTTATCGGCGCGCTGGCGGCACAGACATGCAGCACCATCTGGTGGCGGTCGTTGAAACTGACAGGCGCAGCGGCCAATGGGAGTCCGTCGCGGCATGTTGGTCGGCAGCAAGACGAGCAGAAGCCTTCGAGCGCACGCCAACGTGTCTGTTTTAATTGCTGCGAAGCCCGTACTGGCATGGG
This sequence comes from Ixodes scapularis, assembly GCF_016920785.2. Taxonomy (NCBI): domain Eukaryota; kingdom Metazoa; phylum Arthropoda; class Arachnida; order Ixodida; family Ixodidae; genus Ixodes; species Ixodes scapularis. The sequence continues at coordinate 983,711 of NW_024609839.1, read as the reverse complement.
GTTGCGGCGGTTAGTTTTATCGGCGCGCTGGTGGCACTAGAGTGCCTTCATACACACGCGCTTTTGCTTGAGTGGTGACATCTCAGCCATTTTTCCACCCAATTGTTTTTTATGCATTTTGAAGTGCGCGCAATCCGGGGTCACTCAGCTCGAGCGCGTACCTTTGGCTAATGCAGACGCCATTTTACCGCCCAAGTCACACACCGAGTGCGCGAGAGCGTCACGCACTGGCACATTCAGGGCAACAATGGTTGTCTTCACCCTGAGACAGACAGACATGTAGGCACCCTAGGTGGCACAGACATGCAGCACCATCTGGTGGCGGTCGTTGAAACTGACAGGCGCAGCGGCCAATGGGAGTCCGTCGCGGCATGTTGGTCGGCAGCGAGACGAGCAGAAGCCTTCGAGCGCGCGCCAACGTGTCCGTTTTAATTGCTGTGAAGCCCGTAGTGGCATGGGGTTGCGGCGGTTAGTTTTATCGGCGCGCTGGCGGCAAAGACATGCAGCACCATCTGGTGGCGGTCGTTGAAACTGACAGGCGCAGCGGCCAATGGGAGTCCGTCGCGGCATGTTGGTCGGCGGCGAGACGAGCAGAAGCCTTCGAGCGCGCGCCAACGTGTCTGTTTTAATTGCTGCGAAGCCCGTAGTGGCATGGGGTTGCGGCGGTTAGTTTTATCGGCGCGCTGGTGGCACAGACATGCAGCACCATCTGGTGGCGGTCGTTGAAACTGACAGGCGCAGCGGCCAATGGGAGTCCGTCGCGGCATGTTGGTCGGCAGCGAGACGAGCAGAAGCCTTCGAGCGCGCGCCAATGTGTCCGTTTTAATTGCTGCGAAGCCCGTAGTGGCATGGGGTTGCGGCGGTTAGTTTTATCGGCGCGCTGGTGGCACAGACATGCAGCACCATCTGGTGGCGGTCGTTGAAACTGACAGGCGCAGCGGCCAATGGGAGTCCGTCGCGGCATGTTGGTCGGCGGCGAGACGAGCAGAAGCCTTTGAGCGCGCGCCAACGTGTCCGTTTTACTTGCTGCGGGGCCCGTAGTGGCATGGGGTTGCGGCAGTTAGTTTTATCGGCGCGCTGGTGGCACAGACATGCAGCACCATCTGGTGGCGGTCGTTGAAACTGACAGGCGCAGCGGCCAATGGGAGTCCGTCGCGGCATGTTGGTCGGCGGCGAGACGAGCAGAAGCCTTCGAGCGCGCGCCAACGTGTCTGTTTTAATTGCTGCGAAGCCCGTAGTGGCATGGGGTTGCGGCGGTTAGTTTTATCGGCGCGCTGGTGGCACAGACATGCAGCACCATCTGGTGGCGGTCGTTGAAACTGACAGGCGCAGCGGCCAATGGGAGTCCGTCGCGGCATGTTGGTCGGCGGCGAGACGAGCAGAAGCCTTTGAGCGCGCGCCAACGTGTCCGTTTTACTTGCTGCGGGGCCCGTAGTGGCATGGGGTTGCGGCAGTTAGTTTTATCGGCGCACTGGCGGCACAGACATGCAGCACCATCTGGTGGCGGTCGTTGAAACTGACAGGCGCAGCGGCCAATGGGAGTCCGTCGCGGCATGTTGGTCGGCAGCGAGACGAGCAGAAGCCTTCGAGCGCGCGCCAACGTGTCCGTTTTAATTGCTGCGAAGCCCGTAGTGGCATGGGGTTGCGGCGGTTAGTTTTATCGGCGCGCTGGTGGCACAGACATGCAGCACCATCTGGTGGCGGTCGTTGAAACTGACAGGCGCAGCCGCCAATGGGAGTCCGTCGCGGCATGTTGGTTGGCGGCGAGACAAGCAGAAGCCTTCGAGCGCGCGTCAACGTGTCCGTTTTAATTGCTGCGAAGCCCGTAGTGGCATGGGGTTGCGGCGGTTAGTTTTATCGGCGCGCTGGCGGCACAGACATGCAGCACCATCTGGTGGCGGTCGTTGAAACTGACAGGCGCAGCGGCCAATGGGAGTCCGTCGCGGCATGTTGGTCGGCAGCGAGACGAGCAGAAGCCTTCGAGCGCGCGCCAACGTGTCCGTTTTAATTGCTGCGAAGCCCGTAGTGGCATGGGGTTGCGGCGGTTAGTTTTATTGGCGCGCTGGCGGCACAGACATGCAGCACCATCTGGTGGCGGTCGTTGAAACTGACAGGCGCAGCCGCCAATGGGAGTCCGTCGCGGCATGTTGGTTGGCGGCGAGACGAGCAGAAGCCTTCGAGCGCGCGCCAACGTGTCTGTTTTAATTGCTGCGAAGCCCGTAGTGGCATGGGGTTGCGGCGGTTAGTTTTATCGGCGCGCTGGTGGCACAGACATGCAGCACCATCTGGTGGCGGTCGTTGAAACTGACAGGCGCAGCGGCCAATGGGAGTCCGTCGCGGCATGTTGGTCGGCGGCGAGACGAGCAGAAGCCTTTGAGCGCGCGCCAACGTGTCCGTTTTAATTGCTGCGGGGCCCGTAGTGGCATGGGGTTGCGGCAGTTAGTTTTATCGGCGCACTGGCGGCACAGACATGCAGCACCATCTGGTGGCGGTCGTTGAAACTGACAGGCGCAGCGGCCAATGGGAGTCCGTCGCGGCATGTTGGTCGGCAGCGAGACGAGCAGAAGCCTTCGAGCGCGCGCCGTGTCCGTTTTAATTGCTGCGAAGCCCGTAGTGGCATGGGGTTGCGGCGGTTAGTTTTATCGGCGCGCTGGCAGCACAGACATGCAGCACCATCTGGTGGCGGTCGTTGAAACTGACAGGCGCAGCGGCCAATGGGAGTCCGTCGCGGCATGTTGGTCGGCAGCGAGACGAGCAGAAGCCTTCGAGCGCGCGCCGTGTCCGTTTTAATTGCTGCGGGGCCCGTAGTGGCATGGGGTTGCGGCGGTTAGTTTTATTGGCGCACTGGCGGCACAGACATGCAGCACCATCTGGTGGCGGTCGTTGAAACTGGCAGGCGCAGCGGCCAATGGGAGTCCGTCGCGGCATGTTGGTCGGCAGCGAGACGAGCAGAAGCCTTCGAGCGCGCGCCAACGTGTCCGTTTTAATTGCTGCGAAGCCCGTAGTGGCATGGGGTTGCGGCGGTTAGTTTTATCGGCGCGCTGGCGGCACAGACATGCAGCACCATCTGGTGGCGGTCGTTGAAACTGACAGGCGCAGCCGCCAATGGGAGTCCGTCGCGGCATGTTGGTTGGCGGCGAGACAAGCAGAAGCCTTCGAGCGCGCGCCAACGTGTCCGTTTTAATTGCTGCAAAGCCCGTAGTGGCATGGGGTTGCGGCGGTTAGTTTTATCAGCGCACTGGCGGCACAGACATGCAGCACCATCTGGTGGCGGTCGTTGAAACTGACAGGCGCAGCGGCCAATGGGAGTCCGTCGCGGCATGTTGGTCGGCAGCGAGACGAGCAGAAGCCTTCGAGCGCGCGCCAACGTGTCCGTTTTAATTGCTGCGAAGCCCGTAGTGGCATGGGGTTGCGGCGGTTAGTTTTATCGGCGCGCTGGCGGCACAGACATGCAGCACCATCTGGTGGCGGTCGTTGAAACTGACAGGCGCAGCCGCCAATGGGAGTCTGTCGCGGCATGTTGTTCGGCGGCGAGACGAGCAGAAGCCTTCGAGCGCGCGCCAACGTGTCCGTTTTAATTGCTGCGAAGCCCGTAGTGGCATGGGGTTGCGGCGGTTAGTTTTATCGGCGCGCTGGCGGCACAGACATGCAGCACCATCTGGTGGCGGTCGTTGAAACTGACAGGCGCAGCGGCCAATGGGAGTCCGTCGCGGCATGTTGGTCGGCGGCGAGACGAGCAGAAGCCTTCGAGCGCGCGCCAATGTGTCCGTTTTAATTGCTGCGGGGCCCGTAGTGGCATGGGGTTGCGGCGGTTAGTTTTATCGGCGCGCTGGCGGCCCAGACATGCAGCGCCATCTGGTGACAGTCGTTGAAACTGACAGGCGCAGCAGCCAATGGGAGTCCGTCGCCACGCACCAGCCAATGGGACCTTTGGGATCAGAGAAACTAGGTGCCATTTTCGCACTTCAAACTGATGACGTTAGCTCGCTTAATGAGACAGTTAATGCTTCCGCATTTAAAAAAAATGTGCAACTTACCTTCTATGTTGAACTCTACGTGCGACTGAGCCGGCAGTGTCGGTGCGTCGGCTCGGCAGAGCGGGACGAGAACTATGTCATGCCATCGACGCGCCACTGATTATCAGTGTTGCCAAGCTGCTTGAGCCGGTAGTTTCGATTTCGCCGTGCCACCGGAATGAAACTTGGATACGCGATATCTACAAAACCAGACACACTACCGCAAAACAAATTATATTTCGTGATTCAGGATTGCCGAATTCGGCTAAACATACCATAACTTAAAAATTGTAAAAATGGAGTGGAGTTGCCTTTTAAGTCGTGGTGGGAGGTTCCACGCACAATTCCTTTGCAAAAGATGTTAGCATCGTAAATACTAGTCGGCGATCAGTGACCATTTCCACGCAGAGAGAGCGGAACCGGGAGACGAAAGAAAGGCGGTCGATTGGTCGGGCAAGCACGTAGCTTCCACTGCACTGTCAGCTTAGGGGTGAAAGCAGTACAGTGGAATCTCATCAATTTGAACCTGAGGGGAACCAAAACTTTCTTTGAATAATGCACAGTTCAAATTACTGGGAGTTTCCTCCCTAGAAACACATAGGACAAGACCTGCACTTTAGTTTAAATTATCCACGAGTTTGAATTAAGATATTTTGAATTAACAAGAGTTAACTATACTGGCTCAACTAAAGCCCCTCGACGTCTTGGTTTGCCTCGCGAATAGCGTCGACGCACGTGGCCCATGCCTCGTGCTGTCCTTGGAAGCGAGTGGCGGTGGAGCATTCGCTCGTGACACGTGACTGGCGCGTTTGCGCAACCGCTGTCTTTGGGCGCTCGCGAGAAATGCAAACCATAGATTTTGTCAAGGGGCTTTGTGCTGGACCTCTTTTTCTTCGTACCCTTGTCGTCCTCTCGTCGAAACCAGGCCCAGTCGGAGACGGCGATGCTCTCGAACCGGAGCGGCTCGGAGCGCTACACTCGATTCCTGCTGGGCCTCGGACGCACGGTGTGCTTGCGGGACCTGGACACCAAGGCCACCTACACGGGAGGGCTGGACGTGCGCGGCGCGGACGGCAAGTACTCCATCAGCTGGCAGGACGACATCATGCAGGGTGAGCTCACATTCCCTCGCTTCCGGGCTGCGTCCGTTCGTTTCATCTTTTGCTCGGAAGAGTGGCTTGTTTTCTGGGCTGAAGTCTGCGTCTGGCATGTGGTTAGTGGGGGCCAATCGGGGCTGTAAAAAAAAGGGTTTTTCTTAGATCGCAGGTACCCAAACCGAGTTCCTTGGAACCCAGAACTGGCCACAGGGTACCCTTAAGGGTTCTACAAGCTCCTTAGCCCTGCCGTTAAGGTTTTCTTCCAGTTTAAGCATTACCTTAGAACAGGGGTCGACAACCGGCAGTCTGCGAGGAAATATAATATGGCCCCAGGCATGCCGCCAGAAATTACGCTTCCCCCACTTTTCTCAAAGGCACGTGCCACAATCTCCAGGGCAAAAAGTATGTTTTTGTTTTTGCAAGCCTGGTCAATCGGACGTATTAACTTAGGACGAATTCAAAAGATTGACTAGATCTGGTGTGCTAATCAGCTGACCCCCAAATAGACAATAAGCTCAAGAATGCATTCGCAGCCAACGACTTCATTAAATGTTCTGCTGGTGGGCATTAACTGAATTAACTGAAAAAGTAGAACATCATCCGTGGGACCAAGTTTCACCGATGTTTTACTTATAAGTTGGAAACATATGCACATGATGCTTTGAGAGGGTCAAATACAAATTGCCATTGTATCAGAATTGTTTTTCTGAGCTATGTAGTTTTCTTTTCTCAGTTTTTCTATTAAGTTCAGAGAGCTTTACAGTTCATTTTATCTTGCGTGTGAACAAAGCTCACACGAAAGATCACATGAGCGCGTCGCCCCGATCGGTGCTCGTGCTGCACGAGCGCGTATGCTCGGCTGGGATGTCGAGAGCCCAAAGCTCGCTCTTGCAGGTTCTGGCATGCCCGCACTGAAACTGAAACGAAGTACAGCTGCTGAATCTTTTTTTTACGGGGCTGGCAGTGATCTTCCACGTGGCCACGCTGATGCCCAACAAGGAGAACGACCGGCAACGCAGCGACAAGAAGCGCCACATCGGCAATGACTACGTCATGGTGCTCTACAACGACAGCTCCGAGTCCTGCGACAGGGAAACTTTCCGGGTAAGCGGGACACCTTCGTCGCCCTCGCCTCCGGCCCGCTAGGAAGTCGCAGGCAGTTGCGACGCAAGTCAGGCGTGGTGAAGTCAGAAGTGTATTGTATTTGTTTTATTCATTTACTGTATTTACTTGAGTAATAGCCGCACTGTTTATGAAGAAAACTTGAGGGCTCGCATTTGCGCTGAGCACGCGGATTGCCAATCACTGCGTTTGACAGCGTGATTCCAGCAATTTACAAGATAGAGTAGCGTCCTTACACGAAGATACCACCTGAAAAGATGGCAATTTTGTAGACAACCATGTTCTCGATCTAGCTATTCACTGTTTATGTGCAATGGGATGATTGGCTGGATATGTGTTCTGCAGGGAAGTAGACGCAAGGACCTTGTTCACAAATAGGGGGGCTATTACTCGAGTAAATATGGTGTTTCAATCTTTGAACAATAGAGAATTGTCTCAGTGCTGCAGCAAAAGGTAAGACTAAAAGTCACCTGACGAGGCCCCTAGCACCAGAGTCACTTTTGTATGTACGGTAGTCATGGACAGGGTAAGCAAGACAGGGCATCAATTTCGTACGACTTAAAGGACTCGTTGCAATGATTTAATAATAAACATTGGAGCAAGTCGAGCCAAGCAGTGAATGTTGCTTTAGTTCATCCTTGTCTTTAAAGCTGAAGTGTAAAGGTTCCGTCTGTCAGAAATGCCACTTTTTTGTTGAAGAATTCGTTTGAGAAGTCCCCCCTTTTTTTTCCAAACCGAATTTAATGTTCTCCTTTCCTCCATGCAGGGCGAATTTCACCATGCCTTCGTGATCATAGAACCGTGGAAGCTGGGCAACAACTTGGTGACTCTCGAGGGAAAAGCAGGTGACTGGGGGTGACTAAAAGTGATGGAATGCTATCACTTGATGCCTTGCATCGCTCATGAACCACTCCATTTCTTTATTTTGCGTGCCGAATCCATTAGCTTGAGTTCTATAGCCTTGGTGTCCGAAATGCTACTCTCTGTGATGTGTACCATAATTTCCTACGTACGAGCCACGGGCGTTTAAGAAATCTTCTATCAGTCTGTCTTACACAGCAATGCCACTTGAAGGCTTCTTTTTTTTTCTACAAGTATGAACGTTAATTGTTGAAATTGTCCAAAGGGGTTTCGTTTCTCCTTCAATTTGTTGACGAGAATGTTGAAACTCGCTCTTGTTTGCGCATGCATTGCGATCACAAAACCCATATGAGGACTTTTCAATGCAGTTTGCCATGCGAACCGTGCAAGTATATAGGTAGGTAGATGCGACTTATGCAAAGACACGACATGAATACCAACTTCTTCTCTCGAAACACCCTTTTATAGGGGACTTTGACTTACACAAAGATGCGACTTGTACATGAACTTTTTTTTTAGAACGGCGGTTTAGAAGGGAGTGTGACTTGTACAAACGTGAGTTTTATTGGCGACTCCAGCGAACTATAGGGGGCGCACTGGTCAGGAAAAATGGCAGACGAAAGGAGGTCGGTTTCATCGTTCCACACGCGAAACACCTTGATTGTTTGCATTGCGGCGTAGAAATGGAGCTATATGTGGAAGCAAAGGGGCCTTTTGGATGTTAAAAACTTTTCTTCTACCGTATATTGCCGCGTATAAGATGACCCGAATATGAGTCGACCCCCCTAATGCTGGACAACCGCTAACCAAAAAAAAGATTTTTTTTTTTTTTTTTTAAAAGTGCAAGTTATGCCAAATGAATATCATATTTATTCACATAGAGGTAGATGAGGTCTCCCTATGAGCTCGTGCCTCACTTGACGTCACTCGTGACGATGACGCAGTCACTGCTGTCGTTGCCTTGTGGGTCAGAGGGGCCGGACGGGGGAAGCGGCGTTGAAATCCTGCACTTGGAGAACGCTGCACGAACCATGTCCGCAGGCAGCCCGTACCAGGCATCATTCACCCACTGGGCCACAGTGCTCAACGAGGCAAGCTTCACACGACCTGTCGGCGTCTTGGGGTTGTCCTCCTGGGCCATCCACTCGTCGTAGAAGGCCCCGACGCGGTCCTTGAAGGGCTTGTTAAGAACTACGTCAGGGGGTTGAACGACAGATGTCAACCCCCCGGAATGATGACCAGGTCGCATCCTTCGTTGGCGATCGTCTTCTTGACACGGTCCGTAATGTGTCCACGGAAAGAATCCAAGACGAGCATGCTCCGGGGCTTTAAGAGGGCACCCGGACGCCTACACCAGACGAGCCGAAACCACTCCAAGACGGTCTCCTCATTGAAAAAACCTTTCTCGTTGACGCGAACAATCACCTTCGGCGGAAACTGTTCGTTTTTCGGCATTGTTTTCCACTTAAACACCAGGTACGGGGGCAGCTTGTGGCCATCGGCCGTGCAGCACAACATTGCGGTAAAGCAATTGTGTTCGTTCCCCGTTGTTAGCAAATTCACCTGGTGACAACCATTTTTGGCGACGGTTCTTCTGCTTGGCATGTCGAACTAAACCGGCGTCTGATTGGCGTTGCCGATCTGGCCGAGCATGAAGCTGTTCCGCGTTCGGAGGTCATCAACGTAGCGATGGAACTCCTGCAGCTTTTCCTCGTAGGCATCCGGCAGCTTCTGGCACACAGTCGTTCGCCTTCTCAGGCTTAGCCCATTGCACTTCATGAAGTTGGTCACCCACTTCTTCGATATCTTAAACTTGGTGCGCGCAATGTTCAGTTTCGTAGCAACTGCACGTGCCTTGCACTCAATATCTTCATACGAAACAGTGAGGCTTTTGCATCAATGGTCAACGACCCACTTTCGGACAGCCTCTTCGACGGCAGGAAACTGTCCCTGCTTGGGCCTACGAAAGGAGCGTCTCGTACCGGCGCATGCGAAGATTTGATCGCGTTGCCGCCGCCATCCTCTAACACACTTTTCAGAGACGCCAAAGTGCCGCTCAGCTGCTACGATATTTTCCGCTTTGGCAAAGAGGATGACTTTTCGTTTGAACAACGCGCTGTACTGGCAGCGAGCTTGCGGTGGCATTTTCGTCCGACGCAGTCTTCTGAACGAGCGAAGAAAGAAAGGATGGCGACGATGGTGCGCCCGTTTTCTTTTCGGCGTGCCTAGGGACAAAATCACATATTTTCCCTACGAAGTTCCGACTGAGTTTCTCGGGCAGTGATGAGTGCTTTTTCGTGCCAGTATAATATTTCTCTGTTTTTTAAATATATCACTAGATATAAAAATATGTTTTAAGTTCCGAAATAAAGTCACCCAGACGTTGTCTTTGACTGCGAATACGAAACTATGTCTTTATGTAGTGAAAAGTCCGTAGAACCCTTCATTCGGCTCAGAATGCATGTAAACCCGCATATAGGTCGATCAAATCCGCGTATTGGTCGAACCCCCTAATTTGAGCCACCCATTTCTGGAAAAAGAGGTTGTCTTATACGCGGCAATATAAGGTAGTCGGTGTGTAAGAGTAGCCGCAGTTACACGAATGTGACTTGAGCGCGTCGACTCCAATCGTCCTTCGAATGAAGCCGACACGTCATTGTTTACACGGAGGCGCCACGCCGCACAAAACCTCAAAGTTAAAGCTGCGTTTCCAGCACCAGCCGCATCACGTAACCACGTTTTCCAATGCTTCGCACGCAGAGGCCCTTTCGACACTTTCGACGAATGTAAAGATTGTGCCCGCTTTTTTTGATGCTGTGCAAGAGGTTATGAGACGGGAGAAACATCAAAACCCGAGCATTTTGGGCTCCAGGCTGGGCCACCGGGAGCAAGATCGTTTTCGTTTGCTCTGAGGACGCCACCTCGCCAAGCCTCGACAGCTACAACCGAACCCCGAGGTCGAAAGGCTCTGGCGCTGGCAGGAACAACACCAATGTAGGAGCCGCTCGCTCTGCGGTACCATGCAGTGCTCGGAGCTTTCGGCATCATTCGTGCTCGCACCGAAGCCTCTGGGGACTTCCTCGGACGCGCGAGTCATAATTCGTGAGGCTCAGACGGGGACCACCCTCACTGTGCAGCTCAGCTGTATTCCGCTCGCTCGTGATGGCATGATGGCACTAAAAGCTCGTGTCTCTTCTCGCGAGAAAATTACGGGCAACCACACGGGACCGCTTTTTACGTTCGCCGACGAGTTTGGCCGCTGCCGTGCTGTCAGCTGTTCACTCGTTCCCGCAGCGAGCACTTTCCCATAATAATCGTTCCCGCACAAGCACACATTCCTACGAATGTGTGCTTGTGCGAATTTAAACAGGTGCTGAACAAAACTTCAATGTTATTGGCATAATATTGATGTTTTGCCTGACTTGTTGGATAGAGCAAACTTTTTCGAGTCGTTCGATCCTCAAAAATCAGATCTTCGCATAAATTAGTGCCTGGGAGGCGTGAAATGGGCTCTTGCACCAGGAGTCACGCCATCGTAATAAAATGTTATAATATGTGTTATGACATTCGAATTGACTGATGTTTTAAATGAATAGTGTTTTTATATTCTTTTTGACTAACAAATAAAAAGCAGCAGGAGCAGGCTGTTTCTTAGTATTTATTTATCTCTTTTATTTGCTAGGGTTACTTTTGTGGCAATTTTTATTTCGTAAATTTACTCTAATTCGTGGGCCTCGCTACAAGTTTCACACGGGAACACATTTTGGTGCGATGGCATTGCTTTTCAACTCGTGGACGAGGGAAACTGCACACCACTAAGATGTTTTCACATTCTTGTTCATGCCATATTTTTTTCGGCCAATGAGCCTCAAATATTTAGTTGATCTTAATGAGCATACGCACAAAGCGGCGCTGCCCATGAGAATTAAGCGACAAAAGTAGACGACGGAGGCGAAATGACCTTCTCTGGGGTTTTCTCGGCGTTGCCGCCATGCGGCATCGTTTTCGCCAAAGTCGCCAATACGCCGAAAAACGTAGTAGTTTGTTTCGTCCGAAGAACGTTGCTTTCTCTTTCATCTCGAATGCAGTGTAGTTCACTCTTTTACCAAGTTGCTCATTCAGGTTTTTTGCAGACGCACCCCACAACGACCCTGCATGATCTCGCAAGTATCTGCAACCAGCGGCTAATTTGTGCGCTTTCTATTTTAAGCATTCCTCAGTCCGATACTCGTAGACTTTGCACGCAATACTGGGAATGTGTCTCTGAGTTCGGGCCCTTCCTCATGTGCAGTCACGTCACGTTAATATGGACCCTGCCAGTACCCCGCTGCATGGATAATATTGGTTAATATACACATTTTTGTCTCATCATTACGGACAACTCCCATTACGGACACTTTCTGGGGGAACAAAGGCACCTGTGTTCTTGAGACACTGTGGAAGGTGTTTTGAGGAATACTGACCAAATCGCTCCTGCGAAGAGTATGCGTCGCATGGAAACAAAAAGGTTAATTTGCTATTGGTCTCTGCCAAAGGGCCTATTTAAAAAACAACTGAGAGCATAGAATATAATCAGAAGCCAGGAATAAAGAAGGTTTATTATATGCGCCTTAAACGGTTCACGGAGGAGATGGGTTGTACGAGTATGTTGCGCCACCTACACTCGGCGTCGACTATTTTATGCTACTTCGTCAAGGCTAGCTTAGCCTCCATAGCGCGGCAGCTTTGCACTGCTATGAGACCACGTGACTTTGTCTTACGTCTCACTCTCTCGCTCAACTAGCTTCGACGGAGTCGGAGCAGTGTGGAAGGTACACTAGTCTCTACAGGATAGCACGTGATTGTCGACGCCGAGTACTATGGGTGTGGTTCGGGCAGTGGCGTCACTACGGTCAGTCGCACCCACCACCGGCCCATTGCGACACTCCCCGGAGCGCTGCAACCAGGGTGGTCCGCCCCGAATCCCCCTTGTGACGCTACTGGGTTCGGATGTGTGATGTGCAAATCTAAAGCAAAGATAATGCGCATGTTTTTCAGAGGTGATGGAGCTCTTTCGACACAGCGAGCCACAGGTGGTTCCGGACAGCAGCTTGTCCCTGTACGTTCGGCAACTCGCATTGCACGCCAACGTACGTCTTTCTTGCCAAAACTGGCGTCTTAAACTCCACAACGTCCACGAGATTTTTAAATTTCCCGTTTCGCAAGGTTGGATCTCAAACTGTCTAACCGAGATTTCAGTTGCATGTTGAAGGACACTTTAAAGGATGTTGCTTATGTCTGAATGTTGTGTGAAATGTAGAGCAGGAAGCGTTGCCTTAGGACGGAGCTTGCGGTGTGTACATATTGCAGGCAACGTAGTGCAGGATGCATCGCTTTAGGGAGGTGCCAACGTTATTAGATTAGACCAGGTATGGAACTGCTCATAGACGCTGCATGCACGAGCAGTACCCCCCTCAATCACCGCGACTCCTCCCATCGTTCGACAAGCCAGATGGCTGCTTTGGTAACTGCAACGTATTCTATGGGATACGTATGTTTCGAAGCGCAGCGTCTAGATGGCGTTCCGCCATACTCTATGAAAAACATAGTTTGTAAACGAAAATCTAGATGGCACTTCGAACGACACGAGGCGGACTGAATTGAGTGAGGGGGGTACGCCTTTCCGTGGAAGTTCCACAACTGAGGTAATCTCAGTTGTGGAACGTCGGGCATGCTTCTGATGCTTGCAGATTGCATGCAACATAGTGCTGCAAAAGACGAAGGGACCTGACCTGTTTGTGAACAACTGGCACGGGCGGCTGCGCCACATCAACCTCATCCGTCAGCGCCTCCTGGATGCCAGAGCCAAGGGAGAGTCTACAGACCCACCTGCTGCCACGGAGGACTTCACTCGGTACCTCTAAGGTACGGCACCCCGACGTGGCTATAGCGGGACCGAGGTCTGGACGGCGGCGGCTGTCCCGTGGGAAACCCTTGGCAAATGGCAACACACTGAAAGTGGCAATAGATCTTTTTCAAAAGTCAGAGCCACTTAGTAGCAGTCTCGGAAGTTCCAATATTTTTCTTTACTAAGGTAGCGAATTAGGCTCGTCGGTGAACGCTGTACAGATGGCATGTGCAAATACGTAGTAGATTTTGAGTTTGGAGTGAATGGTTGTTTTGACTGAATATTTTAAAGCAATAGCTTTATGGGCCCAACCTTGCTCGAGGTCATGGAATGCCCGTGGCTGATGTCCAGAATCTTGTAATCAAGGTCACATAATGCCCGTCGCTGAAGCGCAAGGTCGCGTAATAAAAGTCACGTAAACGCCGGCTTACGTGCGTAATAAAAGTCGCGTAAACGCCGGTTTACGTGACTTTTATTACGCTTGTTACGAATGTTGCTATAGTATGGAAGTCAGTAAGTGTGTTAGCTTAGGAAAACTATTGTTCTAAAATAAAATAAAAATTTGTGATTTTCATGCGTAATATAATTATAGGAATACCCATAGCACATACCCAGCTAGTTATTTTGCTATATTGAATTGCTTTTCATAAGTATTACTTCATAAGAAGATTAACTTTTCTTTTTTCATGTCTGCGCTTTTTTACAAGAGTTGCTTTTTTGCTTAAAAGAATGTTAAAGTAAAAAAACTAACCATCCAGGCATGTTCCTCACAAAATTCTATCCCAGACAACCACCTAAGAATAATTGTCTATTATACAATAGGAAAACAAGAGTTTTCCTGAAGAGAAGTTTATGCCGAAAAGTGCAACGGAGAAAAATGCATTCAAGATGCTCCAACCCCTACCTTTTCTTTGCCATCAGTGACCTGAACATAATTTATAAAAAATTAAGTATGCAGTGTAAACTAATAAAACTTGCTGGGAATACTCTCTAGATGATGCTGGATGTAAATGTGTAATTTTTTCAAAATCAACTTTTTTGCAAAAATTGTTTTTTCTGGGTAGTGTCCCCCGTTATTCTACCACATTAAATGGCTTCGCTGCAGTCTAAGCTCGTTATAACACACCTTGATTTTGATCAGGATTTCAGCCTGTTGTAAAAGGAGTATGTTATATACGGATATGAAGTTGAATCAATGGTATGTACAGGGGTGGTCCAGCTGCGCCAATTGCGCCATTTTGATAAATTCTCCTTTACCTGCGCTTTGCTGCGCCTAAAGACACAAATTGCGCCAAACTGCGCCAAACCGCGCCAAACTGCGCCAAAAAAAGCTTGTCGGTCCGTGAACGAATCTTTTTTTGGAAGAATAGCGTTTTCGGCTGGCAACCCGGTGGGAGTTTTATTTTCTAGGCTAGGTGGCGCAAGCTGCCGCCCGATATAAAGGGTAGAGCCGTTACCATAGCCATCACAATCCAATTCAGGTTTCCGACCCAGTGGCATTATTGCGCATTATTGTTTTGTTGCGACCGTTTTGATATGCGGCGTTGTTATATAGTTAAGCTTTAGCTGCAAGAATGTTCTGTCATTAATAAAATGGTTTTCTTATGGTGAGTTCTTTTCTTTGTAAATTACTATATGAAATTCAGATGTTCGTGACACACACAGATATATATATATATATATATATGGGGGGTGAGGTAAGATTGTATAATAATAAAGACATGGCACAGAACTGCTCTATGTTCATGCTGCTCCAAAATGTTGAGTTTTCCTGATACCAAGGTGCTCCAAAACGAGCTTTTCCCTGCTCCAAAAGGGGAGTTTATGTGATACGAATTGCTCCAAAATTGGGTTTTTCTTGCTCCAAAAATTGCTCCAAAACCTAAAATGGCTGGACCACCACTGTATGTAAGTCTGCTATAATGAGCTCAGACTGTATTAACATAATTTATCCAATAGGTGACAGTGATGTCCGTGCATAAATGTCCTACATCGCTTTACTAAATTTTTCAGCGGAGCTGTTAAGGGCTAGTTTCCCCAGGACCGTGTCCGGTACCAAACAAATGTTGACACAACACTGGTTGCCCCCGTCGCTCATAGATGGCAGTAGCTGTCCAGAGTGTTGTGTTTGCCGATTGTCTGCTTGTCGCCGTCACTCATAGATCGCGGCAACCTTTCCAGCCTCGGCAACCAGACAACTGGTTGCTGCCGTTGCTAATAGATGGCAGCAACATTTCTTCGGAGGAGGAAGAGCGGGAACGGAATGAGCAGCGATGTGCGCAGCAGCGCGAGTGATTCCGCAACCGCCGCGAGGCCGCTATCGCCTAAAGTTTCCCTGCGTCGAGCGCTTCAGATTCCCTTGCGAAAGATGAGCAGATCGCTTGCCTGGAAAGCCACCGTCGAGAACAGAAGCTTCAGCTCCGCTGCTCGTCCTTCACCAAAATGGAAAGGCTGAAAGATTTTTTGTTTAAAAAATCTATGAACATTCTACCGTGCGGTCTTTGCAGTAATATTTCACGTGGCATGCACTCGTTTGGTAAAATCCGAATTACTTGGAGCGTAATGTGGTTTAGGCGGTTCGAATTCCGCAGGTGCAGAATCTTTCAGAATGTGTTTGCTCTTTCAGGTATCGGCCCTACTCAGGACCCAAGAAAAAGACAGAATTGCCAACAGTGGTGGCCAAAGGTTTTTTTGTTTTCTTTTGTACATATAGAGGGTTCACTTACCTCTTGTAACATATAGGCATGTGCCATGTCCGAAATGAAATATGTTAAAAAAATTTTTCTAATTGTCCAATCCCTTTACCTCCTTCGAAAACCCGTCCGTGTCCCCTTGTGCAGCGAAGAAACGAAGGAAACCGGTCAGTCGGTGGAATCCGTCTGGGTGACATTGTACACTTCAGAGATTTGTCTCCGTGCTACTAAAAATTGTTAGTATTTGCTGGGGCAGGGGTTCTCAAACTGGGTTCCGGGGAACGCAGGGGTTCCACGAGCTGGTCTCATGGGTTCTGCGAACACCCATATTGTAACCCCCCCCCCACGCCGCAGGCTGCGCGGCAGGACCGTGCAAAGTGCCTTCATCTCACTTTGTACTGACATCGCGATTGATATGGTGGGGATATCTGGGAAGCAACACAAGCAAAATTGCCTACAATTGTGCATCTGTTGCTTCTCAGTCGGCAAATATGGAGGGGGGGAGTGTTTCACGGCAGTTTTTGAGGCTTCCTGGGGTTCCGTGAGTCCAAACAGTTCGAGAACCCGTGTGCTAGGGCAACTCGACGGGCCACGTTCAAGTGTCAACACTTGAGTCTCTGGTTGGCTCGCGAGTGCCGCCATTTTGCCACCAGGTGCAAAGTGAACACAATTGGCAACGGTCGCAATTCGAAAATGCCCACGAAAAGCTTGGGAAGTTTGAGGCCCTAAACGTTCGAAAAGCACCAGGATAGACGAGGTAAATGAACATGGAGCACAAACGTTTCTGCCGTCTCGAAGAAAAGGCCCTACAAAAACCTAGCCACCGCCTGCTGGTTTACAATCGCGACACGCGACTAGAGTGTCGCAATAACCACACTCGTACATGCCACAAAAAAAAAGAGTGAGGAATTACATTTACGTACAATTACCTCGTTTCCCTTCTCGAGGCATTATCATCGTCGTCCTTATCTAGCTCACTGGACGTTTGCAATAATTGCATCAGCATCATGTTTACTGTTCCTTCCAGTGACACTTCACTGACTTCCGGTGTCTTGAGAAACAGCTGACTCAAGTCTCGTCGGACATCTTTTGCGAAGATGCCGACCGCCTTTCAACTGAGGCGCTGAACAAGACTGCCGTATTTTGCCTCACGAATGCTCGATGCACTGCATCGTGCTTCTCCGGCAAAGCAGTGGAAGTGCTGTTTACCCTGCAGAAAGAGCAGAGTGTCTTTGCAGCCCGTGCTCGATGCCATCGGAATCGCTCAACTGTAGAAGCCGCCTGGAATAAGAATCGATTTGTGTTTATCTAGCCATACCTGCTGGCAGTACACGAAGTTATTAAGGCGGGGTAGTTGCGCGTGTGCGGTGTCCTCGGGGACTCGGCAGAGAATAAATGAACAGGTTGAGCCCAGTCAACGTTCCAAATCAGATTGACTTTTATCGACAAAGAAGAAAATGAAGTACAGATCATATGGTGATGATGATGATTTGTACATATGTTGCTAACACAATGCAGCTATACAAATCAGAGCACAACATTACCTTCCCCTAAAAAAAAAGAAAACATTCTTTCAGTTACACGAAGCGAAACAAAGTATCAGTATCTGATGCGTGCCCTTCATTGCTTCACATGTTATGTGACATAATGCCGTAACCAGCTTGGTGGTTTACGTGATCGTGTTAAGGGCTGCCGCACGTTAGTGTCCGGTTGCGACATTTGCTGGGAAGCTGGGAGAGGCGCGGAAGGAGACTCCTCCCGTCCAGGCGGTGTCCTCTGCTCTGCCACAACAAGTTTAGGCAGCTGCTCGTCATGCAACGATCGCTGGCGGGATGGAACTGACTGCGTTTCCATCGGTGCCCCTGAATTCAACGGAAACCATCCTGGCCAATCTGGTTCTTTTTCTTTTCCCGCTTGAGGGATGAGAACTAACTTTGAAATGTTCCACGTCCGTTCGTCTTCCAGCAGAAACGTGCGTGGTTCTTTTCTTTTTAGGACCTTCAACGGTGTCGTATACCTAAGGTCTCCTTTCGTGCCTCCAGGCGGCTTGCGTACTCCGACGAAATCGGCTTGCTTAAACTTGGCACCACGTTTTTCGTCAGTGTGGGCCTTGCTTTTGCTCTGCCGGTCCTCGACCCTCTTCCGAAGAGATTTTGTTTCGGCTTCTGGTCATTGAAAGAAGTCCTTGGATGGCAGTCCTATTATATCTAACCTTGTTCTTGGCTGCCGACCGTGCAGTAGAAGAGCAGGGGAGATTCCGGTCGTGCCGTGTGGGGTACATCTGTAAACGCCCAGATAGTCGGTAACCGCAGACTGCAGAGGGCGATTCTCGAGGATAGCAAGCTGGATGAAGTCCTTTAAGACACGATTGAACCTCTCAATCAATCCATTTGCTTGCGGATAGTATACTGAAGACAGACAGTGCCGGATTCCCCTTTCTTGAAGAAAATCCTCGAACTCTTTGAATTTAAATTGCGTACCATTATGTTACCATCTCCTCAGGGTACCCTTCCCTACTGAACACCGAGCGGAGAAACTCGATGACTGTTTGCGAGGTCACATGGCTTGTAAAGCAGAGCTCAGGCCATTTTGAGTGATAGTCTATCAGTGTTATTACAAACTTTTTGTCTGGTGGTGCTCGAGCCAGTGGTCCGACAATATCCATGGCCAACTTCTGCCATGGCCGATTCGGTAAAGCAAATGGATTGATTGAGAGGTTTCTACATTTATCTTCCATTGGCTCTGACGTCGAAATGGAGAACGATAGAATAGAACTTTATAGATATAAATATAGGTTACAAAGAAATAAAAACATTGACACACTACTAAAACCATGATAAGAGTGTTGGTTAAAGCAAGAATATGTAAACTCAAGTCTTCCTTAAAGGCAGTTTCGATTCCATTTAAAAACACATGGAGCACTGGACAGCAGTAGTGCACACCAGTGTTTTTTCAGATCGAGAGAATTAAGCTCCAATAACGTGTTTTATTTTCTCCTTATGTCCAAAATCGAGAGCATACAGTCGAATCTCATTAACTCACACTCGACGGGGACCGAAAATTTGTTTGAATAGAGCAAAGTTTGAATTACCCGGAGTTTCTTCTCAGAGACACATAGGATGGGACCTGCATGTTAGTTTGAATTATCCGAAAGTTCGAATTAAGAGAGTTTAAAGGGACACTGACAGGGTATTTATGCTCGCTGAGGTTTTTAGTTGTACATGACATATGAGAGCCCAAATACCCAGAACACAATTTGCGGCTCAAAATTCGGTTTCTTTCCGGCCGAAAACCGCCGATTAAGAACTGACCGGTTTGAGTATCGCTCACTCTCTTTTTTGTGGTCACTGGCCGTTTTCTAAGGTTTCGACGCGACCACCAAATTGAATCAAAGTCGATGGTCACTGAAGGCACACACTCAATATTAAAAATAGAAAAGAATATGAAAACAATTTTTTTGTGGCTTCTAAGAAGCTGCAAATACGTTGATTGAAAAAAAAAGTTGCACAGAGAACCGGAAGCATTCTGTGCGTGCATCGTTTCGCTTATCGTGGGACTCGCGGGCACGGCGATGGCAGCGGACGACGGACGTGGGACCTCTACTTCAGAACTGTCGTTTGTGGTACCGGCGAACTCTGTCCGCCTTTAAAAGAGAAATTTGGGACTGATCAAAAGAATTGGTATTCATCCCGGACGACACGCCCGACCACGAAGCCGATTTGCACGAAGACGTCGCCGAGCCGTCGCTCCCTTCTCGTGGCTGAAGACATCGCTCGCGCAAACGTCAAGCACCGTACGAAGTGTGTACTTCGAGTTTAATGTGCACAGGCGTAAAGGTTTTAACCTCTCTGCTTCGCCTTGCAAGCTGCCGTGTACGTGCCTGATCTGTGCAAAATAAATCAAATCAAATCAAAATCAAATTTCTTTACTAAGTACGCATGTCGCCAATGCGTGGACCTTCGACGTCAACCCGGGAGTGCTTGTGCTGTAGGAACATTTCAACTATTAACATACGAGACTCAATACGACAAGGTTGCCCTACGTCTCCCCTTCTGTTTAATTTGTATTTAGAGCTTTTTTGTTTAAGCGTAAAAAATAGTCACCGTGTCCGAAGCTTCCAATTTTATATTGCAGAAGTAAAAATAATGAGCTACGCCGATGACATTGCTGTTTTTCGTAGGGACAAAGAAAGCGTCACCGAAGTCATAACTTTGGCTAAAAGGTTTTGCAACGCTACTGAGAAGTGCCGTGGTTTCTGGCATGGCGCTTGGGCCACTACACCCTCAGAATTTGAGGGTGTATGCTGGGACACAGTGCCGTGCAAGTACCTCGGGGGGCCATTGCATAGCCGTCTGTATGGCCATTGCAAAGTTTCCGGAATAGCCAAACGTACTGGTCGGGTGTCGCTACCGACCTGGACAGGTGTGCTTCTCGTTGGAAGCAACGCGAGCTGTCCATTTTTGCCCGAGCGACTGTTTGTAACTTTTTTCTTATTGCGAAGCTCTGGTATGTTCTTCAGGTCATCCATTGTGCGCGAACTATTGTTAAAAAATTTCATCGAATTTTTGCCACGTTTATATGAGCCGATGAGACGAGACAATCTTTTTCATCGAGTTTGTAACGGTGGCGTGGGGCTTTCCCACCTTTTTGTCAAGCAGCTTGTGTCACGCTTCTTTTCTTTTTGAGAGACCAAGAGCACCCGTTCATTCGCACACTGATTCAAACAAAAGTGTCACCAGATTTGCCATCTTTTCTTGTACCAACAAGAATCACTGGTTTTTTGAAAGAAGTTGTTGACACGATGGGGTTTTTGACAGCACGTTTTTCTTTGAATTACCTTCGTGATGTCAGTAAAAAAGCGCTCTATCGCAATTTAGTTGTGAGTACGTGTTTTCCCCATGCCCTTGTATCGAGATGTGTCCCAACGTGGCCCCGATGTGCTTAGACGTGTAAAAAGGATGTGTGTTCCCGCGGCTGTTAAGACTTTCTTTTATAAATTACACACGAATACCTTGCCAGTTAAGGTTTGGCTTAAAGAAAGAGGGATCTATGTGCCATGGTCGGTAAATTGCCTTCTATGTAGAAAACCTGAGACTATTGAGCATGTGTTTTTGTTGGGACGCGGTATTTTTCTGGGATGTCCTCCAACGCACTTTAAAGAAAGAACTACCTGTAACCCCAACAGGGATACGTTTCCTTAGTGTGGATAATGATAATGAAGTTCCTTATGACATGATTATGTTGTTAGCTTTGTGCAGTATTTGGAGATCACGTATGGCTGTTCGACATGCTGACCTCGACGCAAAAGAAGTGCGGATATATTTCTTCAACCTTGTAAAACAAGTACAGAGTGTGTATTTGAACTGTGAACCTGAACCGGAGTGGACTAGTATTTTAAAATCACTCCTCGAAATGCATGATTTTAATACGCTGTGCAAAAGAGCTGTACAGCGCTGTTAGAATGACATGAATGTTACTGTAACTACCATGCAATAAAAAAAAAAATTACTCAGGAGGTTAAGTTTCCCCAGTAGCTCAGTGGGAAGGCGTCCGCATCACACATGGCAGGACCGGATTCAATCCCCAGTGACACCATACTTTTTTTTTTCAGACTCTTTGCGATGTTTACAATTTCGTTTTTGTTTTTACAATTATCACCGAAGAAACAAACAAATGTTGTGGATGTAACGTCGCTGAACTAATGGGTATGGGATTTCGTTTTTGACACCTGCGAACAGCGAACTCAATGTAATCAGTTTCCACAAAATGCAAGGAGCATATAAATCAGGTAGCGTCCGCTTTCCGAGGTGCCCGTAAATGTTCTACAGGAATTGCAGCCAGCCATTGCTCCCGATCCCGTTGATCTTTCGGAAACTGTCGCACAATGCCACTTTTTTTCGGACGCAGGGCATGTGAGCCAGCTCTTCACGCAACATCTTGGGTATATTCTTTTCGGAGCCGATCACGGAAGTTCACCACGGGCACTCACTACTCATCTCCAACCCCTCAATGTACAAAACAACTCATCTTGAAGTACAGAACAGCAAGCGGAACATAACTGCAAAAGAATCGCACGGCAAGCAGTTTATGCTACGCCGCCTCGCATGTCGTCTGCTAGGCAAGAGGGAAGAGAAAAAAAAAAAAAAGCGCACGGTCGGGTGTGGTTACGTTACTTTCGTCACTCACTCTCTCCTCTCCATTTCTCCGACCTCCGTGCGCGGGTTTCAGTTTCGGTTTCGAGCAGTTCCGTCTTTTGGATTTATTAAAAATATACGCTACTCTGTTGCAAAATATTAATGGGTAGTCCTCCGACACCATAATGAAGTGCCTGGGAAAAAATGGAAAAAAAAATTGTGGGGGGCGTCAGTGTCCCTTTAAATTAACAAGGTTCGACTGTACCATTTTATGTTTCTTATTATGAAAAATTAGTGTTAAAAAAAAGCTGTTGTGATAAAAAAAAAAAAAAATTACAGGAGGACACTGAAGACTGCTTCCGGTGTAGGAATTTGAAAGCATTCGTATATGTAGCGTATTCCTACAAGCTGTGCACCCCGCTATCCTCTGCAGAGGCCGGGCACTGGGCAGCGGCAGATGTGCGCTGCTGCGGCGGTGCGCAGGAGCCACGCCAGAAATTACGTTTTTTTCTAACTGGCACACGGGCCGCGTCGCAGCCACTTGAAAAGTTGTTCCGCGAAGGGAATTTCTTTGCCGTTTTTTTCGCAGTTACGGCGCGGAGGCAATTTCGCTGCCGTCTTTTGCGGCTGCGGACAATGCCGGGCTGTTCTCCTTGGGACAGTTAATGCTTTTGCATTAAAAAAAGACCATTACAATTTCTGAAGAGCTTTCACGTTGCTTTCAGTGCGTTGTGACATTACGAAAATGATCTTTTTCATAAGAACCGAGAGGGACATTCTCAGTTAATGCAGTTAATTGCAAAGGCAAACGAGCTGGGCAAGAATGACGAAAAAAAAAATTCCTGGATAAGCGGAACAAGGGGGACAAAAGACAAACACAAATCAGCTCGGTGACTGGTCCATGACCGATCGTCCTTCTCCTGCTCAAAGGCTTCGTCGTTGCTCTCTACCAGATGCAGGTGGATGGGAGACTGAGCCTGCAGGGAGGCAAGGCGGGAGGCAAGGCGGGACGAGCCAGCGTTGGAACAATGAGCCGCGCGGTCGCGAGCGAAAAAAAAAAGAATCATAGACCCCATGACGGTCTAAGCTGTTTACGACGGAGATTAAAGGGGTATTCAGAGGAGGGAGAAATCCCGGGGATTTCTCCACGGCACGCGCATCCCTCGACGAAAACGTCAGGCTTTGCAATGTGCAAAAGCCTCGCGTTTTCGTCTCGTGATGCGCGCATGCCGGAGAGAAATCCCCGGGATTTCTCCCTCGAGCAACAGACGTTTCAACTGATTCAATGGGTTTGCCATTAGGTGATTATGGCTTACAACAATAATTATTTCTCACATGGGGGTCTGCGAAGGCGTTCTGCGGACCCCCATGTACATTCGGTACATTCAGTATATTTGGTTATACAAGTTGAGACATTGCTAATATTCTCGCATTTATTTAATTGAACGATTTCTAAACAATAATTTTTTATTTATTCATTTTCTAGCAGATCATTATTTAGGTCACCTATTAATTCTATTTGCATATTTGTTGAAGGAACGTATTCTAGTGACTCCTGCAAAAAATTTAGAAAAACATTTAACGCACCAGATGGCGGTCGATGAACCACAGCTCCAATTAACATTCAATGTTTTATGAAAGCTATGGTGCGTGCGAGAAAACAAAAATATGTGGGACCAGCGGTCGTATACACTGAGATCATTCAAGCATTTAATAATCGCTTTGCTAAATTTCCATGCATGTGAAACGATACAACAGAACCTCTAGTAGGAAGAAAAGACAACACAAACAACAAGCATTTCGTAAGGAGGGCCCAGCTCAGCCGGAAACGCGCTTCCGTCGTCGAGATCCATGCTTATGAACGTGCGCCCGTAGCAGACTACGCACGGCGGTATCCCCGCTTTCGCACGTTTCCAATTTCGGCCGCACGGTGGCGACACGGTTCGATCTCGAGGCGAATAGACCATGTAGACAAACATCAGATTTATTACGCAGACTGTGTGCATTTAGGTGAAACAGTTTAAACGTGTTAGAATTCGTGAGACATATTTGCCAATTGCGCCATTTTGATACAAACCCACTTGTCTGCACCTAGTTGCGCCAAAAACGCGAAATTGGTCGAAATTGTGCCACACTGCGCCAAACAAAAACAAAAAAAGTTTGCGGCGCCGGTAGATTTAGCGGGAAGCGAGAGCTTGGTTGGCCACATTCAATCTCGTCTAACCAAGGAGGTTATAAGTACTATGGTGCCTGGAGCGCGTCTCCGACTGGTGTGTTTACCGCGGCCAAAAAAGTGGTCCCTCGATTTCCGCCTGATGACGTCATAAAAGTATCATGCTGTCGCCGGTCGCGACCCTGGCGGCGTACCACCAGCTGTGGTGTCTGTAGCAGATGCCTGTTCTGCTACAGGTCGCTTTCCACTGTGACAGTTCACGGAAGCTAAAGCAGCCGGAGTTGGGACGCCTAAAGGGACGCCGTGACGACAGCGACACTCGCGTTCGCTCGAGCTTTTCGCCAGCATTTCTACGGCCAACCGCCAGGATCGTGACAGGCAACAGCATGACACTCGCGTCATTTGTTGCCACATCGGGACCACTTTTGATGTATGGGTGGGATAGGACGCTAAACACACCAGTCAAAGACCCGATCCAGGCACCATATAAGTACTAGGAGGGGTAGGGTGCCTACATGTTCCCGCCGCTTTTTGTGCCCAGCGTGACCGCAGATCTGTCTGGCGATTGGTGCGCGTGACATGTCACGTGTGAGATGGATGGTTGATTGTAGGAGGACTCCTTGCAGGCTTGCGCGCGCTCCGTCCGGTAGGTTTTAACAGATCGAAGGCTAGACTGTGGTGTATTCTAGTACCCCATAGCAAGACGAAAGCTAGCTACGGTCACGTGATGTGGTCACGTTGGCACGGTAAATGAGGAGAGTGAGGAGGAAAATGAGAAAGAGGCGAGGCGTCAAGGGAGCACGGCTTGTGGAGGCTACGCGGCCGACGTCATGCCCTCTCCTACCCTTCTATCCTCCTTGCGTCTAACGTTACTAGAACCACTCAGTTGGGAAACTGCCATAGAGACTGCTCTGAAAAAGTATCCCCGATCTGTCCTCGAACACCGAGCTAATGGCGAACACAACGCCGCCATTTCTCCCGCAGCGGCCACACAAGGAACTGCACATGACGTCTATTTTAGCTATAATCGGCCATTTTGGCGCCGAAACAGATACAGTGGAAGAAGTTACAGGGGTGCCACCCCCGTCTCCAAAGCGGACGCGCCGCGCCGTACTGCCGAAGTTAAAATTCACCTAGGCCGGGACGCGCCACCTGAAAGCACCGCTGAAGCATCGTTGTATAAAAACAATGTTAATTGTGCCGCAAAACCTTGCAAACTAAAGAATATAAAAACATCATGCGCCCTTCATTTTGTACTTAACTCCAATAAATTTCATTCGAAAAGAGTCTTTTCCGTTTGTTTTTACGCAAAAACATGCTTTCTAAAAGCTCAAGGTGACCACAGTACAGACAAATGATAAAGAGTGGCGCTGTTGTCGTATTTAGCTCGGTCTCGGTGGACGCCAGCGGCCCAGGTTTCGACGGCGAGTTTCCCAACTGAGTGTTTTAGTAGCGTTGATCTCGTCGTAGTAAAGTATATGGTACAGGTACAGGGTGGCGCAAGCAACCGCCGGATTCTAAGATTTCAGCTGTATTACCCTTCTATAGCTAGGATACGTGGTCTTTTCCCGATTTTCCTCCTACTTTCCGCCAGTGTTGCCAGGTCTACTGATTTATCGGTAGATCTACTGATTTCGTTCCGGGTCTACTGATTCACTGAAAAAGAAGAAAATCTACTGACTTTCTTTTAGTAAACACATTAAAAATTTATTATTTGGCCCCTTCAGTTCCCAGGGTTGCCCATCAAAAAAAAAAAACTCATATTTTCCCAGAATTAAAAACGAAGCACTGGCTAGACGGCCCAGAAACCCAACCTATTCGAGCGACTTAAAAACAGGACACTACAAAACGCACGACTCCGACAAATCGTGAAAATTGAAGCGGACGCTTCTATTTTTACGATTTGTCGGATCTCTCTTCGCCTCCTCCACCTTTCTCTGACGTCGGTGCTCGTCAGATTTGACGTCACCTGCGTCTGGCTCACCTCGCCAACGCCCTCGCGTACCGCCGTCGCCTCGGCTAGTCGAAGGCCGAGGAGGTCCGACTTCGGGTAGACTTGGGACATTCCTGCGTCGAAGGGTGCGTTTCGGCCGCCCTGGCTCAGCTTTCTTTGTCAAAATCCACGTTCGTATACCGAAAAAAATTAATAAAGTGCAGCGCGCAACAGTGAGACTTTTAGTTGTATGTAGAAACACTGAGAACTTAAGAATATATCATTTATTTTATTAAACCCCAAACCAACCAGGTTTGTTTGTCTATACTATGGTTGCTAGAAGGGTTATACGTGGTACGTTAGGAAGAAGAGCCGCCGGCACGGTGTGCGCTTGGCCGTATGTAAAGGTTCATCGCGATGGCCGCCGGCACGGTGTGCGCTTGGCTACGTCTACTTGTTGCTTTTTTGATCTACTCGCGCCTGCGTGCCTTGTTTCTGGCCGACGCCTCTCAACGTGAATGCTCCGGGCTCCGCCAGAGACTGAACTGCCGGCCCTTATTCCTGTGTAACGTCGGCACCACCGTCGGTTACGCCGTAACCTCAAGTGCCACCCAGGCGAAAATTTTCAACTGGGACCAATTGGTCCCAGTTGCAACTGGTTTATGGAACAATTCCCAGTTGCAACTGGTCCCAGTTGGAGTCGTCCAACTGGTCCCAGTTGGAGTTGGTCCCAGCTGGAATTGGCCCTAGTTACAACTGGTCCCAGTTACCGCTGGTACCGACTCCAGCAACAATGAAACACGGCACAAAATGGAAGGTTGACAAGACTTTATTGTCAAAAACTTGGAGAATGAAACTAAATAGGTTCGGTGACATACACGCTCGGGGTTTAGCCACTTGCTTACGACGGTTGAATCGCTTTTTCAGAGGTGGTATTCATGAGATGAAGGAAGATCGGCCGCTGGCGTCTGTTAGTGAAGACGTCCTCAGCTTCTCTTCCCATCGTGTGAAGAAAGGTGCTCACCCGTGATTCCGCGTTGCGCTGGTGAAGTCCTGATAGGATGCGGTAGCGCTCCCACCTTGCAACCTCTGTCACAACAGTCAAACATTTTCGAGGTAGACCTCCCGCCATTTTCGCCATTGTGCTCTCCGCGGCGTTTTCTCTTCCGTCTGGTCTTTCCTGGGTGCCCTCCGATCGCTGAACTGCATCTTTCCATCCTCGAAGTTCACCGCCGCCACCATGGTGTGCGTACAGTTAGGTCCAAAGAAGCGCAGCTGTAGTTTTGACATTTTCATAACAACGCCAACTTGGGCGATGGCGACCCTTCTCTACCGCGTCCGTCCGACTCCGGCGTCAGCATAGGCAGCGCCATCTGTCGACACCGTGTACCTCTAATCCGCACCCGCGTGCCACGGCGGCCGGCTAGCTCTGATTGGCCAAAAGATAAATATATTTATTAAAAGAAAAAAGAAAAAAAAAATACTGTAGGTATTTAAATAAATGTTTTAATATATTTTAAAAATGCACTAAATGTTCATTTAGGTGAACACATTTTGTCGCTAATTTTATTTTCCAATTAAAAATATTTAGTTAATTAAAATCTTTATATTATTTTTATAAATATATAAATGCACCCCAGTAATTAACAATTTCCCTATTTGTATAAATCTAAAAATGTTAGTGTTTTTAGTTTTCTTCATTAGCAAAGGTCAACAATGCACCCCCAACTTGTCAAAATGGTTGCCCCGTGTGAACTGGGAACGGGACAGGCACTTGAAGTTTGACTGGGAATCGCTTCAACCAGTTACTTTCCTAACTGGTCCCAGTTCACTCCATTCCCAACTGGGAGTCAAACCAGTTGACTCCCAACTGGGAATGGTTCAAACCAGTTGACCCCTCAGCTGGTCCCAGTTGGACTCCTATTGGTCCCAGTTGATTCCCAGTTGGGACCAGTTAGTCTCAGTTGATTCCCAGTTGGGACCAGTTAGTCCCAGTTGATTCCCAGTTGGGACCAGTTAGTCCCAGTTGAAACCAGTTGAGGTGCCAACTGGTCCCAGTTAGAAATTTTCGCCTGGGCACTAGGCCTAAAAGCCCGCACCTCACGTCCGCCCGACCGCACGTCGTCTGGCTCTTACTTGCTGCCGGAGACATCTCCCTAAACCCCGGACCAAGGCATTCGTGCCCTCGTTGCGCCCGGGCCGTCAAGGGCAACACGGCCGCACTACAGTGCGACAAGTGTCAACTCTGGGTGCACCGAAAATGCGAGTACCTCCCGCTTTCGGCCTACCGCCGTCTCTCCTCATCTCCCGAGGAATGGTATTGCGGCACATGCCAGCTCCCGCGCTTTGAGGACGAGCTATTCGTAACAGTAGCCCAACAGTCCCCCGCAGCTCTCTTATCTACTACACCTCGGAACCCACGAACAAATGACCGCAGCCCGTCCACGCCACGAAGAGAGCGTGCAGCGCACCTAAACTTTTGGTACTCTAACGTGCGTTCAATTAAAAACAAGCTGCCTGAACTTAACACCATGCTCGAGTCCACAGACGACACAGTGTTCGCCCTCACTGAAACGTGGTTAGATGAAACGACACGCGACGGCCAAATTGCCGACACTACCCGGTACCAGATCTTTCGCAAAGACCGCTCTACCTCCCGTGGGGGCGGAGTCATGGTGCTCGCCCCGTCTCATATCATCTGTCGGCGCCGAGCCGACCTGGAGCAGGATAACCTTGAGGCTGTCTTCGTAGAATTGCGGACTCCCCGCAGCAAGTTCCTTCTGGCCTGTGTTTACATAGCCCCAAACACGCACTCCTCGAGCTTTGGTTCTCTCCAGACTTCTATCGACAGACTTTTGGAACTCGGCACATCCTATGCAAGTGTTTACCTACTAGGTGACTTCAATGTGCATATTGATTGGAGAGACCTATCGTCGCCTATAGCTGCTGACCCAGCATCCCAGCAGCTCCTTGAGATGGTAGAGACTGCCGGTCTCGTCCAGCTCTGCAGCGACCCCACATACCGGTCAGCTGCCGGCAATGAGTCACAACTTGACCTTTGTTTCACTACAAACCCTACCCTTGTATTGGACTGCTACGCACAGGAAAGTCTGGTCGGCTGCGACCACAAGGCTATACACATTGAATGTTACACGTCTCTCCCCCGCCAAGGACATTTCACCCAAATGATATACCGGTATGGAAAGACGGATCTCTCCCACCTACGCGCGCTCCTTCACCTTGCCCCTTGGTCGATGGTGCTGTCTGAACCCTCTACCCACGAAATGTACGAGCTCTGGACTGACTTTATGACTGCAATCCAGACGGAATGCGTTCCTCACTCGCCAGCCTCGAAGAAAAAGAGGCCTCCATGGATCACCACAGACATTGTAAAACTTGCAAGACGAAAGCGCCTACTCTTCAATCGTGCTCGAAAGCGACACTGTACATCTAGCTACGTTGAAGCGAGAAGTTTGCAAAAAGACATAAAGAGGCTGGTACACATATCTCATCAGGAGTATGTCACCAGCATTGCAGCCCGAGCAGCCAAAGAGCCTAAGCTGTTTTGGGCCTACGTCAAATCCCAAAGAAAGTCCTCTTCACCTGGCCACCCAGTCTTCAAACACAACCAGAAACTTGTATCAGACCCCCCCACTATAGCCTCTCTGTTTAGTGAACACTTCTCCTCAATTTGGTCTCCCCACATGACTTCCGCCTCACCTCTACCCCGAATGCCTCTCGTACTTCCCCAAGCCTCCCCCTCCCACCCAGCTAATCCCGAGTCGTCCCCTCCACCTGGAGCCTCTCTGTCATCCCTATCCATTACCGAAGAAGACTTGGAGGAATCACTGTCCTCCCTTCGCCCAGCACAGAACCCTGGACCAGACCGAGTGCATCCTGCTTTTCTCCAGCTCTCCGCCCCTCTGATCAAGCCCATCCTGATCCACATGTTTCAACGCATAGTCGACTCTGGCACCGTACCTCTTCAATGGAAGAGATCCATCATAACACCCATCCACAAAGGTAATGGACTTGACACCAACAATATTGATTCGTATCGCCCCATCGCCTCCACTTCAGTTGTGAGCCGCACACTGGAAAGAATAGTAAATACAAAAATCCTGAACCACCTGGAGGACAATGGCTTGCTAAATCAGGCACAACACGGATTTCGAAGGGGACGCAGCTGCGACACTGCCTTGGCAGTAGCAGTTCACATGCTTAGCTCACACCTAGACCAGCGCATCCCTTGCCAACTAGTACAATTGGATTTTTCAAAAGCATTCGATCGTATCGACCACGCACTTCTCCCTAAAAAACTCCAGAAAGTGGGGATTGAGGGTTCCTTGGCCAACTGGCTAATGGACTTTGTCAGGAATCGAACCCAGCGAGTTGCCTTCCACGGTCATCTCTCGTCACCCTGTACTGTGCTCGCCGGTGTGCCGCAGGGCAGTGTGCTTGGCCCTACACTTTTCTCGCTGTACATAAACGACATCACCGATGGACTGAAATCTAAGGCAATACTGTACGCAGACGACCTCTCTCTGATACAACCAGGAATCTCTAAGGACGCAGTCACCTCCCTTCAAAACGACCTCGATACCTGTTACAGGTGGTCCGTAACACACAGCCTCCCACTAAACCCTACAAAATGCCTTAGCATGACAGTCAGCCTGTCCTTGGCTAAGCCCTCACACTCCCCACCCCTTGCAATAGGTGGCACCGAACTCTCTCGTGTCACTCACACAAAACTGCTCGAAGTCGCATTCGATGAGCGCCTCGATTTTAGTCGCCACATCCAGGGAACTGCTTCACGTGCGAGGCGGACACTGGGTTTCGTCACCCAAGTTACGCGCGGCATGCCAGCCGCACCACTCAGGCACCTATACACGTCGCTGGTACTCCCGCAGCTGGAATTCTGTTCTGCTATCTGGGACCCCCCCTCAACAACGCATAAGAAATCTCTTGAGTCCATACAGCGGAGGGCAGCCCTTACGCTGTACCGACGAGATTCCCCCTCGTCGCACCACACTGCCGCCAGAGATATTTCCACTACCAGACTCCTGCAGTACGCCCAGTGGCGGACTCTGCAACACCGCAGAGACGTAGCCTCGATCAGGCTCTTCTGCCTAATGATGGGTGCTGGCCACCCTGACGTGCCTTCCCCACCTCGCCTCAACAAGCGAACTGGCCGACTACAACCTCCACTGTCGCGAACTTTGCGCCACAAGACATCGTGCCTAATGCGTGCTGCAGAAATTTGGAGGTCACTCCCACACCACCTCACGGAGTCAATCCCCTGCAACCGAGACGACATCCGCGAGTTGTGTAGAACAGTTACTCGGACAATAGCATAATCACCTGTGTGTGTGTGTGTGTGTGTGTGTGTGTGTGTGTGTGTGTGTGTGTGTGTGTGCGTGCGTGCGTGCGTGCGTGCGTGCGTGGAAAAACATGTTTTTTTTTTTTGTTTTTTTTTGTCTAGATTAGTTTTTATAAGAACTAAAATAGTCTTCATAGCGCCGTCCGGTTGGTGAAAGGGGCACAATATGTGTATGGGCGCACGCCTTTCCCTCCTCACCTGCACACCGAACGGCACCACAAACTTTTAAGTGCAATAAAGTACTATCACTATCACTATCACTATCACTATCAGAACCCAATCCAAATCACCGAACTGCTGGAAGATGGCACGACCTTGGATACCACGCACGCTCGCCTGGCTTCCCCTGCTTGCCCCCTCACTCTCTAATCTTCCCTTTCCCGTTTCCGGGACCTGAAAAACGGCGGAGGCCTTGAGCGATTCATCGACAGCCAACAGAGCGTGTGAGTGGCTCTTCGGACCCACGTGATGAGCAGAGCAAGGCCGCCGTGGAGGAAGCGAGGGGGTGATTTGACGGGAGGAAGTTTCCCCCGGCAGGCTTTGACGGAGGGAAATTTCCCCCCGACGGCCGGAAGCGGAGCGCGGCACGATTTGCCGGAGTCGTGAGTATTGTAGTATCCTGTTTGGGACAGGCCTTTAACCGTATATTCATATCTATTCACCCATTGCTATTCACTCATATCTATTCACCCAGAGCAGGTTCGACCAACGTTGGGTTCGACGGTGACATCCGGGCCAGAGTCATATATGGGGAGAGTTTGGCTAGTCTATGATCTCGCCGCCGTAACGTCTCCCTCCCGAGTGAGCCAGTCAGCCTGCGGCGCTGAGCGAGAGGCGTGAGCGCATGCGCGTGAAATCTCGGCTGCTCCCAGCTAAGCGGGGAGGGCTGCCATTTTCATTTATTCGCCCGGCGGAATGCGTGGGATCGACATCCAAATTTCGGTTCTTAACTTTTATTTGGCAGGTTTGGCAAGAAAGTAATTAAATGTTATTCCTCGGCGGCTTAGAAAGCTAACGAATTAAGTTTCTCCACGTTCGAGCGCAAGCTTTGAGTCAGGCGAAAAAGAAATAAGCCCGTGGCAGACGACGTATAGCCTCGACAGTGCTCCGCGCCGACAGCGTTCAAAAACCTTCCACAGTCCAGTAAGGAAAGATGGCATTGGCAGCTTGCAGAGGACCAACGTTACTAAACCACTCAGTTGGGAAACTGCCGTAGAGACTGCTCTGAAAAAGTGGCCCCGATCTGTCCTCGAGAACCGAGCTAATGGCGAACACAACGACGCCATTTCTCCCGCAGCGGCCACTCGAGGAACTGCACCTTTTTCTAATTCGGCTTTAATCAGCCATTTTGGTGCCGAAATAGATACAGCGGGAGAGGTTACAGGGGTGCCACCCCCATCTGCCCAACGGATGTGCCGCGTCTTACTACCAAAGCTAAAACTTAAGGCCCATTCACACTCTTGCGACCGACTTCGACCGAGAGAGACCAGACCAGTTTTTAAGCCTTTTGCGACTTCTTGGGACCGGATGCGGTGCAGCGGAGCTGGTCTTAAAGGGATACTGAAGCGAAACTTGAGATACACCTATTATGGTAAGAAATAGGTTCAATATGATCAATGATATTCATAAATCATAATCGCGCGTTTGTATTTTGAACGGATGGCTATATTTTTCACCCTAATGGGCCCAATTGGGCGCGCGCTCAAAAATCGGCCATCGGAGAGCGCGATGCGTCTTGGGATATTGGGCGCATTCATGACGTCACTTGTGCCAGTCGGGAAAGGCTACGGCGTGAATGTTGTGGTTACGAGCGTTGCCACTTGGTGGCGCGTCGACGATTTACGACCTGTGACAACGTGGCCGTTTGAGATGTGCAAGGGCTGCACGCACGCTGCACCATGGCAAGTCGGCAACCACGGCAGCACTGACAAAACCAGCTCTGAGGCCGGATTCTCAAAGCGAACTCACGACGAAAAAAGTGCGTACGACAAATTTGAGAGAAAACCCGTACTCTCGAAATGAAATTGTCGTAACCTTTGCGCAGGTTACGACAGAATCCTACGACAGCTCCGAAGCTGTCTTACCCACTTTTTACGATCAAATCAACAAGGCCGACAGCGTCGCTCAGTTACTTGGTATCGGCCACCAACGGATATTTATTTTTCTACGTGCTCTTCTCGTGCGTCCCGACTTCAACCAGCAAGAAAAAAGGAAGGAGTTCTTAAAACAGACCACGACGATCAAGAACGCAGGATCCACAAACACACGAGAAGAGCTACAACGGCCACGATTCTGCCGACCGAGCGAGCTCGGCAGAATATAGTAGGCCTAGCAGCAACATCAACTCGGCCTAGCAGCAACATCCGGCGGTCCTTGACCAAGACCGTCTGTCCATGACCGGCTGGCCTGCTGAATGGAATATGCCCGCGCGACCCTTGTGGACCCTTACCGGATGTGTAGTTTGATCCCTGAACTAAATTTCAGAGGTCAATATTTTCCCCTTGTCATCTCGGTCTCCTTGTTTTCCGAGACAGCGGTGACGAACGCTGTCGTCGAAAAGGGACTCTCATTGATTCTATCTCCTTGTTTTGTGTGATATACAGCTCAAATAAACGCCATACGGATTACCTTCGCAACTCGGTATGTACACTCTGTTATTAGTATGCCATTTTTATTCTGACTCGACGCTACGTCACTGTCCAGCTATAGCAGTTCGTGGGAGCTACGCGATGTCGGTCTAACCTTTCTTTGCCGAGTGTCATGTCAGTATCGAGTTGCAATCGTAAAAGAAGCGCTTACCGAAACGCGGTCTAACAGAGCGAATCCAGCACTTCGATCAAACGCGCGTGTCCGCTCCGAGTGTGAACAGGTATTTGCGTGGCTCTTGCTGACACCCTCGTAGTTCAAACATATCCTTTTTAACGTCGGCTCGCAGCTCGCGACTCGCAGCAGCTAATACGGCCGTGCCAGAAGCATGCTCGGGTCGTGTCGTGCAAAGAGCCGCAACGAGAACGATCTCACTGTGGCCAACTACGCTTTGGCTTTCTCCGCCAAGGCTTTGCAAACGCGTTCAGGCCTAGGCGAATTCTGCCGGCACGCCGTATTGCCGCAGAACGGCGCTGCTATTATGCCACAAGTGATGTCACGAGAACTTTCCCCCATCACCCAGATGAGAATTTGAAATCGTTTAATTATGTTTAAAATTAGTTGTCCTGTGTTTTACGGCGCAATATTTATATTTCCGAGGTGGTGCCTGTCCCTAGCCCATATTTATGCAACAAGATCGGCGCTAAAATTTCGTTTCACTACCCTTTTAAGAAGTCGCAAGAGGCTTAAAAACCGGTCTGGTCTCTCTCGGTCGTATTCGGTTGCAAGAGTGTGAACGGGCCTTTAAAATGCACCTAGGTCGGGACGCGCTACCTGAAAGTACCGCTGAAGCATGGATGTATAAAAACAATATTAATTGTGCTGCAAAACCTTGCAAACCAAAGATTTTAGAAACATCACGCGCCCCTTATTTTGTACTAAACTCCAATATATTTCATACAAAAAGAGTCTTCTCCGTTTGTTTTTACGCAAAAACATCCTTTCTAAAAGCTCGAGGTGACCACAGTGCACACAAATGATAAAGAATGGCGCTGTTGTATTTAGCTCGGTCTCGGTGGACGTCAGCGGCCAGGACGGCGAGTTTCCCAACTGAGTGTTTTAGTAACGTTGCAGAGGACATAGAATGGACATGCACGCGCACACTTGCTGGAACGTCTTGTTTTAGTTTCGTTTCCATAATAGCGACAAGTGGATGTCCCACTTCCCCCTGTCGCCCTCATCTGTTGATCCCAAAGGTGGCTCAGTCTCGATTTCAACGAATAATCCTCGAAATCGCAACACTAGTCGATGTGATATATATATATATATATATTCACGGTGCCATTTTACTTTGTTTTCCATAAAGGATTACTCAAAAACTGGTCTTGTTTTTTTTTATATTGTATTTGTGTTTATTACCATGTTATGGTAATAAACACAAAACACAAAATGGTTTAATGGAAATGGCAAAACATGGCAAAACACAGATTTCGTAGAATTTACTGATTTTTGTGCAAATCTACTGACTTTTTTTAGAGCAATCTGCTCACTTATTTTTTTCTCCGTCTGGCAACACTGCTTTCCGCTGTCATTTGTGACAGCGGACTATGTTGCCTGGAACGCGTCTCCGACTGGTGTGTTTACCGCGGCCAAAAAAGTGGTCCCTCGATTTCCGCCTGATGACGTCATAAAAGTGTCATGCTGTCGCCGGTCGCGACCCTGGCGGCGTCCCAACAGCTGTGGTGTATGTAGCAGATGCCTGCTCTGCTGCAGGTCGCTTTCCACTGTGACAGTTCACGGAAGCTAGAGCAGCCGGAGTTGGGACGCCTAAAGGGACGCCTTGACGACAGCGACACTCGCGTTCGCTCGTGCTTTTCGCCAGCATTTCTACGGCCAACCGCCAGGATCGCGACAGCCAACAGCATGACACTCGCGTCATTTGTTGCCACATCGGGACCACTTTTGATGTATGGGCGGGATAGGACGCTAAACACACCAGTCAAAGACGCGATCCAGGCACCATACAGCGGACGTTCAACAGGTTCGAGGTGGTGCGGGGGCTATGGAAGATGGCCGTCGTTCCGGGACTCACGTACGCAAATGGCGTACTCGTCCTCTCATCGCAAACAAGAGATTTCCTTGAGAGAAGACAGGGATGCGGGAAGAATGGCCTTGGCAGTCTCAAGGACAGCACCCAACGAGGGTGTCGAGGGGGACCTGGGCTGGTCGTCCTTGGAGGCCAGAGAAGCCAGCGCCAAGGCACTGTACGAGAGGAGGGTGCATAGTCTCCCGGATGGGAATTGGGCCCGCCGCACCCTGCGCTACATGATATAGCAGGAAAGAGGCACCAAATGGATGCACCGCCTCCGAAGGCTGCGAGACCACTATGGTTTCGAACCGATCTGGCTGGAGTCAGCGGGCGAGAACCGGGAGGGCCCAGCTGCAATCAGAAAGGGCATTCGAGCAGTGGAGACGAAGGGTGGAGAGCGGGAGCGGCGGCGATGCCGTCCCTCGCGTTGTACTACGCGGAGAAGGAGGCCATAGGGAAAGAGCCCTGGTACGACAACTCGACACGCAGTGGACTACTCGCAGAGGCCCGCATGGGTACATTACGAACCCGGGCCAGGTCCACGGAGGGCCAGGAGAGAACGTGCACACTCTGCGGGCAGACCGACGAGACGACGGAGCACCTGGTGCTGCAGTGCCGGCACATTGTACCGGTCCCTAGTACAACGGTGCTTCCAGTAGCACTGGGTTTCCGAATCGGTGCAGAACAGGGAGAGGAAGAACAAAAGAACGTTCGATCGGCGGTAGACGTGACGAAGTGGCGGCTGGAAGTCTGGTGGAGGGAGACACATCGGCGGAGGGAGTGCAACCGATCAGCGGAGCACCAAGCGGAAGCGGAAGTCGCGGGAGGCGCGACTGACTAGGCTAGATCCAGTATCCATTACTGTTGATCACCCGATACAAAGGGGAGAGCCGCAGACTCCAATCCAATCTAGTGTGACTGCATGCCAACGTTACTAAAACACTCAGTTGGGAAACTGCCATAAAGACTAATCTGAAAAAGTGGCCCCGTTCTGTCCTCGAGAACCGAGCTAATGACGAACACAACGCCGCCATTTCTCCCGCAGCGGTCACTCGAGGAACTGTGCGTTACTTCTACTTTGGCTTTAATCAGCCATTGAGCCATTGTGGAGCCGAAACAGGTGCAGTGGAAGAGGTTACAGGAGTGCCACCCCCGTCTTCCCAGCGGACGCGCCGCGACTTACTAATGAAGTTAAAATGCACCTAAGTCGGGACCCGCTACCTGAAAGCGCCGGTGAGGCATGGTTGTATAAAAACAATATTAATTGTGCTGCAAAACCGTGCAACATAAAAATTTTAAAAAACATCACGCGCCCATTATTTACAAAACTTGAAAGTATAAAACAGAGAGGACGAGGACGGGAACAGGAGAGGAGAGGACGGGAACGTATCACCCCATTGTCGTTCACAGCCGCACATGCGATGACTGTACACCTCATTTTTCTAATACTAATATACTGGGCGGGCACAATAACAGATTTGGGAGAGAAATCATCGAGTCATTTGCCATGGGGACTGTTAACAACAACATTTCTGCACCGTCATTATCATTGACAAAGACAGAGGTCGAATTCTTAACACCAGAGATGACTAAAATATTGACACCTCGTCGTGACGCTACAGCTTT
Organism: Ixodes scapularis; assembly: GCF_016920785.2. Lineage (NCBI taxonomy): Eukaryota > Metazoa > Arthropoda > Arachnida > Ixodida > Ixodidae > Ixodes > Ixodes scapularis. The sequence goes on along the minus strand of NW_024609839.1, from coordinate 946,114 downwards.
TTAACTTTTATATTTATAGTACAATTCCCTTTTTGGACTGCAAACAAGAATAATTCCGCATTATCACTGACAATGACCAAGGTTAATTCTAAGTAATCAAAAATAACTAGATTACTGATGCGCTTTTCAAACTTTTCTTTTAGTGTATTCCCTTTCCTTTATAACTAGTATCTCCTTTCCCTCTTTGAGAACGTTGAGACCCTTGGGGGGCGGTTTTATCGTTGTGCCATTCTATGTTGTTGCTAACCGAAAGATGTCCTGTTCCCGTCCTCGTCCTCTCTGTTTTATACTTTCAAGTTTTGTATCTATTAACCAACACGCTCGTTTTCAACTGTGCCCATTATTTGGTACTAAACTCCAATAAATTTCAAACAAAAAGAGTCTTTTCCGTTAGTTTTTGCGCAAAAACATGCTTTCTAAAAGCTCAAGGTGACCACAGTACAGACAAATGATAAAGAGTGGCGCTGTTGTCGTATTTAGCTCGGTCTCGGTGGACGCCAGCGGCCCAAGTTTCGACGGCGAGTTTCCCAACTGAGTGTTTTAGTAACGTTGCTGCATGCTACCGGTGTGCTGTCACGCGGTCTCGCTGTCTGGCCGCGGGAGGTACGACGCACAGGCTATCGAGATGAGCAAACCTAAGTATTTCTTTCGTGTTGAGAGTAAACCTTTTCTTAAAAGTGCTATTGAGCGCCTCCATTGCGTAATTGTTCATTCGTGTCCGTAATCTCGTCAAAATGGACGGCGCCGCCGCCGTGAGTACTTTCGGTTATCAAACCCATGCTTCCAGTGCGTGAGCTATGGAATGAATCGGTCATACACCCGTATTTAGCGTGCTTGTGCTGCTCATAGTTTTAGAGCGCAGCTCTTAGGGGCCCGTTCCCGGCTTGTGCGGCGTCGCCGTCGCCGTCGGCGTCGGCGTAACCAAGGTCACCCCAAGGTCACGTGACCCCCAAGGTCATCCCAAGGTTACGTGACCCCCAAGATCACCACAAGGTCACCCCAAGGTCACGTGACCCCCAGAGGTCACGTGACCCCTCCCCTAGGGTCACGTGGCCCACAAGGTCACGTGACACCCAAAGTCACGTGACTCCCCAAGTCACGTGACCCCCATCGAGGTCACGTGACCCCGATCGAGGTCACGTGACCACCCCGAGATCACGTGACCACTCCGAGGTCACGTGACCCCCCCCCCCCCCGAAGGCACGTGACACCCCCCGAGGTTACGTGGCCCTCCCGCCGAGGTCACGTTACCTCCCCGATGACGTCATCGTCACTGATGACGTCACCGGCATCGTCATCGTCATCATCACTGATGACGTCATCAGTGACGTCACTGATGACCTCACCGGTATCCGCATCGTCATCGTCATCATCACTGATGACGTCATCAGTGACGTCACCGGCATCCGCATCGTCATCATCACGGATGACGTCATCAGTGACGTCACTGATGACGTCACCGCCATCCGCATCGTCATCATCGCTGATGACGTCATTGGAGTCCGCATCGTCATCGTCACTGATGACATCATCGGCATCGTCACGTGACCCCCCAAGGTCACTTCACCTCCCCCCCAGTACCCTTCCCTCTTCCTCCTCAAGAGCTGCGCTCTAATTCGGTGTTACAAGGAGTTGTAAACGGCTTTTACTTTTTTCTACTCATTCACTATCTACCTTGTGACTCACTTTTGTGAGAGTTTTTTTTTTTTTTTTTTTCTATCCGCGCGTGGTTTTTTACGAGAGTCCGATCAACGTCTGGTTCTAGTAAACTGTGCTTCCCTGTTCATGCTCTCGAATCACCGCTTTAAAAAGTTTTGCACTACAATTGCGCTTTGGCACCAGTTCGTATAAGCTTGAGGTACATCGTGCCCACCTAACTTTGCAGCAAGCCTGTGTTTCCTGTCCTCATCAATGCGCCTAAGACTCGCGTTTGCCTTTTCTGTTTTCCTTTTTTTATATTTTGTTATTTTGTCTTGGTGCGTATCGGCGCTGGTGACTTATTGGGACAAAGGTGGACAAAAATAACGATAGAAACAAAAATCTTATTCATGTTATTTATATGGTTGATATCAGATTTTTTATGATTTAAATTGCTGATAAGCTGCTCTAACATTTTCTGCGCCTTATCTGCTCCAACTGTAGACTTTTCTGCTTCGAAGTGGTTCGAAAATACATAAACTGCTGCTCCAAAACGAGAATTTTGTGCTCCTAAGCTGCTCCAAAATCCAGATTTTTCTGCTCCAAAAATTGCTCCGAAACCTGTTTCACCTGTCTCACCCCTGTATACAGCTTCGAGAGGCAACTCCAGCGACCTATAGGGGGCGCCCCAACCAAACAAACATGGCGGCTGGGAACAGGTCGCGTTGGCTCAACTGAGCCACCTGAACGGGTGGCGCATTCAATTTAACAGATTTTATTTTGTTTAATGCCATATTTTTTAGGTATTTTAACTGCGACGGTTAAGTGTAACCGGTTTTCATAAACTTGCAGAGCATAGTTTTGTTTTCCCGATGCTTTTTGTTCTTTTCATGTCAAGCTTTTGTTTCTGAGATTTCGTTCAAAAACGAAGCTATGGGCTCCGGAGAGACGGTAAACGACTCTGATCAGTTTTGATCAGCTAAGGAAAGTGGCAATGACTACAGAATTGTTCCACCGTGAGTAATTCTCAGCTAACTCGCATGCCCCGACCATGCGACTTATCTGTCCGCGAAATCGAGCTTTTGTGCGTATCCGCGTTTAAGAAACAGCTCCAGTCGTCTTCTCGGTCAACAACACGTCGTCATCTTCCATTTTTCTGGTCAAAAACAAACACGAAAATTCGGTTTGTTGTCCGCTCAGCTGAAGCCTACCACTAGAGGCGTGACTTCTCGATTTCCTCCCATGCCAGGCTGCAGAAAAATTGCGAAAATTAGGCAAGCGCTTCTTGAGCCAAGGAGCATGTATTTCAATTCAGGTTTTAGTAGCAACTAAGAAGTCATTTTGACGAATATGTAGGTTATGTATTATATTACATACTATGGGGGGTCCCACTAAAGCAATATTAGTATATTCTTCGGGTTGAAAAATGAGCTTAGTTGACTAGCTATTAGGTGGACTGCTGAATAAAAGTATACTTTACAGAAAGACAGATACTAAAACTCAGCCAAATGGTTCTAGCCTGAAGCACGGAGACGAATGCCGGCAAACTGAAGAGAGTCTTCATCGGAGATTCACGCAGAACCACTCTGCATTGAACTCGACTTTGAATCCTGAACGGAGAAATTGAGTACCTTTTTGTGGCCGGACAGCCTGAGCAATTTAGACGTATATCGCTGCTGGCTTCGACAGGGGTATAATCTGCGGTGTAGACTTTCCATTTTCCCGGGGGGGGGGGGGGGGGGGTGGCAGGGTAGGGCAGGCTGAGAATTCTTAGAATGGATGCTTGGGCGAGTTGGGTATTCATATTGTAGGAGAAGCGCTAAGTAGATTCACTCACCCTCAAACTCACTCTCACACTCACACTAGAAAAACGGTCTTTCACATCGCGCTGACTTTCAACTCATATTTTATTTTCGTCTTCTTTCGTTCTACTTCTACCCGTATTAAAATTGTCATCTCACTTCGTTCTCTTCTGTACAAAACAATTAGCAATGTCTATCGCACATTACCTTCGAGAATCAAGATAAAACAATTCTTTTTCCGTTAACGTTATGGATGGACTACTAACACAGGTGTCACTTCTTTTTATGATGTGAGCTGCCCCTATTATCTCACGTGTTAACTGATGATGGACTCAGACTTTCACACAACTGCTTCCATTCTGCAGCATGATTGGCCGTCCATTCAAAAACAGAATCTTGCTTTATCAAGCTCCTAAGGAGTGTTGTCCTCTGAGATAAAGACGGTAGGAACTTGCTGAAATAATTCACAACGCCTAGCAATCTTTGAACCGCGAGCTTGTCCGCTGGCGCCGGTAGCTCCGTCACGCATTTTATCAGGGACGGGCATGGCCTTATGCCTTCTTCGTCGATAACATCTCCGAGAAACTCGACTTTCTCGACGCCGATAGCGCATTTATTTGGGTTGAAAGTTAGTCCGGCGCGTTCGGCTGCTCGCAACACTGAGGTTAGGCGTTCGTCGTGCTCTCGTCTTGACGAGCCCCACACTAGTATATCGTCGACGTACACTCTGACGCCAGGAAGAGCTTCAAAAATTTCGTTTAGAGTTTTTTGGAAAACTTCGGAAGCAGACGATATACCGAAAGGTAGTCGCAGGTAGCGGTAACGGCCAAAGGGCGTTGCGAAGGTGCAAATCCTGGACGTCTGGTCATCCGAAGGGATTTGATGGAATCCTGAATTCGCATCAAGGCGAGTGAACACTCTTGCTCCTGACAGCTCGGCTTCTATATCTTCCCGCCGCGGCATGATGTAATGTTCCCTTTTTATGCATTCGTTTATTTTCCTGGGGTCGATGCATACCCGTATCTTTCCGTCCTTCTTTCGAACAATGACGAGTGGACTTACCCAATCTGTGGGCTCGGTAACCTTCACCACGACGCCTGCGCGCTCCATGCGTTCCAGTTCCTCGCGGAGGGGTTCCTGGAGAGCTAGTGGTACGCGTCGCGCCGTTTGGATCACTGGTGTGGTTCCGTCCCGCAGAAGCATTCGGTAGACTCGCTGGACGCAGCCGGTGCCAGTGAACAGATGGCGAAAATCTTCGACGATTCCTTCGGAGGTGCTCCTCGTCACGCTTTGTACTCGAGACAGCAGTGCAAGGTGCTCGCTGGCTTGTAGCCCAAGGATGGCTTGGTGTCCCTTGCGTACTACAAAGAAGTCGAGGACAGCAGTTCGGTCGTCCAGTGCCACTTCTGCTCGCATAACACCCACATGCTTAATTACGCCCACGCCATAGGAACGCAATACTGCACTGCTGGGCTTCAGTGGCGGCTTTGGATGCATTTTGCAATATGTTCCAAAAAGCAGTAAGTTAGCCTGTGCTCCTGTGTCAACCTTCAGCTCGACTGACAAGTTCTTTACTCGTGCTTGAACTATCCAGTCACACTGGTTCATGGCGTTTCTCGACGACACGTCCAGAACCTCGAAGTCGTCTTCGGAGTCTTGAAGCTCGCCGACCTGAGTGGACGTTCTGCAGCACTTGGCGAAGTGATTCTGCTTTTGCCACTTTTTGCAGGTCAGCCCGAATGCTGGGCAGCTTCGAGGCGCGTGCGTCCGTCCGCACTTGCCACAGTTGAAGAGCTTGGGCTGCTTTTTCTCATGGTTTACGCTTGTCTTGTGGACTGGATCCACCTGCTTCTGCTCCCGGGCCCAGACTTTTTTGTGTGCTTCCGATACTTCAGCCGCCTTGCAGACTTGTTCGGCTTTCAGTAAGGTCAAACTTTTGTCCCTGAGTAGCTTTTGTTGAACCTTGTCGTCATTGGTTCTGTAAACAATTTGGTCCTTTATCATGGAGTCCATTTGCTCATCAAAGTTGCACAATCGTGCCTGCTTCTTCAGCTCTCTCAAGAAGTGTTTAAAAGGCTCACCCGGAGCTTGTACTTTATTCCGGAACAGGTAGCGTTCATGTACTTCGTTGTGCTGAGCGGCGCAGTACTCTTCAAATTTCTTGACGACAGTAGCATAGTCGGCATTGCTCTCGTCTTCTGCGAAGTTGAACGTATTAAATATCTCGATTGCTTCCTCGCCTACAATGCTTAAAAGAAGTGCTGCTTTTGATGACTCAGGTCGAGGCTTGCCACTAGGTTCCGAAGCGGTCAGGAAGAGTTCGAACCTTTGCTTGAATATCCGCCAGTTCTTGCTTATTTCCCCGGTCGTGCTGAGCCGACCCGGCGGTTTCACGAAATCCATGATTTGACTGGCTCTTGTTCCGGCGTCTGTCGTTGTTCAAAGAAGTGCGTGGTTCGGCTTGGTACTTCTGACACCATGTATCGTCTAGTATTGCCGATAAAACATGACGGGCCGGGTGTGGGGAAGCCAGGAACAAAAACCTCTTCTTTATTGTCACCCCTTCTCGGTCCGCGTTATGCATCACGCGCAACATACGATACAATAGGCGCACAAGAAAAAAACAGACTCGCAGCGCTGACTATACTTCGTTTCACCTTATGTGCGAGCGAAGGCAAAGCTGGAAGCGCGAGCACGAAAGCTCCGTGCGTTCAGGCTTTGCTCGAGCGCGCGAGCTGGGGAGAAACGAAAAAAGCGCTGGTCTCGCGCTTCTAGCTTTGGTTTCGCTCGCAGATAAGGTGAAACGAAGTTTTTTTTATTTTTTTTTTATAACAACTCAGCGATATATTCTCCTTCCTCAAATCGTCGTCACCTTCTCCATCGCCGTTAATGAGAACATTTAAAATTTTTAAACATTAGAAACCAAATAGCCAAGAAACATCAATAAGTAAATAATAAATAAATAACAACTAAAAATAAAGAAAACTAAAAAATTAAAAAATAAGTTTAATTTCTAATTATAATTTATTTTCTAAAAAAAATATTTTTATTTTTATTTTTTTGTTTTTTTGTTTTATTTATTTTTTGTTGTCATTAAATAATTTATTTATTATTGACTTAATAATGTTTATTGGCTATTTGGTTCCTGGTGTTTAAAGGGGCGGTGCAACTAGAGCCACTCTATGTGGCAGCGTAGCTGCCAGAGTAGCGCCACGCTTTTCCCTGTGCCGCCTCTCACCGTGATTGGTCACACGCGGTACCATAGCAACGAGCTGAGCTGGCTCGGTTTCTGTAGCAACCGAGTGACTACTCGTCACGTGACCTCGCAAGAGCCGTGATGTCACCGGTAAGATGGCAGCGCCCAGAGCTGGTGGATACGAGTTTGTTCGGTGCGCGGTAGTCGTAAGCCGCTGCTTGCCGACGATTTCGGACCTCTTCGTGCTCTCTGACGCAGGTATAACGTGAATATCTGAAAGAATGTGACTTCATACCTTCTTTGTGCAAGATCTCTCTGGATATTAGCACCTGTGCGACAGCATCAGTCATATCCCCGTAGTGGTGCTCGGATTCTTAGATATGTTCGAGGATCGATAAGACATTTCGCATGCTATTTTCGCATACTCCTAGCCTTGTTTGAACGTTGGAATGTCTGAGAATCGATGGGAATTGTATGCGTCGCATGTTGGACATTGGGGAAGTTGTTTCAGCCCCAGGTAACCGCGTAATCACACTAACTTTTAGCGAGAAAGCTCATGCGATCTTTACGTTTTGTACTAATCAACGATCTAACAATATAGCTTTTAGGATAATATTTTCGCATTTTCTAGCTTCCTTTAAAGGTTTGAATTTCTGAGAATCGAAACGAAAGGTATACGTCGTGTGTAGGGCCTAGGGGAAATTGTTTCAGCCCTGGGTCACCGAATAATCACAGCAACTTTAAGCGAAGAAGCGCCTGCGACCTTTAACCTTTTGTACTAATCGACGATTTTACGAGTTGACAGTTCTGAAGACTTTGATAAACGTCCTTTCGTTGCAATAGATTGCATTTGATCGCAGTTTTTATTGGTTTGTTTTTTGCAAGCGACAAGCTGACGTTTGCTCAAATGACGTATATGAAATGACCTGCTCTATAACGGCAGGCACTCACTTGATCGAATGACGTTTTAGCGAACGCCCACGTTTTCCCGAATGACACTTTGGCGAATAGTCGGACGCCGCGAAGCGGCATTTTCGGGTGGGCCAAATGGGTTCACATTTTTGTAATGAGCCGCCGCAGACTGTCGCCGCGAAGCGGCGTAAAGCGCAGCGCGGCGGAGGGGTTAACGCGCGCCCCCGTTATTCGGTAAAACGTCGGTTCGCTCAAATGTCGCTGTTCGCTAAAATGTCGTTCGCTCATGTGATATGAACCTTAGATAATTATTTTTTACGAGTGTAATATTTATTTTCTGTAGCTGGGCCCGTTTTGTGCTCATTAATGTCCGTGTGCTATAATGTTATCATCATGTGTGTATGGTTCTAAATATCCTCTTTGCAGTGCCTACAAAAGCCAAAATGACGTCAGCCGACCCCAGCTCGCGCATTTGACACGAAAACTGCGTCACTCGGACGTATGCGCTCGTCAACAATCAGTTCGTTGATGAATATTTGAATTCGCGCTCGTTGCCAATGAGTTCACATGAGTGCACTTGCGAATGACAAGTTCTATGGTGCGCTTAAAAAGCACAGTGGAAGCTTGGGGTCATCGCACCGGTGTCCTAGCATGTCACGACCGCGTGATTCCACTGTTCTCTTTTGAGTTGAGGATTAAAGCTGAGGAAGGAGAAGCTAACAAATCATTTCATATCCCCTTTAGCACGGGTATGCGTGCTACACCATATGAAAATATGGACATTTTGCATGCCGGTAAACTTCCGGACGACCACTTGGCCTCTCGGCAAGAACACCTCATATATCCGGCGTCTGTCTCTTCTGATGGCGTTAACAATCCTCTGTAGACCACCGTGCTGTCCTTCTTGGTTTAACCCCGTCGACTGTTCATCGCCCAAAACGAGAGTGAGACCGTCGTCGACGTCGTTCCTCCAGTCGGTGAGATAATCTCATCTTGAATAAATGATTGGGTCTTGAAGGAGTATGGTGCTAAGCATACATTCTCTTACTATGGGGCAGTCGAGCAGCAGTCATGTCCCAAGGCCTGGCAATTACGCCGGTGCTGTCCTGGCCGGCGTATTCGGATTTTGTTCCATAGGAGCGAAGTCCGAAAGTACAAAGGACGGTACGTTCGTCCCACGAAGCGGCCGTCATCCCGGCGGCGCGGAAAACCACTCGCCCTGTCCGTGCACGCTGCAAATCGTCTCATTTCCCAGAAGAAACAGGCACCGCTCCTCTAGAGCCCCGTGCCGTACCGCCATGCAAAGCGTCTTTTAGGTCTTTTACCACTTTTCAATTAACGAATGGAGATACCAACTAGATAAAGGTTGCCGCCCGGCGTCGCTAGCAGCACGGTTACCATAGAAACCTCCCAGGCCCAAAATGGAGATCACTATAGGCGCTTCTAACGTTGTGCATCTAGATAATTTTGCGTCGTGTCGCTACTCTGGCAGCTACGCTGCCATCAACGAGGTAGAGGGGCTTAGAGTGATAAACCGGAAGTTCGGAAGTGGCACCCCCTAGAGCCACTCCATATGGCAGCGTAGCTGCCAGAGTAGCGACACGACGCAAAATTGTCTAGATGCACGACGTCAGAAGCGCTAATAGTGATCTCCATTTTGGGCCTGGGAGGTTGCCATGGTAATCGTGCTTCTAGCGACGCCGGGCGGCAACCTTCGCAGTCTAGTTGATATCTCCATTCGTTCATTGAAAAGTGGTATAAGACGCTTGGCATCGCGGTACGGCAAGAACCTCTGGAGGAACGGTGCCTGTTTTTTTTTCTGAAAATTGAGACGATTTGCAGCCCGGGGACTGCCGGGCGGCGAGAGCTGCTATGGTATCGTACGTGCACGGACAAGGCGAGTGGTTTTCGGCGCCGCTGGGATGGCGGCCGCTTCGTGGGACGAACGTACCGTCCTAGTACTTTCGGACTTCGCTCCGATGGAACAAAATCCGATTACGCCGGCCACGACAGGACGATTGGCTCGGGACATGACTGCTGCTCGACTGCCCCATAGTGAGCGAGTATATGTTTAGCATCATAGTTCTTCAAGACCCGATCATCCCTTCAAGAGCAGATTTTCTCGCCGACTGGTGAGGAGCGACGTCGACGGGGTTCAACCAAGAAGGACGGCATGGTGGTCTCTAGGGAACCGTTGAAGCCATCAAAAGAGACGGACGCCAGATATGAGGTGTTCCTGCCGACAGGCCAAATGGTCGTTCGGAAGTTTACCGGCATTCAAAAAGTCAATATTTTTTATCTGGTGTAGCACACATATCCGTGTTAAAGCGGCCACAAAATTATTTTTAAACTTCTTCTTCCTTACCTGTAATCCTCAACTCAAAAGAGAACTGTGAAATCACGCAGTCGTGAAATGCTAGGGCACCGTGCTTTTTAAGCACACCGTAGAACTTGGCATTCGCAAGTGATAAGTTTTGTCAGGACACTCATTGGCCAGGAAAGTGAATTCAAATATCCATGGACGAATTGATTGCTGACGAGCGCATACATCCGAGCGACGCAGTTTTCGTGTCCAATGCGTGAGTTGGGGTCGGCTAACGTCATTTTGGCCTTTGTAGGCATTGTAAAGAGGATATTTGGAACCAAGCACACTGACATTAAGGAGTACAAAACGGGCCCAGTTACAGAAAATAAATATTACACTCGTAAGAAATAAATACGTCTCTAACTTGTTACTTGCAAAGACGAACACACCTCTGAGCATCTAAGTTTAATGGTATGTGTTGATGCATTGTTATATAGCAGGACATTTCATATACGTCACTTGAGCAAACGCCAGTTTTTCACTTGAAAAACAAACCAAAAAACACTGCGATCAAATGGAAGCTATTGCAACGAAAGCAAGTTATATGAAAATCTTCAGAACTGCCAATTCGTAAAATTGGCGATTAGTAAAAAAAGTTAAAGATCGCAGGAGCTTCCTCCCTAAAAAATGCTGTGATTATTCGGTGACCCAGGGCTGAAACAATTTCCTATAGGCCCTATACACGCGCCGTATACCTTTTATTATGATTCTCAGAAATTAAGACTTTCAAAGGAAGCTAGAAAAATGCGAAAAATTTTATCCTAAAAGCTATGTAATGGAGCGCAAGTTCGTCTGCTTTTATTTTGTTTTTTTGCAGGGGTTGTGGTGACGTCAGAACGCCAAGATCTGAGTGGCTCCGATCGAAAGATAGTGGGTAGACCTAAAAGCAAACTGCCTTGAGGCCTATCCACTATTCTTTATTCAGAACCAATCAGAGCTCGGCGTTCTGACGTCACCACAGCCCCTACTAAAAGAAGCAGACGAACCTGCGCTGCGCATATCGTAAAATTGTTGATTAGTATGCTTGGGAGTTGTGTGAATATTTATAGACCTTTTCACTTCAGTAGTTGACTGACCGGCGGGTAGAGGGCGCTGGCGCACTCGCCGCCATTAAGTTGCTTCAATTTGGTCGGTTTCGGTTTCAACGTGCACGTGATTGTGATGCTGTTTCATGCCACTTTCGATTAATTTTGCGATATAAATTTCTTTCTAGTAGCATACAGCGAATGAAACATTAGTATTGATCCACTTGGCAAACCACAATATGGTTTCGAGGCTAAAATGCGATCTTGTTTTACGAACACGATCTGCGTCTGATTCCGTTCATCGTTAATTTCGGCCAGGTTCGGCGGTGAAACAACTGCGCTGATGCACAGGGAGGAGTACCATTGTCCACGGCCGTACTCGCGGACAGTAATTTCCAGAGGAAAAAAAAATAAAGAGCAGGACAAGCTCCGCCTGCAGCGTGCGTTCATTGCCTGCCGCCGTGCTTTGGCTGTGCGTGCACCGAGTAGTGCAAAAGGTAGATAGCTCGCTTTAAGTCAGAGATTGAGCTGATCATCTTATATTGCAACAGACTATATTGCATGAGTGCTTAGTGAAAAGCAGGTCAACAACATGATTAACAATCTGCTGCATCACCAAGAACAGATGAACTGACAAGTTTACTGCTCGTTGTTTGGTATTCGTACACCAACCTTTTCTAACTTCGAGACTGGAAACGTCTTTTATAATGACTAGAAAAGTTCCGTGCAATCACGTAGATAATATAAAGAAAGCAATATTGTCTCAGCCTGTTTTATTTAAAGAAATTAAGCGCTCGAGAAATATTTTGATAGACCAGCCTAGGCTGACTGGAAAATTTCTTTAACAAAAGTACTCATTAACAGCATTTCAAAATATTGGCCTTATGAAATAAACTTTTTGTTATATGGACATTTGCTTACGACGTTTTCAAGGTGTGAGAATGGTAAGATAAGTGAATTCCAGACTTCAAATAAAGTCTGATATGCATCTTCCGTAAAATTTGCCGAATGAAATTGAACAGCGCAAAGGAAATGATCTCCGATAAGTTTTGCTAAGTCAAACGCCAGGCGCCACCGAATGGACCTGTGTGGAAAGCTGTTCACTGATTTGAAACGGTACGCTTTGCACATTTTGACGTCGCCAGCTACTGAAAGTAACTCCCTATTCGCCGTCAAAAACTGGCTGCACTCGGGTGATTTTCATGCAGAAGGATTCTTTTCGGCGTCCCATTTTGTTAATCATAGGCACTATCAAGCTCTCTGTGACAGTTTCTTACGCGGAGAGTCAAACTATCTGTGTTGAAATAAATTAATTGAAACTGCATGATTATATTAAAAAAAATGACTTAAGCAACTGAAAGACTATGGACATGGGACCAAGCACGATATACAATTCCGCGGAATTCATAAATAAACCGATAAAGCGAATGCTTAGATCACACACGCGATTAAGAACGTAAAACAGATATAGGTGTGATATTGCGAAAAAACAAGTTGCCTAATGTTAAGGTACCATTATCTCTAGCATAAAAATAATTCAAAATAAACGTTTGTTCCCGCGTCTTGTCCACAATATAATCAAAAGAAACTGTTTTCGATCTGTTGTAACTACAAAACACCATCCTTTCAGGAAAAACACGTGGCTAATTACGCTGAGTGTTTTTGTTTCCTTCCTTGCCACCAATGCGCGCTCATATATATAATTACATTAGGCTTCCTATTCCAAATGTTCCGCCCTTATTAGTAACGAAACCTCAGTTCTGATAAGTTATTTGTATTTGAACCCTCGAGGCTTTCTTCAAGTAATATATTTATTCAATGTGCGCAAGTGCTAACGCTGATTCCTGTTCCTATAAAGCCTTTTCGCACGTATCCCGCACGCCGGCGGTAAAAAAAAAAATATTTAAAACGTGTTACAAAATTAACTACAGAAGTTTCGCGCACAATGATGTAATGCAATTGCGTGGTAAGTGTAAGTATCGGACGGCACTTTACGGAGTAAGGCAAGAGACGCGGTGAAACGCGACGAAAAACACGAATTCAACGCATCCGCCAAGGCGCGGACGGGAGAGCGGAGCAACAAGTTGAAGCAACCTAATGGCGGCCGCATCACGTGATTCCAAGATGGCAGCGCCCATGCGGCGGAGGGTGAAAAGGTCTATACAGCGTGTAGTTGGTCAGCCATTTCAAAGTGCGACGAGTCACTCGCTGTAGATGAGCAATTTAGCCAATGCAGTATAACCGCTAGCCTGGGGTCTATAGGTCTTTAACGTGCACCACGCAGTAGTGATACACAACCGCAGGCCGGTACGATGCTCATCCAGATCGAAACGGGCAGGGGTGGGGATTGAACCCAGGTTCCGTGATTGATTAGTAGAAAACGTAAACATCGCAGGAGCTTCCTCGCTAAAAGTTTGTGATCAGGCGGTTACCTGGGGCAAAAACAAATTCCCCAAGGCCCAACATGTGACGCAGAGATTTTGCATCGATTCTCAGACACTCCAATGTTCAAATAAAGCTAAGAGAATGCGAAAATCGCATGCTAAATGTTCTATCGATCCTCAACCACATTCGGAAACCCGAGCACCGCTAAGGCGATATTAATGATGCTGTCGCACAGGTGCTAATATCCAGAGCGATCTTGCACAGAAAGGGTATAAAGTATCATTCTTTCCGATCTTCACGTTATACCTACGTCAGAAAGCACGAAGAAGCCCTAAATCGTCGGCAAGCTGCGGCACATCACGACTCCGCGCACCGAACAAACTCGCATCCACCAGCTCTGGGCGCTGCCATCTTACCGATGACATCACTGCTCTTGAGAAGTCACGTGACGACTCGTCACTCGGTTGCTACGGAAACCGAGCCAGCTCAGCTCGTTGCTATGGTACCGCGTGTGACCAATCGTGGTGAGAGGCGGCACAGGGAAAAGCGTGGCGCTACTTTGGCAGCTACGCTGCCATATCGAGTGGCTCTAGCACCCCCCCGGTTGCCGCCATATTTTACGCAAATGTGACCACTCGTCACATGACCTCCCAAGAGCCGTGACGTCACAGGTAAGATGGCAGCGCCCAGAGCTGGCGGATGCGAGTTTGTTCGGTGCGCGGTAGCCGTGATCTGCAGCTGCTTTCCGACGACTTCGGGCTTCTTCGTGCTCGCTGACGCAGGTATAATGTGAAAATATGAAGGAATGATACTTTATACCGTTTTTGCGCAAGATCTCTCTGGATCATCTGGATATTAACGCCTGTGAGACAGCATCAGCTCTGCATCGTCGTACCGGTGCTCGGATTCCGGGATGTGTCCGAGGATCGATAGAACTTTGAGTGCTTTTAACATGAAATTTTCGCATTCTCTTAGCTTTGTTTGAACGTTGAAATATCTGAGAATCTACGCGAAATGTATACGTCACGTTAGGGCCTAAGGGAAGTTGTTTCAGCCCTTCGTCACCGAACAACCATAGGAACTTTTAGCGAGGAAGCTCCTGCAATTTTAACCTTTTGTGCTAATCCACGATTCTACATTCGATCGCTTTTCTTCCTTTTTTTTGTGTGTGTGAGTGCGAAGTGCACCCTTATTTTCAGCTACGAGGATGGCGTTTTATTGAGTATGAGGAAGAATAAATCGTTGCAGGCACCTGCTTCAAAGCTATTCGACTTGCTATAAGAACAACTGTTTTGGTGCATGCATAGATTAACTGCGCATTTTTTCTGTTTTGTAGGATTTATTGCATCTATATTCTTTTCCATCAAGAGTGCATTGTATTAGTCGGTCAATTATTTAATTGTTCTAATTACCTGGATAAGATGATTCATATTTTTGTTCATCCCTTGCCTGGAGAGCAGTCTTGTTGAAAAATGTTGACTACCATTCCTTTCGGTCTCTTCAATAGACTCTTTTTAAAAGTGTGGGCTGTCTATACTTCGCATCACCGTAACTTGGAAAAGGCCAACCGCCACAGCCCCCTCGAGCCAATCAGAGAGACCGAGCGAAGGTGTGTGACAAATCTGTGCAGACGAGCACTCTGGTGATATGTTGTCATGTGCCTCTGTCCAATGTGTGTATTGACTCACCGAGACTGTAGCCTTTGCCGTCTGCCAAATTCTGATGAAACAAATGACAGTAGCTACTACTGTAATTACCCCAGGCTTTCATACTTTGGGTATTTGTTCGACAAGGATGTTATGTCCGCCATCTTTGTGAATTCGGCTCAGCACCTATTGGACTCGAATGCTGCATTAGCGTTCAACCTGAACTGGGGCCCATTCGTGTGCTTTACGCCGAAAAAAATTATGACGGTTGTGTTGCTTGATAAGGTTCTGCAAAGGGTCTATTGTGTCATACATATAGGAAGTGTCATGCTATATAACAATACATCAACACATACTATTAAACTATATGCTCAGAGTTGTGTTTGTTTTTCCAATTAACAAGTTACAGCAGTGTGCTTTAATGCTATTATCATGTGTGTAGTTTTAAGTATCCTCTCTGCAATGCCTACGAAGGCCCCTGGAAGGAATAAATTAATAAATAACATTTTCACATCACTGGAGTTGGTTTTCGGATGCACCACATGTTCAGGAAAGGTTGAACGAGTGCAGCCCCTTGCAAGAAGTCTGCCAGTCTGGTATGACCCCTTAATTAATATTGAAGGGTCAGAGATGCGAGTATCATCGTAAGGTCCAGAGCGTGCAGTGGACAATTCTCGGTGTGTAGACTCTCAAGGCATGAAGGCAAGCGGAAATATGGTTATCTGGTTAGTGTATCAAATATGTTTATTTCCACTTGATTACATAATTATTGATTCTTAGTAAATGGTTAAATAACGAGTTCTTTCTGCGACAGTCTCGTGTCAGGCATTCAGTCGTAGTACCTGTGGACCTTGTTGTCGGATGACGCTCCTGGCACGTCGGTGTTCAGTTTGGTCGAGTGGCAACTTTGACCGACTGATGCTGTCTTGTAATCATACGTCATGTGCGGCCACTGACGTCTGATGCAGTGAAGCTGCAGGGCTGGCTTCTAATCCGAAAATTTTCCTGGTAGTTTTCGGCATCAATGTAGCAAGCTCGGGCATGTATTGCTTACGTGGCTGTGCCTTTTGCTGTACCATTGACTTGATAGCTGGCAACAATTTTTGTTTGCTATCCAAGTCTGGTGATGCTTGCAGTTCACTCTTGAGAGCAACCAACCATTCTATTCCTTCAAGTCACTCAGGGGCATTTTCCCTCAAAGTTGGAAATTGTGTGCTTCATTGCATGGACACAGATGAGCGGTGTCGGCAAATTATTAGGTATTGTCCTTGGACGACAACTAACACCAAATCAACTGTCACTGCATCGCCGCTCACCTGCTTTGTCGTGCTTACCTCTTGTTGAGGTGATGGACATGAGGAGCTACGGGGTAATCAGGGATTCAGAATCTTCGATTCAGCACCTGCGGCATCAGGGACAAAGGTCACCGAAGGTAATCCTTAATCTCCCGTGGTCGCTCCTCGAGACGTAATCGAGGGTCATTTGGCACGAACCCTCGCAGACCAATTCATTGGTACGGGCTGCTTTGGTAGACATGGTCGGCTTCATGCAGTGGTAGCAAAGTGGTTTTCGGTCGCACATTCGCATCACCTACGTTTTCCTCGGTGTACTTTGTTGAGCACAGACCTACACACGATGTCGGGAATGCTTCGGCGTTAGAGTGTCTCGTTGAATTGGCATTTAATAGTAAGGGGCAGCCGGTGGCGGTCGTCGTGCCATTGTGGCGTAAGTTGCCCTCGGTTTGTCAGATGCCGCTTCGCTCGCAGAAGTCTCGGTTGAAATACCTGTCAAACTTGTTCCGAAACAATCTTGGCAATCAAAATAAAAGCTGGGCAACTGATGGCAGGAAGTAGCTTCCTGATCTCCTCCCAGACAACGTCGTGGATGATGTCGTGGATGTCTGGGAGGCTGGCGTCGAAGTAGAAGCTGGACAACTCGAGTGTCGAGACGCCGGGAAGTTGTTCATGGTGGCAGGCTCGGGCATGCAGTGCACATTCCATGTTGGAAGCCTCGGTGATATGAACACTTCGACTGTTGTTGGGGGGTTGCGGACAAGGCTGCCGAAGGTGTTGTCCCTCACGTGAGGGGCATGGGGTTCTTAGGTTCTTGTCTTTTGTAGCATCAAGGTCGGCGTGGGCGTAGGCGTGGGCGCTCGATCAAGCGCAAAACATCCTCTACGAGTGCGGTGGCGCTCTCGTTGGGGCAGTGTCCTGGACAGAATCAAGAATGCGGCTCTCTCTCGTTGATGTTGGCTGACGAATGCGCGCTTCAGCTCGATCTTGCAAACTTCCCATGACGTTAAGGAGGATCTATGGTTCTCAGACCAGCGCCGGCAGTTTCTTCCACGAGAAGTAAGGTTCTGCAGGAGCTGGTTGTCTGTCCACCCAATGTGGCGGGCGACACTGTCATATTGTTCAATCCAGTCCTTGACGTCTTCATACAGCTTGCGTGAAAAAGCGTCGGAGTGTGATTTGCGACGGGCATGCAAACAATGGTGGGAGGGGACACGGTTCGCTGCTACAGGTTTGTCATTGTTGGCTTAGTAAGCTTCGGATTTTCAGACAGGAGACCGAATTCCAGTGGTTTTTCCTGGTAGCAGCAACTGGCTCGGATTTCAGGTGCTTCGTGGTGTATTTCCGAGGTTACTCTTTGTGGTACTCGGTCGTCTTGAGGTTGTTCTGCCAGGCTCGGGTCAGGACTTTGCTTACGGCTCGACGGGGGTATAAGACGCAAAATAGTCCGCCAGCCGTGTCCCATTATCGGGTAACTCGGCGGACACACAGAGTGAAGGGCTATGGGTAAAGTGCCCAGCACCTCCACCAGAACATACGATTACAGCTGAGCATAACCTGCAGTGTCCCAGAATAGCGAATATTGATAGAAGATAGGACTAGAACAAGGATCCGTGACAGTATAACAAAACTCGCAGAAGAGAATCTATCCTGACCACTGAAGAAGCTGCATTGCTTTAGTGGCATTCTGTCCGAATAAATCCTCTCCTTCGGGGTTTGGCGACTGCCGTGGACGAACTGAACTGAAATGGATGTGGGACCACTTTTCTGGTAATGAGCCACTGCAGACTGTTGCCACAAAGCGGCGTGAGCTGGGTACGTAACATGCTCGATGAAATGTCCGGACAGCTTTCAATTCGCGTAACGAGTGTGAATGAAACGTTTGTGTTGACGAAACGTGCGACAGACCAGCGGGACCAATACCAACTGCAACACCTGTGCTCCGTGAAAGTGCACGTCTACGCCGGAACAATTTCGGAAGCAGCACAGCATCACCTAAAGCATGGCACAGGAACTATCAGCTTAAAGGCAGCTCTTCGGTGCGCCGCACACCTGTGCTCCGTGAAAGTGTACTTCTACGCCGGAACAATTTGTAAGCAGCACAGCATCATTCAGCACGGCACGGGAACTACCAGCTTCAAGGCAGCCTTCCGGTGCGCCGCACAACCGAAGTGAGCCCTCGGTCATTTGATCGAAGCTGCACCGCGATTGCACACCGCCAAGCACGACTCAGGCAATTTCCGTCGCTAAACTGTGTATCCAAATATATTGCACACGCTTCACTGCAAACCTCGAAGATTCCGATGGTCAACGAGAGCACAGAAACGTCGCCTTAAATTTTATCCTAGCGGTATCTGATTCAATCCGAGGTCCGAGCAACGTAGGTCAGATTGTCTCTTCCGTGGCAATATCCCGGTCGGTCACCAGCGAAATGCACACCGTTCCTCCGTATTTTCACGTTATACCTACGTCAAACACCACGCTGAACTCCGAACTCGCTTTCGACCGGCCTCACATGACGGCTTCCGCGTCTGAAATCAACTCGCCGAGACGAACGACAACCAACAAAGCATCCGACAAGCTCCGGCCCAGCTGGGGCCAGCCGCTGCATGGGCGCTGCCATCTTTCCAGTGGCGTCACGTATTTGGTTTGGTCATGTGACGTGTGGTCAAATTTGCGTACAATGGCAGCCTCCTTATGGGGGTCACTTTCGAGTGCAGACCGGAACCCCGGTTTATCGCTCTAAGCCCCTCTACCTCGTTGGCTGCCATATAGACCTTTTCATCCTCCTCCGCATGGGCTTTGCCATCTTGGAATCACGTGACGCGGCAGCCATTAGGTTGCTTCAACTTGCTCCTCCGCTCTCCCCTCCGCACCTTGGCGGATGCGTTGTATCCGTGTTTTTCGTTGCGTTTCACCGCGCTTTCTGGCCTTGCTTCGGAAACTGTAGTCCGATATGTCTACTCGACGACTAAAGCATCACGAGAATTTAAAGGTTCTTATGTTAACTGTGGTTTGTTTAGTAATAGTAACGGAAGATTCCCAGTAAGAAGCGCGTATATTTATACCGTGCATTTAGGATCGGAAGGCGTCAAGAATAGTCAGCGCAAGGAGACTATCGTTATTTCCTGAAAGTATCGTTCTTTGTATTCATAATATATCGAAAACAGTTGCTTTTGATTATGTGACGAAACTCGCGGAGGAGATGAACAACGAATGTTTAACTTGTATTTTATCTGACGCTAGAAGTAATGGTACGTCAACATCCGGCGAATTGTTTGTTCATAATGTCACACCTACATGTTGATGAGGTTCTCAATTTTTTTTGCGACATGAATATTCGGTTGGTCGGTTTAGTTATGAAGTTTAAGAAATTGTATACCGTGCTCGCTTCCATTTCGACAGTCATTTAAGTGATTTATTGATTATATTTAGATAACACGTGTCATTCACTCAATTTATTTTTAACACAAAAGTTGGGACTTCCCGCGTAAGAAACGGCCACAGACACTTAACGGTAGCGAGTTTTAGAATAGCGGGCACAAAGAAATAACGCCATTTCTATTTGCAAATCCAAAACGCGGTTTGGGTTCAGCGCATGCTCAATAACTACGACGCTTTTTTTTTCTTTTTTTTTGCGTACGCGGTTTTAGTTTTTGTGCGTATCTAAAATACGCAATATTTTATGCAAAAAAAAAGAGCCGTTTGCATAACAAGTTTTTTAGTCCAGGATTGTCGATGGTGCACAGAGGTTTACTTTTGGTGGCTGGCGACGCCTAAATTTAGAGAGCGAATCTGTTCAAAAAAATTAATATTTGTTCACATAGGTTCGTAAAGTGGTGCCTAGCGCTAGAATTCAGCCAAACTATCCGAGGCATTTCTCTTCCTGAGCCCTTTAATTTTATTTGGCTACTTTAACGGAAGACAAATGCCAGATTTAATTTGACGGGCCCGTTACTTATATCTTGAGTAAGCAAATGTTCATATAAAAATAATTTATTTTCTAGGGCCAATATCGCGAAATGCTGCTTATGAGTACTTTAGCAGGGTTGACAATTTAAGAAACTTCCTACTCAGCATGTCAAAGCATGCTCGAGTACTGAATTTAAAAAAAATAGGCCGAGACGATACTACTCCTTTATACCATTTATCTGCGTCATTACACGAAAAGTTTTATTCTGCGAAGTTCACTGAAGGTTGGGTGCCCACGAAACCGAACAGTGAGTAGTAAACTCGTGAGTTCATCTGTTCTGGCCGATTGAGCACATTGCTGATCAAGCTGTCGATATGCAATTTTACATTCACATGTTAGTCTCTTCATTATATTGTTTTTCCGGAAACTGGTGTCATCGGGTACGGCTGTATACGATGGTAATTTCCCCTGTACACCAGTCAGGCGTTTCGCAACCGACCATAATCAGCTACATCAAAGGAGTGGGTAAACGAAAAGCCCACAATTTAGGCTAAGATACATCTCGTAGCCCTCACGGTGACTCAATACCATTGCTTCATTTGTTGTGTGCTACAAGGAAACTAATCGAATCACAAAATTAAGCAAAAACAACGTAAAACAGCAACACAGCCGCGTTCACGTTGAAACCGAAACCAACCAAAGTGAAGCAACCTGATGGCGCCGATTGTGTCAGCGCCCTCTATCCACCGGTGAGGCAACTAATAAAATGAAAAGGTCTATAGAGTGGCTCTAGGTGCAACGATATTCAGTTGGAATGTTTTTCACTTTACGCCAGCTTGCTGGCACTAGTGGGACTCAAGGATACTCGCACGCAACGCCATTGGCCAAGAAACTCCTTTATTGCGGAATAATTCCAAGGACAAAAGCGATAATTTTCATTGAAACTCTCCTTTGTGAAACTTGATGACGCAACTGGGCGGTCGCAGTACCGCCCAGTTGAACTCGCGGCATATAATAGGTCTGTTCGATTCGGCCAGAAAGTTCTGAACCAGTTCTGTCCAAGTTCAGAGGAGTGCAGGAGTCGTGCAGCGGCGGCGCAGAACCAGTGCAGCCGCCGCGCTAGGACTGGCGCTGTGATCGGCTTTCCGAGCGGAAGCGCAGGGTGTCGTCTGCATCTGTTGGTTCTTGTTTCTCCACGCCACGTTGTCTGCTACATTTAATTAGTCGCGGTTTGATGAGACCATTCGTGTTTCCTTATTTTTAAAGTATAATAACCGAATATTTTCTGTGAATATTTTTGTTCGAGTGTACTAAAAACGTTTTCTGCACGAAATGTGTTTCTGTCTGCATTTTTAACGGCCGTTCGGTTCCTGTCGTTTCCGTAAGCGTTCGTGTCCTTCACATTCATTTAGCAATAGTAGATTCACTCCAAGTCTCTCGAGTTTCGCATTTAGACGATAGGTTCGCGGCATCAGGATGATTTTGCGTCGGGAGTCACTGGCGGCCGCGCGCGGACGGTAGCGGTCACATCGAAGACGACGGCCTGACGATAGCGTTTTGGCCAAGACAGTCATCGGCCGTAACTTTGGCGTCAAGCTGAAGCCTTTATTCTGATTCGCAAGAAAGACATGCGTGGAACTACCAAGCCAATTCCGATTCTCGACGTTTTTCTCAGGCTCGTTAGTGGGCGTCCACAGATACCAGCGGACAAAGCATGCAGTATTATGCCCAGCTACAGGGCATGCGAGGGCCAATGTACTAAATCCGAGTCGTCAGTATCGGAGTCGTCAGTATGCATCCAAGAGCAACTGAAGGCGGGGACTATCAAGAGTGCAATACCTTTCCCGTGTCTGTAAGGAAGAATATCAACACTTTGAATCCCCACATAGCATCAAAAAGAAACAATTTACGTGAGCCAACATTTCAACACTTACCGCAGGGAGCCAAACCTACACGAGCAGGTGCCTAAAACACTTTCAGAATATCATAATCAATCAAATTCCTACCCTCGGTTATAATCTCAACTCCGCGTCCACCGCGGGTACGTTATTATCATAAATGAGAGGAAACGCAACCTCCGTATTAGCATCATTGTTACACATCGCAGACATTTGAGCAAGAGCTGCGAAAAATGGCACCGCGAGCAGAAACGGACGAGGAGTGTCGTCTGCTATCGCCGTCTGCTCGTCTGCTTCTGCACGGACGCTGAACTGACTCCGGAGCCGGTGCAAGATTTTGAGGAACTGGGTCTGAACTCGTTCAGAACTGGGATGAATCGAACGCGCCAGTGCAGCGGCCGTACAACTTCCGGTTGAATCGAATGCACCAGTTCCTGCACTGCTCAACTAGTTCAGCCAGTTCATGCGAATCGAACAGACCTAATAGGCTCCAGATCACGTGGCCGCTTGTTCTGGCTGCGAGTTGAGGGGGTGAACGTTGCTCGTTTTTCTTTAATTTTTTCGGCTACTTCGATTGCGTGTGGTGAAAAACTAACGGGTGTTTCACATGTCATTAACGTCAGGGATACGTTCTAAGCGGTATTTGCGCATAGTACAAAAATCGTTGCATCGTCCTTTTAAAAATTTAAAACGTTCTCATTAATGGCGAAGTAGAAGAAGAGAACTATTTGAAAAAGAAGAAATATATCACTGAGTTCTTAGTCCGAGCTGCGAGTCTATATCCGCGCTCTTCCATCCAAATTGATGATGGCAGCAATGCAAGGCAGTGACGAAGGTTAGTGTTCTTTTTATATGTAGTACTTCGAAATGGCGGAAAGCAGTGAACGGCAATTTTGACGGGAAAGATGCCGGCGCGTAAACGAATGCTTCGAGCTCATCAACTGTGCGAAAGTAGACTCGGTAGCAAGGACATCTTCCTCGCACGAACCGCGCCGCCACAATTTCCACAACCATCCTCGGTGGCGTGTTTTTCTCCTGACTCCAATAAAGATGTACGTGTGCCGTACCAACGTAGTCCTAGACCAGACAATGGAGAGGTCGACCTGCCGCTTACGACCTTTGGATTAGAAGACGATTCTCTGCTCCAACATGAGTGCACCAACGTTGGCGCCAACGATTGTGCAACAAGTTGTTGAGGATTCGATCACCAAGACTCTGTGCCGCTGATACGGAGAGGCTGCAAACATGGGCAGTAGAGTCTCGATCCTCTCACTCCGTGGTCACATCGCTTCTGGCAGTGCTGCGCAGCCACACATGCTTTTCTTCACTACCATCTTCTGCAAGAGCCTTGTTACAGACTCCAAAGAAGTCATCTGATATTGTGAAGCTGTGGGGAGGCGAATACTGTCATTTTGGTGTTGAGGCGGGGCTTCGTCAAATCCTGAAAGACTGTGCGAAGTTACCGACTGAATTAAGCCTCAGTTTTAATATAGACGGCCTCCCTATATCCAAGAGCTCCATAAACCAGTTCTGGCCTATTCTTGGGCGTATCAACAACTTTGAAGACGAGGCACCATTTGTTGTGAGTGTTTTTTTTTTTGGCGGTAGCAAACCTCAGGACGCGAACCAGCTCCTGCAGCAGTTCGTTGATGAACTCAAACTTCTTATCACTGCAGGCTTCATTACTGACACAGTGACAGTTCGTGTGAGAATTCATGCCATAATCTGTGATGCACCAGCTAAAGCCTTCATACTGTACATCAGAGGCCATAAGGACTATCACAGTTGTACAAAATGCACTGTTAAGGGTGTGTATTGGAAAGGCAGGGTGTGCTTTCCAGATATGACCAAGCAATTGCGAACCAATCAAAGTTTCCGCTGCAAATCACAAAAGCAACACCACACTGGTCAAAGTATTCTAGAGGTACTTTCGATAGATCTCGTAAAGGATGTACCGTTAGATTATATGCATCTCGTTTGTTTGGGTGTAACACGCAAGCTGCTCCTGCTTTGGGCTCGTGGCTCAAAGGAAGTAAGACTTAGGATCAACGTATTCGGTGAGATGTCGGAAAGAAATCAGAAGCTAGCACAGTTTGTTCCTTCTGATTTTAACAGAAAGCAAGTCTGGCAGAGCTAGAACAATGGAAAGCTACTGAATTTCGTTTTTTCTTGTTGTATGGAGGACCTGTAGTGCTGTTGTCACTCATTCCCTCACACATGTATGAGAATTTTCTTGTCTTACTTGCAGAACCTGGTGCCACCACAACTGAAATTCAGTATGCGGGAGACCTGTTGAAGTGTTTTGTTAGTTGCTTTACTGAGATTTATGACCAAGAGCATGAAACACACAATGTCCATGGACTGTCTCACCTTGCATCTGATGTTCAGCACCTGGGACGCTTGGATGATTGGAGTGTGTTTGCGTTCGAAAATTACATGGCAACTCTGAAAAGGATGCTTCGAAAACCGGAATATCCTCTCGAGCAGCTCTGTAATAGGCTGTCGGAGCAAGGAGGCGTTCTGCAACGGCAGCAGAAGGTGACATGCTACCCATTGTTTACTGCACCACACATTTCTGGGCCGCTTATTGAGACCTGCGAATGTCCACAGTTTTTTAAAGTCGCATTGTCAGCCAAACTTTCTCTTACAGTTGGCAACAAAAACAGCTGTTGCATACTTTCTGGTGGGTCAGTGATCATAGTGAAGAACTTCGCTCATTTCCCATCTGGAGCTCCATGTGTTATTGGAAGGAAGTTTCTTCAACGGAGGGACCTGTATTCGTTGCCATGCCCGTCAATGATACTGAGGATATGCACAGTTTCGCAACTTTCTTGTTTGCGGTCATGGCCACCCACTGTATTGCTCAGAAGTGCCTCAAAATCATATTTAAAAGGGAGACCATTGTTTCCCCTCTTCTACATGTTGTTGTGTTGTAAGAGATGGCAGTGGCCAGTTGTTCTTGTCATTGTGAAGCACTCGTGTAAAATGGTATGCTCAAAAAAATGTTTTTTTTTTTTTTGTAAGGTGGTCTCTACATCGTTGTTAAATTTCCTGAAGAAGATGACTCAGTGGCCATTGTTCATAAAAACTGGGTACATGAAGACTACTGCATGTGGCCTCCTGAAAGGAATAAAGTGCAGAGCCTGCTGAAAGCGGGAGCAACGCCAGGGCCTGACTGGATACCAGTGCCCTGCACTGCAGTAAAGGCATATGGTAATACAATTATGTACATGGGCTTTCATGGTATTTTAGGCACCTGTTGCTGTCAATGTCAAACTACATTTATGCGCAATTTAGATTAAGTAGATCAACAGAACTTTTTTCAGTTACATACGAAGAAGCACGACAAAAATTGAGGAGGGCGAAAGACACAGATGACTTACAAAGCGAAGTGGATCTCGGAAGGGGGAAACGAAAAATAAAGACAAAACGAGTTTACAGCTCAGAAGATGAGGACGACTTGCAATCCCCATCACCACCGCCGTCCATTTTTAGAAGTATATTGTACATTCTTTCTGCACTTGCAACTTCCCGTTAGATGTATTGGATTAGCTAGGTATTTTTTTTAATATTTATTCCATACGCTTGAATACTTGATGTCCCACAGACCATTCGAGAGACTACAGGTTGGGCACAAGAAACCCATTCGATTTGCTTCATTCCCAGCAGTCCAGACCCAATGGTACGCTTCCCAAAATGCTTTGTGAGGCATAAATATGAAATATTTAGCATACATGGCAAATCTACAGGACAAACAATGTAGCAGCCTATTTCTATGAACAGCATGTTGCACGCTTATAGCCCTCTTGTACAGTCTCCGGCGATATGAAAGACCCACTGGGAGCGCGTGGCCGAGGCGGTGGCTGGCGGGGGCGCTGCGAGCGCTCCGGGCAATTCCATTCTGATTCGAGGGGAGTACGCTCACTCAAGCTCAGCACAAACTGACAGGAGCGCGCTTTAGCTGAGCCCCGAGTGAGCGTCCTCCCCTTGAAGCAGAATGGAACTGCCCGGAGCGCTCGCAGCGCCCCCGCCAACCACCACCTCGGCCACGCGCTCCCAGTGGGTCTTTCATATTGCCGGAGACTGTACAAACAGTTGTTCACAGTTGCATATATAGTGTTGCAGCATGTCTGTCGCTGTCACTAGCAGGGCAGCCACAGCATGTGTAGAATTCTAATGCTTTTTCACTTCAGTGGTTGATGACAATATGCACCCTTCCATTTGCGTTTCCTATAGTGTGTATTGATGTTACAACCAATGTTGGCCCCCAGAGAGCGCCACATTATTTACCAATAAGCGAAATTATGAATTGCATTAGTCACTATTTAAAATGTCGCACACTTTTCTGCAGAATGAAGTGGTGATGAGGGGTGGGAAGGCACCCATCACTCTAGAAGCCCTGGTCGTTCGATTCCAAGCATACGTCAGTTGGACGAGACTTGTGTACAGGGCTATTTATCTATTTGCCACGTAAGTTATGGCGCGCATGCTCTCATTGTATGACAGGATATACAGAGTACAGTTCCAGCTGTTCAAGACCGGTGTCCCAGCTTCCAAGTGTACGAAGGGCACCACGTAAGTAGAGTGGTTTTGTCGCATTTTCAAAGCTTACTTTCAGAAGTGAAATTAACCGATGATGACAATGTCCGCCTTTACATCTGCGTTTCCCATATTGCATATTGATGTTTGCTTGATGCTACAACCAATGTTGGTCCCCAGAATGTGGCGCATTATTTACCAGTAAGCTACACTATTGATTGGAATTGTTGCACACATCTCTGCAGCTGGAAGTGGTGACAACAGATCGGAAAACACCCAGCTGTCTACAAGCCCTGGTCTATCAATTCCAAGCCCACGTGAGTAAAATGAGACTTGCGTACATGATTCTTTATCTATTTGCCAAGAAGTTATGGCGCGCGTGGCATGCATGCTCTCATTCTATAATAGGATATCCAGAGTACCCTTCCAGCAGGCCACGACCGGGGTCCCAGCTTCCAAGTGTACGAGGGGCACCACGTAAGTAGAGTGGTTTTGTCGCATTCTCAAAGCTTACCTTCAGAAGTGAAATAAACCGGCTTTGTTTTCAAATAGGCTCAGAGCCCCATGGCAGCCGTGGGGTTCAGAACGTCACAATCTGCTCCCCACTCGTGACACTGTCAAGGCCTGGGACTAGTCATTTCCGGCCGGGTAAGCTTTTAAGAATGTGATTTTTGATTGGTTTATTTATGCCTTGATGATTTGCAGCACACCGAGCAAGGTCTGACGAGAGACTTCACACTTCATGCCCTTCAGCCGCCAGCACTTCCAGACTTTCTGGTAAGCATGGGGAAAGTTACTCTTAGTTGATACTTGAAAACTCTAATTTCTGGAAACTTGGTCCATCCTGTCTTATTGCATGTTGCCTAAAAGAGGATGAATGACAACTTCATGTGATTCATATCCTAAGTATGTTTTGTTCTTTACAAATCTTCAGAGTTTGAACAACAAGTCATGAGGACGCTGCACACAATACAGATGAGGGTAGAACACCAAGGGAGGCAATTGGATGGGATCGCACGACCGCTATGCAATGGCGTCCCTCGGGCTTTAAGTGCAGAGGAGGAAGTTCTGAAAAAGCCGTTCGCCGACTTGGAGGCCTTTCTGGAGTTTGACTCTTGTCTACCTTCGGATGAAAGGAAAAGAACGCCTCTGGTGTGAAGGATTCTCAATCTTGTTATATTTTCTAACCTTTGACTTAAGAAGAGCGTCCATGGGATCCAATATATTCTTTTTAGCTGCATCAGTTCACTGGCCTTGGTGGCAGATCCATCGGGTCTGCTACCAGGAACACCTTGGAGGTCCTGCTTAGCCGGAAAGTGGCTGTAAATTTCAGCTGCTTAGGCCAGAAAGGCAAAGTTTCGGGATCTCAATGTGGCAGACATCATGTACAGTAAGACACTTTTGTTTGTCCTGTGCGAGTCATCTAATTTATTCACTAAACTGGTTATGTAAAACATTGCACAAGGGCCTTGTCGGGTTCAGAGCTAGCGTCAAATGCAGAATGCATTGAATATCCTTTCCCTGATGGTAAAATTAAGACTGATTTTACACGAAAACCGACAAACTAACTTAACTCGGGAGTGGGAGAATGATACAATTTTCTGAACATAGTTCTGTCTAAATAGGTGAAACTTTTGCTGTGTGGGTCAGATAGCTATGTATCGTTGTGCGTTAGCACTAAGGGACATAATTTCTGGAACATCTATTTTTATTGACATTAATTGTGATTTTTTTCTAGACCATCTTAGTTTTCTGCTGTGACTGTCATCACAAATCAATGTTTCAGGGGCAGTGAAATTAACTGTTGAGTCTGCAAACAAAGCTGACGTGGAGACCATCATCAAAGTGTGGCTACGCCACGCTGTATACAGAAGCTGAAAAAGCTGCAGTCAAAAGCCAGAGATGTTCAACATGATGGTAAAGTTTCTCACATGACCTGTTTTTATTAATAATGCTTATGGAATTGATTTTTCTTTCTAGATCCCGCTGACTATTCAGACTAGTGCTGGCAAGATGCGAAGCCAGACTGAATGTTTGGTGAGACATTGCAAAAAGTCATATGTAACATTTGCTCTCCAATAAAGTATTTCTTGAACAGTTACCTTTGTTTGCAATAATGAATGGCATGATCATGCTCATAGTTGCAGGCTAAGACCACAGGGCAAGGAAAGATGCAGAGGAGAAATCAGACGGGATGCTGCAGGGAAAAAGTTTTCTTCTCTCCTCTTCAGCATTCCCTCAGCTTTCTTCCCCCTTTCCCTCACCTTGCGTTCTTAGCCTCTCACTGTCTAGCAATCTAGAATTAGTGTGTGAATTTGACTTTCAAATAGCACTCAACAATGAATTACTTTCTGCAGGCAGCTCTTGCCGGCATGTTCAGGTTCAAAATCCAGTTGGAGAAAACCTAGAAACAATAAAATGAAAGAATCCTAACAGCTCAGTGAACAGCTGCACCTGCAGTGCATTGTCCTAAAAATGTACTAGAAAAATCCTTGGCTGCTCTCCTGAGGACGTTCTGGGGATGTCCTGAGGCCGTGCAATAAGACGTTTTTAGGATGCTTCCAGGATCATTTGAGGACATCATCAGGACATCATAATGTCCTCAAAAGGCTGTCCTGAGGACATCCTGGGGAAAGTGTTGTCAGGGCCCGTAGTCTACGC
Source organism: Ixodes scapularis (assembly GCF_016920785.2). Lineage (NCBI taxonomy): Eukaryota > Metazoa > Arthropoda > Arachnida > Ixodida > Ixodidae > Ixodes > Ixodes scapularis. Next base: position 916,842 of record NW_024609839.1, on the reverse strand, counting down.
TTATGGGTATAATATAAATATTGGAGGCGTGATAGATCATAATGCCGTGACAGCTAACTTTGCGAGACGCGTCCCCCCTCTTTTGAAAGCTGACAATTTTCCTCAATAGTCGTATGCAGCAAGCAGGTTTTCCGGAATCCAGTAATTGCGAAATCAGCCCGGCTCCTTCGGTGTGGTCCAGAGGCTTTTTCGGCGAAAACAGCCAAGATGAATAGCCAACGCACCGACCGACGTGGGTGGCTCAATCTTGAAGCTAACCGAACACAACCAAACTGACGAAAATCAGCTATTGAAACTTCCCATTCCCTTGACTGCAACATTGGTGTTCCCTCCAGCGACACACCTCGTCTGTCGCCCCGAGTCCACTTTTCTACATCCTTACAAAGAAACCACTGATCAGTTACCAAGTAGTCGTCACTACTTGGTAACTTAGTAGCAAAATGGCTAGGTAGCTTACGCCACCTAGCCATTTTGTTTTACGATTTAAGCTTAGAATATTTAAATGTGACAACTATATTCACCTCGCACTGCAAATAAAGTGAGGCTATAAAACACCCTTGCCATCACTCAATAAGAAAATACCTAGTTTTCTCTCGCTTTCTGCCACCATTCACTTAATCTTTGCTCGGTAATCTCTACTGTCCTGAAATCCACTCTTCCTTCTCTGCGTTGTAAAACCCAATTACCTTATTAAATCTATGTTGTCTTCGGTAGACATAGGCTGAAGCCCTTTACACTAGAGTATAAGGTGCTCAGCCGTCTCGTCCTCCTTTCCACAAGCAGTGCACAATGTATCCATTTCCTGGTACTTCGCTCTGTATGTTCTGGTTCGCAGAACACCCGTCCTCCAGTCCAGGAATGTAGAGTGTACCCTGGTGGGGGTTTATTTTAATCCAAGTAGGGGGGCACTGCTAGACAGCTACATAACATGCCACCACACAAGTACTAATCAACAAAATTAAAATGCTATAAAAGAAATCTCGAAGGACCTCTGACAGTCCTTCCTGAGCATGTTGCTCGGTGTTGTGGCTGGCTCGGCACACATCTCAAGGATGTCTCTTCTGGGTGACTTGCACTGACTGCGGTGTTGATCGCATAGTAATCTTCTGCAGTCACCAGGGGGTCCCTTGAACTGGTTCTCACTCGAATGTGGTGTCGGTTGCGTGTATATGTCTGTCCGTTAGACGCAGTGACTCTGTACCTTCGTGGTTCCGGACCCACCTGTGTCACCACAGCCTTTTCCCATCTCTTCCTGTAATAGCACCAAACTGGTTGTTTCTTCTGCAAAGGAGGCAGTACTTGCGCATGTTGGTCCCCCTGCTTGTGCTGAGCTTGTTGCCTTGCCTTTAACTTCTTGTGAAGGAACTTGTGCGGGTAGTGAGGTAGGAGTGAGCTGGGATGGGCTGGGATTAGCGTTCTGTTCCTTCTTCCCATTAGCATCTCTGCCGGAGATGCAAGTTCATTCATCGGAGTTGCCCTGTAGTTCAACAAGACTGCCGACAGTCTTTTCCTTCACCGAGTGCTTTCGATGTAAATGGCTACGACGTGAACTTCAAACTTGACACCGGCTCCGATGTGAACATCCTACCCGAGAGACTTGTCACGAAACGGACGCCCCAGCCAAGTCTCAAAAAAACGAAAGCAAGAGTAACTACCTATCTTGAAAAATCAGTTAATGTGCAGGCGAGCTGGTGTAAGTTATACATGATGATTGAAACCTGAGACTTGAAAAACGGAAACTCGTAAAGTAAGAAGAAGAAAGAGAGATAACGTCTCAAACTCGTCTAAAATTTTATTGCCTCAACGCCTTATATACACCTCCCCCGAACGTCGCCACCACCCCAACCGTTGATCACCGAACTACAAAAAATACACCAGAATCACAATACACCAAACTGCAAACAATACATAAAAAAAAAGAAGCGTAGCCTATCGTTTTCATCTTCACCCAGTACACAAGGTGTGATACAAACAGAAACACAAGGACGTCACCACCGCACCCGGAAGGACTTCGATGCAGACACGTGCTCTTCACATGCGTCTCAACCAGACTTGTGCCTATCTCAAATGCTCTACTCAAGATACTGTATTTAAAATACTTTTCGAAGTATCTTGGTATCTTGCAAATACTTCTGATCGAGAGTATTTGATACCGTATTTTAATTATATTTCTGAGTATCTTGTGCTCCCTATCTCAAATACATTTTTGACATTCCACCACATGGGCGTACCAACCGGGGGGGGGGGGGGGGGGGGGGCAAGGGGGCGCTTGCCCCCCCCCCCCCCAGTTCTCAGAGTGGGGGGTCAAGGCATGTGTTTTGCCCCCCCCCCCCCCCTCCCCCCCTGAAACGGCCGCCACTGGGCAGGGCAAACACTGGCCGGCGGCGCCCAAGGAATACTAAGGGCACCGCCCACGACCCGCGCGGGCATATTTTTAAAGCGCAGGCGATACAGACCCTAGCAACGGCTGCGCTCACGCCGGATTGGCTGGCTCGTAGAGATAGGCGCTGCCGCCGTCGACATAGGCAGCGGATACAATGCGAGTTTCCGAAGCGGTAGCATAACTTAGTGGTAAGATGTCTGCCTCATAGGTATCAAGCGGTGTTCTGTCCATGGTGTGGGCTTACTTCTTTTATTTTTTTTCCTCGAACATATTGTTTTGTCGAGGCACATGGCAATATTTACGACATTTTCTTTTTACGATTAACACAGAAAAAAACGAATGTTTTTGACGAAACATCGCTAAACTAAATCCTATGGGACTCTATTTACGGAAGTGCATGGGGGACAGCGGGGCTCAGGTAGGCGACTGGACTCCGCAACGCGGCGTGTAGGGGGGGGCGGGGGGGGAGGCTAAGTGGGTTAATAGTTTTGTAATTAGCAGCCGGACACTGTCGCCGCGAAGCGGCGCGAACGCACGCACGGGCATGGGTTAACGCGCTTCGGGTGATAAACGCGCCGTCCGAATCTGAAATTTAAGTTCCCGCACGTCGGCGAGCAGCCAATCCGGCGTGAGCGTCGTTGCTAGGAGGTCTATCGCCTGCGCCGTAAAAGGAGCCAGTGACCAAAGAGCCCGGTGCGCATACACAACTGGCCCTCTCATCTCCCCTCCCCCCCTCTTTTACAACGCCTACACACACACACGCCGTAAAACTTAGTGATGGACCGAATCTGCCGAACTTCGAATTCGGCAAAGTTCCACACATCCCCAAATTTTGAAAGAAAGTTGGGCAAAGATTCGGCAAAAATTTGGAAATAACTGCGCACGCGCACGAAAGCGATGGGGTCATGGATCGCAAATGGACGCCGCGCAGTCGCGCGATTGCCATCGCACAGTTTAGTACAACCAGCGGTTACGGCGAGGCGTGGAGTAGGCGACACGGTAACTGTGCGTTTGTAACCTTTTGTGAGTATGGTTCTCTTCAATATTTTCGGCCTCGAGAACAGAAGATCGACCAGCAATTCACGCAGTCCACTGCGCAAGTGGCAAATGATGTGGTGCATTTTGGATAACGTGATTTTCATTTGACCTTTCCATTGATGCAACGAGGTAATTGAAACATTGACGGACAACTGCGCATATTACGCGCAGTGTGCGCAGCCCAGTGCCGTCAAACGGGGCAGAGTCATGAGAGCTTGCCAGAATGTATGGGATGCAGCTGGCATCCGTCATAATGTGATACATGTTTTCTCCCTTCTTTTCTTTCCTTTTTGCGTACTTTCTGTAGTGTGTATATTCTGCACATTTATTTGTCTCTTTTTTTATATGTGGTATTGGGCTGGCAGCAGACATGAACAAGCTACTCAAAAAAGTAATTAAGTTACTGAGTATTAGCCTCAAAAGTAATTTGAGTAGAGTAGAAGTTACTCAAATGGAAAGTAATTCAGTTAATTACTAATTACCGTAAAAAAGGAGCAAATTACTTTTGAAGTTGCTTTTATTTTTTTCTATGCTAACAAGGACGTACTTACATAGGTTTTGATGCGTTAGCGAAATTCTGCTAGCCAAATATAAAGTGACTTGTGTTTTCACAGAAACGCTTTAATAGCTGGTTCTGCTTCTGCATGCTTAGTTGTTGTATACTTTTTGGTAAAGGATGTACTGCGGATGTATCATTTCACCTTTGAGGTTTAGCACTGCCTGAGCTTGATTTACCAGACAGTGTTTGATTGCTTACAGTGTTCGTAAAGTACATCTAGAAACTACTTGGAAGTACAAAGTTAATGAGAGATTATGTACTTCAAGTAAAGTAGTAAGTACAATGGGGGTGCAAGTGAAGTACTATAAATACAATGTACTTCCAAAGTAAAGTAGAAGTACTTTTAACACACTCTTTCAGAATGCCCTCTCATTCCCTATACAGCTTTTTTTTTTTTTTTTAACACGCCGGTGTGCATTGCTTTAGGGGAAATCGTAGGTGCATCAGTTTTTTTTTTTAAGAACGAAAAAATCGGAGATGCATCGGTTTTTTTTTTTTTAAATTGGGGCAACTAATACGCCATAGAGTAATCGCTTTATTCTCGCTGACGAACCATTTAACACAATCAACTTACAAGGCACTTGTTTGTATCGGTCTTATAGCCGCCATTTCTTCACTCAGAGAAATGACCAGATGACGTCTCGAAAGACAAGACAAGCTATACAGGAGCACCAGCTGAACTTCAGAGCGGGTGCTGCACTTTGTTACCTCTTTTTAGTGAGGATGTTGTGTGTGCACCTCCTGTAGTGGGCAAGAATTCCTACTCTGGGGAGAAGCGGGGACAAATCCTTTCTTCAAATGCGTCAAGTCTCCTTGAGCTTCGAGATACAAAGAAACGCCAGTCTTCGGCGCTAATCCACAGTTACTCGGCCTCTTTTGCGTCGTGTCTGTTCGTTCCTCGCGCCTTATAGCAGTGGTGTTACGGTGGGGGGCTGGTTAATATTTTGGGGGTTTTGGACCATCCAAACTGCTTCCTTCCCCTCCCCCCCCCCTTTTTCTACGCCACATGCTTCTCCCGCTGCAAATATCAGCTGATCTTCTAACATCTTATCTCTGTTGATAGGCAAAACAGTCACTCGGAAAAGTAGTTAAAGTAATCTACTAATTACCAATATAGAAATGTAATTCAAAGTTACTAAACTACCCAGAAAAGTAGTTAAACTATAGTAACTTGAGTAAAGTAGTTGAACTACGAACAAGTCTGGCTGGCAGGCGCTGTGCGTAAGGGTTTTCACCTATCTGCCTAGCCCCGCACACCATCACATGAGCACCTTTCAGTATGTGCAAATACAATTATTATTATTATTATTATTATTATTTAATATTATTATTATTATTATTATAACAATCCTCTTTTTGGCTCACAAGTAGTTTGTGCCAACACAGAATAATATTGCTTTTTAGTTCGTGTTATTTCGCGATTTTCATGTATCTGCATAAAACTAAACAGAACTATCGTGCTCGACGTTGCACATCCGACATTCCTAACTCTCCCCATCTTCCTAAACGTCCGCGTGTGTCCTAACAACAGAAACCGGAATTTTAAAGGTTAAAAACGGCACGTTGCGAATATGGAACACACACTTTCATGCAAAGCTGACGTCAAGTGACTCAAATCGAAAAAACATGCATATTTCCAATATTGTTATCTCTTCTGGTGAAGGCTCAGTATCCGTTGCATTCGTTTTCGCGCACGCAACGGTGACTCCCAGAGAAAGTAAGAACGCAGTGATTGCCTTTATTTTAACAATGTAAACACACTTGCAGGCGTGCGCTGATGAAGCCTCAAAATCAAAACTCTCGTAGCGTGATTCGTGACTGCGCCGGCTACCCAACCTCGTTGTCAAGCCACTTTCTGCGAGCAAACACTAAAATTGCCAGTAAACACACAAAAGCGACATCAATTCAATTATCCTCTAGAATATCACCTTATTTTGTCATAACTGTTTAAATAGGCACTACATGTTGTATTCATGTTAAAAAAAAAACTTTTTGTTAGAAAAAAATAAATATCAATGTTAAGTCTGGTAACAGTGTATGTTTGCCGAATCATTGCAAATCTTTAGAAAAGTTCGGCAAAAGTTGCGACGAATTTGCGATTCGGCAAAAGGTCGGCCCATCACTAGTAAAAATATGCGACCCGGGGGGGGGGGGGGGGGGGAGGAGGAGGCCTGCTTGGCCCCCCCACTCAAAAACAAGTTGGTACGCCACTGAATCCATCATTGTCCGAGTTTTTCGGTATGAAGCGGTGTGGGTGTGGCACGAGCTCACGCGACCATTCTTTCGAGCAACCAAATCCTGTTGCTGGTTTCGATTAGTTGCGGTGACTTTGATTGAGCTCGTGAAAAAAAACACCGCTTTTTTGCCGATTGTGACTCGTATTTCAGCCCGAAGTTCGTAAAATGAAGGTTTTCCCCTCGCCTTCCCAAAAGCGCCTTTTGTTTCCTAGAGTTTCCCCCGAAAACTCCTCAAACAAAAGGGGTTGTTATACGGAAGTAAAGATTTCCACTCTGAGGCGCAAGGCAGATCGGGAAACGACCTACAAAGTCAATGCAGACTTGAGTGTAAGGAAAACAACAAATGAAAAAAAAAATGAGAAGTGGACACAAAAAAATGAAATTTTGTTTTGCTTGTATATTGAACCCGCTACAGCAAAACGTCAAGTTTTTTTTTTTTTTCGTTTTGTTGTCAGCCTGCATTTATTACTCTCACGAACACTGTCTCTAAACGAACATTGATAAGCAGAGAACAGGACAGGAAACGAACTAAAAGCTGGATGACCTCTCAAAATCCCAACGAAGCGTCCCCTAACGTTGAGCGCCTTTCTGAATGCAGACTACTTGAAGGAGGTGCGACCACTGCCGTAGCTATTATGTAGGTTCTCTTTGTTGTCCATTTTCTCATGTCCGTATCCCATGTTCGTTTATAGTGAACTCCCCATATAGAAAATATAAATTGTAGTTAAACAATGTGTCTGCACTCTAAAAAAAAAAAAAAGGTGCCCGAAAGAACCATTTTGGGTTCCTTCACTTGTCCGATGGGCGGCACCTTTAAAGGTTCCGGAAAGAACCTACATTATTGGTTCTTCTGATGAACCCAATTCTTGGGTTCTTTATAAATCCTTTTTCGGTTCTTTAGCAGAACCCTATGCATGGTTATTTTTGGCTCCAATAATGGTACGTTAAAAGAACTATTTATATTGGTTCTTATCTGAACCATAATTGGATCCTTCTTAGAACGTTTTATGGGTTCTTTCAAGAACGCCTTAGTTCTTTTTAGTCACCTTTCGTAAGGTTCTTTTTAAAACCATTTAGCGCTCTTTCAAAGAACGACTTCTTTGGTTCTTTATGGAGCGTTATTAGGATCTTTTATTGAATCTTTGATCGGGGCTGTATAGAACCGTTAAGGGTTCTTTCTAGCCACCTTACAATTGGATCTTTCTAAAACCATTTATGGCTTTCTAAAAAAAAACATTTATTGGTTCTTTATTGAATCTTATTTGGATCTTCTATCGAGCTCCTGATCGGTGCTTTATATATATTATTGCTTTTCAGCCACCTTATTATAAATTCTTAATGGTACCATAATGGGTGTTTACCAACCAGACGATAAAGTGAACGATTCACGGCTTCTTAAAATAAAAATGTTACTGAACCTGATTTTGATATCTTAATAGAGGCAGGCTTGTTTGGGGATTAATAAAACCATCTAAGTGAATCATATGGCGAGTTATCTACTTTTACTATTCTCTACAAAGTATTTAGTGCTCCCAAAAGCGTCTGATTGACCAAAGCCAATAAATATAAAAACATGACACTTGTTCACTTTACATATTTTATTTAGCCTATTATTCAACGCGAACATACAAAACTACTGACATCTTTTGAGCAAAATACTGCTAACAACAGAGTAATTAAACAATTAACATTTTATTGAAACAATGACCACTTAACTGGACAAAAAGGTTTCATATCTTTTAACAGCGACAGGCATATTGTTCCCTCCAAGAGAACAAAAAAAAAATGAACGATAAATTTCATCGTGTGTGAGATGTCTGGTGGGTGCTTCACATCAAAGATGTAGTAAAGGGCAAGCAATGTACTAACGGCTTCAATTTCTGTGGTGATGCCGGTTACGGCTTCCAGGCCATCAACGAAAACACAAAATTCATCCTCCTTGACTTGGATGATCGGTGTCAACACACTAACGCTCTGCAACAGTGAAAAAAGATAACATTATCATATGCATGTCAATATTTATACTTTATACGTGAATAAATAATGTGGGTCCCCTGTAACTGAATTATATATATATATATAGTAAGCTTAACAGATATGTTAAACAAAAACGTGAAAGTTACACTTATGCCACTCGAAGAGGTGGGTTATACCGGCCAGGGGGGCATTATGTGGGTGGCTAATCTTTGCGATCAGTCAAATAATTATTTAAAATTCGGTAATTAACTTTTTAATTAATGAAAATCGACATATGGTTCCAATTAGAAACTTGCTCAGCGTCATCAAAAACCACTGAATCAGTAATTTTCAGAATGACTTCGAGCGCGTGAGAAGCGTAGTAGTGCAATAAGGTTACCGGTCGAGAAGCAGGTACAAGGCTAGCGGTTGCGGAACATGGATGATTAGATTAGGGAGTCTTCGTAGATCGTTTTGGCCGTCCCGCAACGCTCTCTCTTTAACCCGCTACGATATCCGGAACTCTACAGTCAAGGCCATCGGAGCGCAGGCGCAGTAGCGGTTTCTTCGTTGAGGAGGATTAGCGGAGGGGGAAACGCTGTCAATGAAAACTCCCTATTATGATCGCGTTCCGCAACCGCTAGCCTTGTAGCTGCTCCACGAGTGGTAACTTTAGTGCACTACAACGCTTCTCACGCGCTCAAAGTCTTTCTGAAAATTACCGATTCAGTGGTTTTTGATGACGCTGAGCAAGTTTCTAATTGGAACCATATGGCGATTTTCATTAATTAAAAAGTTAATTAACGAATTTTAATTAATTAGACGACTGATCGATTAGCCCCCTTTAGTATGTCCCCCTCGCCATATAACTCACCTGCACAAACAGCATAGCTGTTACTTTCACGACTTTTCTTTTAAACAAATCTCGTCAACTTAAAAAAAAAAAATAAGAACTACATTGCAGGTACCGAGTATATAACTCTACTGTTCGGTCAAGATATGTGTTGTTTATATTCCCTATATCTTCAAAATTATAGGATAAGTTGATTACGTTTAAATACGGTCAAGAAAATGTATTAAAAAAATTAAGCATACATATATAAAAATATATTAGAGACCACTTTACTTACGTTGTTGGACGTGAAGAGCAGGTGTCTCTTTCATGGAACACCAATGGCAGGTTCAGGAGGGCGACCCTTCCTGGATTGTCTGCAAACACATAACCTGAAGATATAGTTTATACATTTCAACATTTGAAATGACTCAATCTGGATGAGCATAGTACAAGGCGTGCAGTCATTTAATTCCTACTGGTTGATAAATCGTAATGCACCGGCTATATTTCTCATCTATAGCGGAGACATGACTTGCAAAAGCAGATGGGAAGACCAATATCCGCTGTATAGACAACCACAACACCACAATACACTTGCCTTTTTTTGCATCTCACCACTACTCTACAGCTTATCTGATGGCACAAGTTTTCAATAATACCAATTCTAAACCAACATATGATCGCAATTAGCCACGCCACACTTTTCTTGAGGCCGCGCTCTGACATCGGGCAATTTTAATGTAGAGTTGTTACATTTTTTTAAATGCAGCTTGTAAAAATTGACAAAGCTGTTGTTTTGCACGCATGTTTATTACATCGGTGGGTAGGTTCAACAAAATCCAATGGTCATAGCAAAATTATCTAAGTAGAAAATTAAAACCTTGAAGATGACTCCTTACTCGCAAGGATTCTCTTTTATAAATTTAGTGTTCGTTCTTCATGCGGTCAAGGTTACCGGCTGATACTGCAGCGAGCGTTTTTTTGCCATTTTATTTTTATATTTTATAATCTTTTAACTAAGTAATTTATTTTTATAAATATATAGTGAGTAATCTCAGTAAGAGTTGTATACAGCAAATTGTAAGGAGGACATTTTAATCGCGTTTTTTTATTACTAGCAAGATGTAATTCATTAATTACCAAATTTTCTGCTAAAATGATTGGCTGCGACTATTGAACTTAGTGTAAATTTACTGGCGAAAAATAAAATATAATTCTTGAGTTACTGCTGACTCTTTTTTTCTAAATGTGTAATAAATAAAGAAATAAAAGCGAAATCGTTTTAGACATCCGTCACAAAAGTCTTATGCGTAGTATACGGACTTTCCCTCCAGGCAGGCTCGATATCCGGCATATCCAGATATCAGACATTCGGCGTGACCTCTAACGCTGTCAGGTCGCGTGACAATTGTTACCAAGTTATCCTCGCCGATAAGATTTTCCACGTTAAAATTAAGCGTAAAAAACTTCCCATTGAAGATGGCTGCGTTATTAATGATTCGTATTTAACATTTTATTTTAAGCAACTGAGAAAATGGCCACGAGCAGTCGTCTTCCAAGCACTGCAGGTTTCTAATATTTGTGGCAATATGCGACGCAACGCGATAGTGATAGAAAAATAAAGTGAACAAAAATAAAACCGGCAATAATGTCTCGCCGCGAAATAAAAAAAAATGTGTGCGTGTTTTTTTTATGATTATGAAGTACGGATTAACGTTTTTCGCCTCATATTGTCACAGCCATAGGCTAGTGAATTTTCTGAGACCTTTTAGTGGGATTTTCCTTTTTATGGTAAGAGTAAAAATTTAAATAGAAAAGTTGAAAAAAATTTTTTTGTATTTTTAAATTTGGAGTCGCCAGATTTCATAGCATTGAGAATATGAGGGCGAAGAAAAGCTCTTGCGAGTGGTAAGCAATTCTTAAAAAGCTCGTATTTACTGCTCGTATATTTTGACATGACGATCCGGTCTCGTCATCTTATCCACCAATATTACAAACAAGCTTGCAAATTGACTTCTCGCTGAATATCCTAATTAACTTGAAAATAAACGTGAAAAAAGCTTCCGAGATGGCCGCTGTGATCCAGTGCTGCGGTTTCTTTACCATGACTCAATGGTTTAGTAGTAAAACCAATACAAAAAGAGTCGCAGCTTCTGGTTTCAACAGTCCACCTCTTTAGAAATCGTGGTTCTAGAGTTTCTGATATAAAAACAGATGTTCGCGCTCCTTGGATTCACGAGCGACCATGGCATGCTTTCAAGCGAGAGTTAGCAACAGCGCTCGTGGTGTGCACGCGCGTTCTCTGCCCAAAAATCTCGAACCGGTGAGTTCCTAAAAAAGGTGGCGCGAGCAGCCAAAGCACCGCGAAGGGCAACGAGCAGGTGCTGGAGTCCAGGCGTCCTAAAGCAACGCCTTACGCTTCATGCACTCTCTATGACGCGCCATCTCCTTCTCTCACCGATTAACAAAAATGTAAGTTTCAGTGACCGGTACCATAATGCTGATAGTATTATTTAGAATATACTTTCAATACGCACATATATAGGAAAAATATTTACCTTGAAAGGCAGAACACGCAGATCCCAATCGGTTTTCTGGTCGACCATGCGCAGACGTCATCCTTCGTCCACTTGTCCTTGTCCAGAGTCATTTTCCGAGTGAACGAAATGGCGCGCTGCACTGTTAGCAAGTCCCGTGTATTTGGCGAATATTTGGGGTGAAAAACACGCTATTTACACAAATTACCATAAATTTACACTATGAGTAACGGATAATTCGTTCAGAAATCATGCGAGGTTGTAAAAAACGTGTTTTGGCTCGGTCATACACGCATAACCGTGTAGCCGACCTCGATAACACGCATCGCCCCCGGCGACGACCGCGGCATTGCCGGGTATCGAAGCACCGGAATGCTTGGGGACACACTTAGAAAGGACCGTCGAGACAAATGCCGCGGAAAGAAACATGTCTCGGAGACAGATATGCACCAAAAGCAATTGCGCCATGTCGCAGGACGTTGGCGAAACCCACGCTTACCGTGCTCGCCGCCATTTTCTGGTCGATGGCAATGCGGCTTCCTTCATGTCGCCCATGTTTGTATTTAGTTTAGGGGTCCTGATAACAGTTTCTTAGACACCACAAATAAAGTTATGGGTCTAATTATTCGTTCCAAACAGTTAAAATGGATATAAAAAGCGTGTCCTCGATGTGAACACGTGACATTGCAGTTGGTTTCGTTTTTGCTTCAACCTTCTTCAACTGCAAGCGACCTGGCCACGGCGCAAGCGCAACGCCGATGTACGCTGGAAGCAAGCGCCGGTTGGCTTTCGTTGTTTTTGTTTGACCGGAGAAAATCTGGCAAGTACGCATGGCGCCGCTACTGTTTTGGTTTGACGGGACGCGAGAAGCTTCGCATAGAGCTTCGGAGTTTGCGAGCACATAGTGAAGACGTGACCGGAGAAGTGCCCCTGTGATGTTCCTGGAAGACGGAAAGTAGCATTCGTAATCGTCGTGTGTGCTTTGAAAGCGAAGGGAGTCACAGGGCCCACGAGTTCGCAACCACAAGCCAAGGTTCACGACAGCGCGGCGTTGACTTCTTCGATCTCCGTTTTGTTTGGTGCAACCCGGCGATGCGAAAAAGAGCTGAAACATTTGTCGTGTCTGGTGCGGTGCTTTGTATTCCGGGTCTGTTTGAACCACGCTTTTAACACGGAGCGCAAATTGTTTGTTGCGTGGTGGAGGTTCAACGGGTACAGTCCCGTCGTCGTCAGCTGATCCGGTCCAGCTGGTCCGGGAGGACGCAGCGAGCGTTTTTAAAAGTAAATCTTCCTTCGTTCCAGAAGTGTAGTAAGTTGGGCGAGTTGGTATGATGACATGATGAACAGAACAGCGCACACAAAGAAAAGGACATAGAAAAGGAACATGCAGGACACACAAGCGCTGACTCGCAACTGAAATTTATACACAAAAGAAAGAAGAAGAAAACGTTCTGAAAGACACGCAGGGCACGCAGTGCTTATGACACGCGACACAACACCATCTAACTGCAATGTCTTTGCCCCATAGTCCTTTCTAAAAACAAGGTTTCAGTGTTTAGTAGTGTCACTGATGGTGACACTACTAAACTTGTTCTTTAAAAAAAGAACAAGCCTCCGCCCACCGGTGGTCACTTTACATCTTTGGGGGACATTCAAGTCCCGCCAGAGCTCAAAAAGGTCTTAGGCCTTGGGCCCAAGTTTTGCCTCGAACCAACTCTTCAACCCCCTGAGCTTCTGGCGCTAACTAGAAAAATTGCATACAAGGTCAATGAAGATGTCCGACCGCGTTGTATTCATGAATGTGTTGACGCTCTCGGTGGCAGCCATACTCGGCCTAGACATACCTATGATCCCCGTCCTCTTATTTCTTTTTTGACCGATAATCACCTTCGCGTTTTAGAGGCTGATAAGGAAGGATCCTTTGTATTGATGCCTGAAGAACACTTTAATGAAAAAGCCTGTACCGCCATGAGCAAGAACTTCAAGCGGGTACAAGTGTCCCCCAAGCAGATTAAGGCGCAGGCATTAAAGCTCTGTGAACGCCATTCCTTGACAAGCTTGTCCGGAAACATCAAGAAAGCAACAGGGCTTAACCTTGAGGTGTTCTTTAGTGTGAAAACCCATAAGGAAGCCTGCCCATTCCGTGAGATCATCACTGAGAGAGGCACGTGGCAGCGCCAGATGGCGGGCTTTCTTCAAAAACACCTATCAGGTTTGCAAATCGAGGACCCCTTTTTAGTCAGCAATTCTGAAGCAGTAGTGGAAGCTTTCAAGAACAATAATTTCAACAACCACTCTGTGTTCAGTGTTGACGTGCAAGACCTTTTTTATTCTCTTCCACACCAAGCATTACTTGCCTCAGTCAAGTCCTGCATTGAAGAGCAAGGGAAGCTCTCCTTTAAAAACTCTAGTGGTGTTTCTTTAGAAGGCTTTCTAGAACTTCTGCAATTCTATTTGAACTCTATGATCGTTGGCTGGAACAATGGTACCTTTACGCAGCGGTCAGGGGTGTGCATAGGATCATGCGTGGCCCCCGTTCTTAGTGATATTTTTCTAGCAAATGTTGATAGAGCTATTGAAGGTGCCCTTAGCACATCAGAAATGTCAAAGGTGTTCCGATACGTTGACGATTTTTTGCTAGAGTATCCCAAGTCTGTTGAAGGTGATTACGTTGATAAGGTTATGAGCGTATTTTCCAGGTGCGGCTTTGGTCTTAAATTCACTGTTGAAAAACCTTCGGACGGAAAGTTACAGTTCCTGGACCTTTCGTTATCTCTTCATACAAACCCTATCTGCTGGAGTTTCTCTCCTAGGTCAAAAAAGGGCATCCTTCACTACACATCCGCACATTCGAAAGTTGTTAAAAGGGGGATTGCGGTTACCATACTTGGGGCTGCACTTACGAAGTCCTGCTTTCACACTGTTCGTGAAAGTTTTAATGCTCAAGTTGAGAGACTCCAAAAGTCGGGCTTTCCATCACAGGTCTTAAACGAGGTGGTGGCGATCTTAGTACGCAAGACTAAAGGGATTCGGAGAAAGAAACCTCAATATCCACAGAAACGAAAGGTTGTTGTACCATACATGCACAAAACCTCTCATAATTTAAAAAGAGCAGCCCAAAGGTACGATGTGCCTGTGGTGTTTTCGGCTCCAAAAAGAATGGCGCAAATCTGTTCAAAGGTTCGCTCGATAGCGGATAACCTCAACAAAGGCAAGTGCCAGAAACGCCGCAGCCACCCTTATGTGCCATGTTCAATTGGCGTGGTGTACAAAATCCCATTAACGTGTGGTAGAAGCTATGTGGGCCAAACCGGACGGTGCCTAAACGATCGCCTTCTCGAGCATGATCGTTCGCTAAAATCTACGGTGGGTGGTCACCTTCCCGTTCACTGCAATTCCTGCTCGTGTGCTCCGATTCTAAAAGGCACAACAATAATTGGACACTATCGAGACAAGACAACTCGCGAAATCTTAGAAGCACATTGCATCAACAGCCTGGGGGACTGCTGCGTCAGCCACCCATCAGTGACACTACTAAACACTGAAACCTTGTTTTTAGAAAGGACTATGGGGCAAAGACATTGCAGTTAGATGGTGTTGTGTCGCGTGTCATAAGCACTGCGTGCCCTGCGTGTCTTTCAGAACGGTTTCTTCTTTTTTCTTTTGTGTATAAATTTCAGTTGCGAGTCAGCGCTTGTGTGTCCTGCATGTTCCTTTTCTCTGTCCTTGTCTTTGTGTGCGCTGTTCTGTTCATCACTTCCTTCGTTCCGTTTCAAACTGTGGAAGTATCCCGACACATACCGTGAGTAAGAAGCAGCGGGCGTTTTCAACAAAATTACGTTGTTTTAATTGAATAATGGACTCCGGATTGTTGTCTTAAATCTGCCGTTTTTTATGCTTCGTGTTGGACTGCGTTTGCATAGCGACGCACACCGCTCGAGTAGATGATTCGGTCCTGCAACGAGTTTGTTGCGCCAATCATGCGGCGTGAATAAATTAGGGAAAGGTTTCCTACCTGCCCACAGATGCATGTACTGAGACCATTTTTTATGTTGTGAACGTAGTGCTCTTTCTTTATTTTGGAAGACGCGTTGGTGCATTTATTATGGTACAATCACTTGAGAGTTGAGAAATTGGAGAGCGAGCAAGCTTTCTCAACTTTGTCTCTTTCTCTCTGGCACTGCCCTGTTTCAGTTTCAGTAGGCATATCTACTAGCAGGTACAAACTGCTCTAAAGCAGGTAAAACACGGGAAGCTTAGGACGGTGCGGACTCCGTGATTCGCGCTTTTCGCAAGGTGACAGGGTAAATGCTTTTGTGAGATATGCGGAATATGCAAGCGATTTTGTTATGCCCGTCGTTTGCGTCTCTCCAGCAAAACAAATAAGATGATCTACTACAAAGGCGCAATCACAAGCCAAGATTGAAGATAGCAGTCGTTTGCTTCGGTGATCCGTGTAGCTGTATTTTACCCTGCTCTCTGCAACACCGTGTCATGACGAAGAGCTGGAATGGTCACGGTTTGTGCTGGCCTCCCGGTTGACAGAAACCCGCGTCGCCCGCATCGGCACCGAGTGCGCTTGGGCTGTTGATGCTCAAGCCTTTCATCCGCGGCTTGTCGCCAGCTCATCCTGCTGCTCAACGGTGAGGAAGCGGCGAGAGTAACCTCGGAAGTGAATGTAAATCCTCGTTCATTCAGTTATCCGGTGTCAAAGTGGGGAAGATGTCCAACGTGTACAGCGGGCGGGAACTACGAGCGTTTTGCCTTGCTTTTATACCCGAAACCAGACCAACGAGATAACTGCCTTGCGTACTCTAAAATGACGGAAGCAATAAGTTTCAACAGGTCGAGTACGGCACCGGGGATGTAGGCGAGACGGTGCACACTGTTTAAACGCTTGCAGTATCCACGAGTGGTACCAGGAAAGCGACGTCAACAGAGAAGGAGCTCGCGATTCAGCATAATTCACTGCTACGGGCCCGTGTATCTTCAAAGTTCGGGGTGGTGGCAGTATAAAAAAAAGACGCATCAGCGCCCCACACCAGTGTTCACGAATAACACCGGTCACAAACTCCCAAGCCCCACCGCTCTTCTCGACACCGACACGACATACGACAACAAACTGCATCAAAACGCCCCAAAAGTGAAGGCGTCTGCTCCCGTACTGCAACTGCTGCAACTAGCGGAAGTGAAGTGTTGGGCGGATGTCCGGATGTCCTTCACAAAAATATATAAAAATGCTTTGCGCAAGGATCATTTTCATTTATTATTGTATACGTAATGACAGAATCCCAATAATTTGTTTTCCTATCTGATTCAAGCTAGTCGGACTGCTCATAACACTGGTCAAGCAAGAAAATAACAAAAATTTGAACTTTTTCATGACCGGTTTAAGATTTATTGTTAACATATCGTTATTTATTGCAACGGACTAACATTATAGATTTTGCCTCCATACTTTTTAAATGCAAACAGTTCTAACACACGGCTGTCCATTGCGCCGTGTTTTGTATATTCTTCTATAAATCTGTAATGGTCAGCGACCAAAGAGCTCACCCGCACATGTCAAGCTTATATGCGCCGCGGGGAGATATGAATATCGAGTAGGAAGTGTCGGGCGTAGTGTCGGTCGTTGTGTTTGTGTACATGTCGGTGCTGTGTAGCTGTGTGCTGTGTTGCCTGCGTTGTATGTAGGGTTGCTGTGTAGTCGTGGTCGTTCGCAGTATTAACAGACTCGTCTTTTTTTTAAACAGGCTGCTAGAAATCTCGGTAGGTGGCGCAAGTTACCGCCCGATTCTAAATAGCTTGCTCAAGTTATTTTTTTTTTTTTTTTTTTTTTTGTCTAGCGGCTCGTTGAAGCTACCGACGCCGCCGACCGCCGACAACGCACGTACTGTACGTATTTTTGCAAGTAGCTACGTCCGCCGCGTGGAGACTACTTTGTATAAAAGACATCGAACGAGAACTAACGCGCCCTGTGTGCTTTCGATTCGGCTGAAAGGCGCGCGGCTCGCTGGGCTCGTCTCTCGCCTGTTCTCGGCCGCTGGCCGCCATGTTTCATAAGGAACACGCTCGAAACGGTTTTGCGGAAGGCAGACACGGTGTAGCGTGTTAAGTTTACACAGCACCTCATGTGTAGACGAAAAACACAGATGGCCTCGTGTAAAACGAACACGTTTCGACGTGTCCGCTATGGGACAACGGTTTACACGTCCGGGCGTGTTATTTTTGCTAACAGTGTGCGTATCTTCGCTGGCTGAGCGCCGCGTAGTGGTGAGGACCCCATAGCGGCCCATGCATGCCACAAAATGTCACGGAAAAAGAAGAAGAAAAAAAAACAACAACAAAGCTACACGTACAGCAACCAAACAGGAACCAACGCAGACAAGAAACCCATCTGGAGCTAACACAAAGCAGGCAGACCGGGAGGAACCAAAAACCCGACAAGCCCCCCACCCGACGCCGACGTTTCCTTTCTGCGTCCCGAAATGCGACAAACGTAGGTGCCTTTGAAGTAAGGTCGCCCACCCTTTAATCTCTCCTCAAGGTTACTTCCCTTATCACCCCCCCCCCCCCTCTTTGACTTCGGCATGTGCCGCACCGGCTCAAAACATGTTTCTCTTTCCCTTCACCTCTATCCTCTCTCCACCCCCACCCTCCCTTCCTTCCCTATCATCCTCTCAACCCTTCCAACTCTGTGCGGTGACTGTCGGTCTGGTGACGGATGTCAAAATAAATGTACGCTGCCAAGAACTCTAGGAGAGCCCAGAGCCATACGGGTCAGCGCCACCTCCAGGTCGATCTCGACCACTTTTCTTGGCATTTCCGGGGATAGGAGAAGAACCCGCGCTCAAAACGGTAGAGGGAACGCGTGCCTGTACCTTTCACTGCATTGCCCCTGCGCTCCCGTGCCGAAATGACCTTGCTTGAAGGCACGCTTAGCACCCTCTCAAGTCGTCCCGAAGCCACATTTCTTAAAGACCGACCAACGAAACCATATTCGGCAAGGTAGGAAAATGCCCCCCGCACGCTCCTCTTTTCACCCTCTCCCAAAAATCACGTGACGCCAGGGGCTTCTTTTGTGTCGGCTTTTTCTGTAGGGATAATCCTCAAAAACCGCGAAATGAGCGGCTAGCTGCGAGCGCCACAACGACCTTGAGACGTCCAGGTGTCTTCCCTCGTTGACGCGGGTACGCTCAATCCGCGAGATTGAGGAAGCCAGCGTGACCGTACGCTTTTTCCCATGAGCTGCAGGTCCGAGGCCGCTCGGTCGGTGGAGATCGAGGGGTCGTGGTATGCGGGGTTCGTTCCAGTAGCCGCTTTCTGGCATCGCGCGGCTGCTGGAACCATTCCCGTGTCTGCGCAAGGATTGGCTTGCGCAATAAAGGGTTCAGGTCGTCGATAATACATTTAGTTTCGAAACTTATGGATCAAATGGCTTTCCCTAATCTCTTGTTTACTGTTTGAAACACAACTCCTCTCATAGGTTGTTTATCTCATTTTGGACTCTTTTGCGTATTTATTCGTCCTTACCTCTGCTGGATGTTTGTTTTATTACTTGATAAAGACCTTTAAATATTGGCGCGGGCTTGCGCGATCAACGCTTTACCGGATTTATCCAAAATTGGAAAGATTGGCGTCAAGAGCGGTTGAAGAAGCAAACCGAAATCCTTGCTTCTAATGAAGACGGCACAATCGCAAGAGAGGTCTTTGCTTCACTTGCCTCCACAACGTCCTATCGTTTGCACTATCGCAACTTCTCAATAAAATAGCTGTATACCACATTTTACTCATGGTTACTATAGATGTGGCCCCACAGGCTTTCCCGTTATCAGCGAGTCGACTTTCTAACGACCGGCGACGCTCCTGGATGAGAATAAATATTACCACCTTCCCACAACATCCACCCCTTTCTTCCCCCCCCCCCCCCGCCCCCTTTCCCGAGTAGGAAAAATATCAGGCCACTCCAGGAAGCAGCCTTCAGAATGCGCTTTTCGGCTACTCATCCGCAACACATTCGAACGTGGAAGTAAACACCTCGCATGAACGACGCCCTGCTTATTTGCAACCTAAATAACGTGGCTCTACTGTTGGGCCCAATCAATTTCATCGTCAATCATTATTTGTTACGATTTCATGGTGAAAGTGTGTTCGTCGTGATGCCACAAAAGTGGTCGATTCAAAGGGAGAAATAGGTCCTCGTATTTATTTTGCGGAAATACTCGCTTCTGTGACGCTCTAGCGCGTAAGGTCAAAGCACCCGAGGTAGTGCGTAATACTTTACAACTGTCGTTGAGGATGAAATATTTGTGTAAAGTGCGTAAAATTGTTTACACCACAAAAGCATACCTAAACACAACAAAATATCGCAATTGCAAAGAAAAAAAAAAGAAAAAGATCTGCCTGCGAAAACCATTGTTCCCCCCCCCCCTCTCTCTCTCTCTCTTTTTTCGCGCCGCTACAAAAAATAGCGGCCGGGCAACGAAATTCTGTCAAAACCTCGCTTCTTGGAGCAATGTCAGCAGGCTATATGGTAGTGAATCTGCCAGAGAGTTCGTAGAAATAATGGGCGACCATTGAATCTAGCCTTCTGCACGAATCATGCTCGGGATATTTCCATTTTCCTTCCACGCGATTAGAAGGCAAGACGTTGGGGGAATTTATGTGCACTAACATGCTGCTTCTAAAAGAAAGTACCAGATTTCTAGTGCATGTCAATCTACATGTAAATAGTTTAATCAGTGTGCACAAACATGCGCGGCCTGGAGGATGACATGGAAGCATAACGGAAAGATTGCTGGAAATAGAAGTCTCTATTGCATTGCACTGATGTGAAAAATTATTACGTGTTTTTGTTTTATTTCTGTGCGGAAATAAAAACAGCGTTTAGAAACCGAACACTGTGCGTTTTGAGGAGCTCCGAAAGGACATAAAAAAACCGGGACAACCTGAACAATACGAGGGGGCCTTGCGTCACACAGCTTTTCCTGGTTGCTTGTTTTTCCGGAGCCTTTCAAAAGGGGATGAAAAATTATTAACCGATTGGCCCGACTTGCCACATTAGAGCAGTTCATTTTCATTACGACAGGCTCTCTTAGAGCGTCTTGCATAGTTCAGCTTGTACTGGTCCGTTTTTATTTTCGGTTCCTTTCAAAAAGTGAGCTCTAAGCCACTGGACCAACCTACAACATTCAAAGTTTACGGAAGTGGAGAAGTGGTTGGGAGGGCTAAGCGGGCAAGGGTTACACGCCTCTCGAACCACCGTCCGTTACCTTTGTTTAGTGGCTGGGCTTTGCGAGCAGAATGCGAGCTTGCTCAAGTAACTTGGATCCGTTCAGAAGATAAACCCCTCTAAACGACAAAGTAACTTGGATCCGTTCAGAAGATAAACCCCTCTAAACGACAATCTCCGCCGCCTGGGAAGAACGTAAACGGGCGAACGAGACGCCTCTGGGTTTTGCGTCACGCCTACATTTCAAGGGTCAGAGTTACTGGTTCCCGACACCATGCACGATTGACGGCTCCGCCCGCGTCTTTGATTGTATCTTGATACGGAGAAGAAGGAGAAGAGCGCGACGGCCCGCGGCCGTAGTGCGTTCTGGATCGCGCTTTGGCGGGCAATCAGATTAAAGACCTACCGCTGAAAACCACCCCGTGTACATAGTCAAAAACATGACAAGCATCGAATGGGAGTGAACGTAGAGGTATAATGATCCGATACAAAGTTTCGCTTGATTCCTAAACGAATAATGCCATAGCCAAGTACACCTTCACATCAAATTGTTAGACAGAATTGAAGAGAAGATTGTGTGTTTCTTGAAAGAGATTTCGGCCCCCTTCTATCCGGTCCGCTTTTCTATAGGTCTCAAATAACGTGGGCGAATCATTCATTTTGTTGCATTTCCACTTTTCCGCTTCCGCAGATTATGATGTGGTAGTTTGGTCCAGTGGGGCTTAGAGCTCACGTTTTGAAAGGAACCGAAAATAAAAACGGACCAGAACAAGCTGAACTATGCAAGACGCTCTAAGAGAGCCTGTCGTAATGAAAATGAACTGCTCTAATGTGGCAAGTCGGGTCAATTGGTTCATAATTTTTCATCCCCTTTTGAAAGGCTCCGGAAAAACAAGCAACCAGGAAAAGCTGAGTGACGCAAGGCGCCTGGTATTGTTCAGGTTGTCCCGATTTGTTTATGTCCTTTCGGCGCTCCTCAAAACGCACAGGGTTCGGTTTCTAAACGCTGTTTTTATTTTGGCACGGAAATAAGACAAAATACGTAATAATTCTTCACACCAGTGCAATGCAATAGAGACTTCTATTTTCAGCAAGCTGCTTTTCGCCATGCTTCCATGTCATCCTCCAGGCCGCGAAT
This sequence comes from Ixodes scapularis, assembly GCF_016920785.2. Taxonomy (NCBI): domain Eukaryota; kingdom Metazoa; phylum Arthropoda; class Arachnida; order Ixodida; family Ixodidae; genus Ixodes; species Ixodes scapularis. The sequence goes on along the minus strand of NW_024609839.1, from coordinate 894,927 downwards.
GTTTGTGCACAGTGATTAAACTATTTACATCTAAATTGACATGCACTATAAATCTGGTACTTTCTTTTAGAAGCAGCATGTTAATGCACATGAATTCTCCCAGCGTCTTTCCTTCTAATCGCGTGGAAGGAAAATGGAAATATCCCGGGCATGATTTGTGTAAAAGGCTATGTTCAATGGTCGCCTATAATTTCTACAAGCTCCCTGGCAAATTCACTACCATATAGCCTGCTGTCCTTTTTCCAAGAAGCGAGGTTTTGATAGAATTTCGTTGCTCGGCCGCTATTTTTTGTAGGGGCGCGAAAAAAGAGAGAGAGAGAGATAAAAGCAACACATTTCGCAAGCTGATTTTTTTTTTTTTTTTTTTTTGCCATTGCGTTATTTTGTTGTGTTTAGGTACGCTTTTGTGGTGTAAACAATTTTACGCACTTCCCACGAATATTTTATTGTCAACGACAGTTGTAAAGTATTACGCACTGCCTCGGGTGCTTTGACCTTACGCACTAGAGCGTCACAGGAGCGAGTATTTCAGCAAAATTTGAATCGACCACTTTTGTGGAATCACGACGAACACACTTTTACCATGAAATCGTAAAAAATAATGATTGATGATGAAAGTGATTGGGTCCCAACAGTAGAGCCACATTATTTAGGTTGCAAATAATTTGGGCGTCGCTCATGCGATATGTTTATTTCCACTTTCGAATGTGTTGAGGATGAGTAGCTGAAAAGCGCAGTCTGCAGGCTGCTTCCTGGAGTGGCCTGATACTTCCCCAACTCGGGAAAGAGGGGGGGGGGGAGGGGGTGGAGGGAGAGAAAGGGGTGGATGTTGATGGAAGGTGATAATATTTATTCTCACTCAGGAGAGTCGCCGGTCGTTAACACGTCGACTCGCTGATAACGGGAAAGCCTGTGGGGCCACATCTATAGTAACCATGAGTAAAATGTGGTATACAGCTATTTTATTGAGAAGTTGCGATAGTGCAAACGATAGGACGTTGTGGAGGCAAGTGAAGCAAAGACCTATCTTGCGATTGTGCCGTCTTCATTAGAAGCAAGGATTTCGGTTTGCTTCTTCAACCGCTCTTGACGCCAATCTTTCCAATTTTGGATAAATCCGGTAAAGCGTTGATCGCGCAAGCCCGCGCCTATCAAGTAATAAAACAAACATCCAGCAGAGGTAAGGACGAATAAATACGCAAAAGAGTCCAAAATGAGATAAACAACCTATGAGAGGAGTTGTGTTTCAAACAGTAAAGAAGAGATTAGGGAAAGCCATTTGATCCATAAGTTTCGAAAATAAATGTATTATCGACGACCTGAACCCTTTATTGCGCAAGCCAATCCTTGCGCAGACACGGGAATGGTTCCAGCAGCCGCGCGATGCCAGAAAGCGGCTACTGGAACGAACCCCGCATACCACGACCCCTCGATCTCCACCGACCGAGCGGCCTCGGACCTGCAGCTCATGGGAAAAAGCGTACGGTCGCGCTGGCTTCCTCAATCTCGCGGATTGAGCGTACCCGCGTCAACGAGGGAAGACACCTGGACGTCTCAAGGTCGTTGTGGCGCTCGCAGCTAGCCGCTCATTTCGCGGTTTTTGAGGATTATCCCTACAGAAAAAGCCGACACAAAAGAAGCCCCTGCCGTCACGTGATTTTTGGGAGAGGGTGAAAAGAGGAGCGTGCGGGGGGCATTTTCCTACCTTGCGGAAAATGGTTTCGTGGGTCGGTCTTTAAGACCCGTTCACACTCTTGCGACCGACTTCGACCGAGAGAGACCAGACCGGTTTTTAAGCCTCTTACGATCTCTTAGGACCAGCTCCGCTGTAGCGCATCCGGTCCTAAGAAGTTGTAAAAGGCTTAAAAACCGGTCTGGTCTCTCTCGGTCGAAGTCAGTCGCAAGAGTGTGAACGGGCCTTTACTTTTTTCGAAAAGCGTTCTTTTGAAGGCAGAATCTTGAAGGGACTCGCCTCCTTTTGCGCAAAGAACCCTTTTCAGTCGATTTGGCACGCTTATTTTTGAGAGTGTAAGGTGCGACGCAGGACGCGATATTGAGCGATGTACTATAGCTAAAGCGACCTCTTTATTTCTGTCCCCAAAATGTTTTGTAACATGTATCAGTGGTAAAGGCCAAGCGAGTTGAACATGAATACTTAAAATCGAAAGAATAAAACACGGAAGACGAGCACAGGACGACCACATTCTTTGAAAGAATGTGGTTGCCCTGTGCTTGTCCTCCGTGTTTTATATATAAGTATTCATGTATCAGTGATATTGCCACGCGTAGCCGAGCGAGCGCGTGGCCGAATGGTTATCATTGCGTTTGGCTCTCGCGCGGAGCCCCCGGGTTCGATTCCAGGGAGCGGACTCCTCTTTTGTTTATTCTTTTAACTTGACATTCTCGTAAGTTTGAAAACTTTGTCGTGTGATCGAGTTACGAATGTTCTACGCGCCGAACGTTCTCCGCAGAATGTTCCAGAAACCCACGCGGGTTCAAAAGGTGCTCCGCGTGGCGGTCCGTATGTCAGTCTCGTCCCAGCGCTCGATCCTGCTGTTTCGCCGACATCGACACCTGAGACGCTAGCATTTCTCTTTTTTTTTTGTTTTATTTTGGGCATAAGGTTGCGCCATTAAACGTTTAGTTTCTTCAGTTATTTGCCGCCTCATCATTTGATATTCGTGACATCCTGCTCCTTATAGTTGGACTGCACGAAATAGCCCTACGATGCTTTTTTTTTTTACCGTTTTGTGTTGCGTGCTAATAAACCATTCTGGTAAACCAGATTTGTGCAACTGTATGATTGTCGTTGTCACTGACGTTGATACAAATTACGCAATGCGGAAGTATCTTCAAAACTAATTAAATTACATTCTTAAGTATTTGTACTCTACTCAAGATACTTTACAGTGAAAGTAACTTGAGTAACATTTTAAATACTTTATGAAGCAGGTATTTAGTAAGTTAACTTACATACTTTTATCGAGCATTTTGTCCAACACTGGTCTCAACTTTGAGAGAAAAAAAAAATGAAACTGAACGCCGCGAAGAGGAGCACTGGGGACACGGGTATCCGTTAGAGTTACGACAATGATCGCACCGACCAAGCTACCGCCAAGGACAAACTAGGAAGGCTGGGCCTAGCAAGTAATTCCGACGCAACGTTGCTCCCACGACCCTGGCCAAGACCGTTTGGCTTAAGGCCCGTTCACAGTCTTGCGACCGAGTACGACTGAGAGAGACGAGATCTCTTAAGGCCCCTTCACACTCTTGCGACTGCTTGCGACCTCTTAAACCTGGGTTCCTTAAAACTTCTTAAACCAGAGAACACACTGGCGCCATCTATTGGGAAGTAGTGTAAACTCGGCGGTCCGGCATATTTTTTGTTTTATTTCTCGCGCAATATCCTTTCTTTTTTGGCTCGAAAAACTTTTGTCAATGTTATAAACGAGCCTTTCTATGGGTATTACGCACATTTGACCTCGGAAATCCCGCAAAACCTTCGCTTTTGTGAAATGCAGTTCTAGGGTCACCGCATAGATGGCGCCACAATGTCAGTGTGTCCCCTCATTCTAGAAACATTTAAGAAGTTGTAAGAGATCTCGTCTCTCTCAGTCGTACTCGGTCGCAAGAGTGTGAACGGGCCTTTAAAACTTCTCAAATGTTTTTAGAATGCGGGAACACACTGGCATTGTGGCGCCATCTATGCGGTGACCCTGGAACTGCATTTCACAAGAGCGAAGGTTTTGCGGGATTTCCGAGGTCAAACGTGCGTAATAGCCATAGAAAGTCTCGTTTATAACATTGACAAAAGTTTTCGAGCCAAAGAAAAAAGGATAATGCTCGAGAAATGAAAAAAAAAAAAAAAAATGCCGGACCGCCGAGTTTACACTGCTTCCCAATAGATGGCGTCAGTGTGTTTTTTGGTTTAAGAAGTTTTAAGGAACCCAGGTTTAAGAGGTCGCAAGAGTGTGAACGGGCCTTTAGACCCTCTGCCCACGACTGGCTGGCTTTCTGCATGGAATATGCCCACGCAATTTTCGTGCATCCTTCCCGTATAAGTAGTTTGAACCGTGACCTTTATTTTCGGGTAAGGGTGCCGGTGTTTCCCCTTGTTATATTTTTGTTTTCATATGCAGCAGTGGCGAACGCTCTCGTCGAAAAGGGACACTCATCGATTACATCTAATTGTTGTGTGGTATAGTCCTGGAGAGTTAAAATAAATGCCACATTAATCGCCTTCGCAATATGAGTACGTACGTACACTTTTTTTAGTATGTCCCCTTTATTCCAACATGACCGTTCGCCAACGCACGTCGAGTTAGAGCAATTTGTTGGGAGCTGCTCAATGCCGGTCAATTTTTCCACAGCCAAGCAATGGCATCAGCATCGAGTTGCGAACCTCTAGTTGTCCAGCGGTTCATAAAAGTGGTTGTAAGATATAGTCCTTGAGGCGGTTACCAAGAGCGCAGTGCCTGTGTTGTTCCGCTCCCAGACTAAATTCGGCTCTTGCTGACACTCTTTAAGGGCTGTTTATACTCCGACGTTGAGCGCAATGAACTCAGCGTAGCGCAGAACGCGCGCCTTTCATTGGCCGGCGACTAGGAACTCGATATCGGCCACCAATCAGTATTAGTGTGCGCTGCGCTACGCCGCGCCCGTCGACGTTACGTTGAAGTATAAACGTACCTTTAGTTCAAACGTATCTTCCTGGACTAGGAGAGTGTCTGCAAGATATTATATAGGCCAAACAGGACGCTGTATAAGCGATAGAGCCAGAGAATGTGCTGCATCTTTACGAGCCTTAACAACAGCAGGAGACCTAGCAGCTCGCTGTCGTACATGCGAGTGTGCAGCGAAACTAGGCGAAGTTGTCATAACGGGACGAAACAGAAACCAACTCGCGCGTGAATTGCTAGAGGCCCTAGCCATCAAGGACAAGGGGAAGAACTGGGTCAGTGCCCCTTCAGTGGCACTCCACCACAAGGAAGATGCGTTCCTGCCGGGAGTCAGTGTCTGGGCAAAGATAAAAGAAAGAAGAATGCGCAACCGCCTCATCCCAAAAAAGCAAGCATTTAAAAGCGGCCCAAAGAAAAAAAAATGAAACACGCGATAAAAAAAAAATTAATTTCTCGCAAAGGAAGAGATATAAAAAAAGAAAAAAGACTAGCACTATATAGTTGCAAGTCCAGCAGCGTGAATGGTGCCCGTACGAAAATGTCAGATACAGGCCGTAATGAAAAATGCCGGTTCCGTCTAGACCCGACATTAGGGCACCAGTTTGTATCCAGCCTAAAACCGCGAATTTTCAGCCCCTAATTTAGACCCAGGCGGTGCACCGCCGAAATTCCCGCTGCGCTCACCACTGGACTCTACAAGAGTATTTCGTGCTATGCCCTTAGCCGTTACTACCGAGAGATCGTCGCGATTTCAGACCCAGGCGGACTGGGTCTGAAATCGCGACGATCTCTCGCTTATAACAGCTAAGGGCATCGCACGAAATACTTTTGTAGAGTCCAGTGGTGAGCGCAGCGGTAATTCCGGCGGCACACACGGTCATCCAGGCGTCGTCACCAAACACGGTGCACGGAACACACACACAGCACGCACAAGCACAGTATCCAGTGCAGAGTGCATCGGGAAGTTCCGGCGGGCAAGCGGTATCCAAGTTGTCCAAGTATTGTCACCAAGCACACCAGCCCATCCAGATGCCGAGCCAAACTGCAATGGGTCGGCAGCTTCACACTATATAAAGATTCAAAGCCGAGGTCAGAGGGTATCCATCCAGGGAAACGATAGGCGCGTCAGCATCCGTGCGCCCGCAGCGCGAACGTCACCGCCGGGCGAGCGCCGACCGACATTCCGACGAGAGCGAAGAAGAAACTAAACTTGCCGCCGACTGCAACAGGCAAAGCCAGGTGCGCGCGCGGAGAACGCCCGCTCGCAGCGCCTGCGTAGCGGATGCGCCTGTCCCTAACACGTGACCTGCGAGAGACCGCGGAAGTTCCCCGCCGACCCCTCCCTCCCCTCCTCCAGTCGCGCATGTGCGCGCCCGCTGGCTGGGAGCAGACCCCACTGGAACAAGGGGAGCGGCTGGTGGATCCACCCGTCACCGTGCGATTCCATTGCGTTGCGTCTCACTGGATCCGATTGGTTGCACCCAGAATCGCGCGGATCGGAACTGTCCACAAGTTTAGAACCGCGCGAATCCGAACTGGAACCGCTCCGATCTGACATTTTCGTACGAGTATTTTTTGGGTGCGGTGTAATGTTCGTTCAGCAGGCCCATCGAAAGCAATGAACAAACTAGCTCAGCTTATGCCCGTGACATGATATCTTCCTGGACGTCGGTTCCCTCCCGCATCCATGAAGCCACGAAAAATGCCACGGCGATTTGCTTACATGTACGCCGCTTTGCAGAGCTGTGCGGGTCGTCTCCTTTTAGCAACGATGGTAGTTGCGTTGACTTCGTAGCGATCGAGTTCGTTGCATCTCGATCGCTACGAAGTTGTTAACAAGATAGCAGCTCATGGTTGTTGACAAGATAGCAACCCATGGCGGCCATTTTGTCAACAGCAGAGGCGGGTATTCGGGCCCGTTTAAATCAACTTTTCGTAGCGTCGTCATTGCATTTCCGGAGACATTCCCCGAACCACCCCAAACAAGCGTTGTCGAAAAGATCACCCGAAACTGAAACCAATGGTGGCCAACTCTGCTGTGACTTTCTTCGGCAAAACGAGGTCGGCACTGCGTTCAGGCCTAAATAATTTCTACGGGTGAGCGTACTTCCCGTTGTAACGCTGCTCTTACTAACCTGTAGTCCTAATCTGGACACTTGGCAAAATAGTCGGCGAGAAATCCGGCGGCACTGATTGGCCGGTGCCAAGGTCAAGTGCGACGTTGGCCAATCACAACCGGCAGATTTCTCGACGATTTTTTTTCTCCAAGTGCCCAAATTACAAATTCGGCGGCACTGATTGGCCGGCACCAAGGTTAAGTGCGGCGTTGGCCAATCACAGCCGCCAGATTTCTCGCAGACTTTTTCTCCAAGTGTCCAAATTACAAATCCGACGGCAGTGATCGGCCGGCACCAAGGTCAAGCGCGGCGTTGGCCAATCACAGCCGCCAGAATGCCCGCTGACTTTTTCCCCCAAGTGTCCAGATTACAAATCCGGCTACACCGATTAACCGGCTCCAAGGTCAAGTGCGCGGTGGCCAATGACAGCCGCCAGATTTGTCACCGATGTTTTCTCCAAGTGTCCTGATTAGGGCCCCTGGTGTCATCACGACATTTCATCGAAGCTTCACAAACATCACCAGGCGGTTTTGGTTGTGTTATATAGATTAAAGGACGTTTTCGTGCGTTTTCCTACGGAATATTGGAACTGGTGAAGTCCTGGTTTAACCTTTTTATTTTAAAGTAAAAATTGAGCTCCGACATTTGTTTTCCGTACCCGTTAAAGAATGTAAAATGTTTTAGTGTGTACCACACCACAACGATAAACATGTCTTGAACGTAAAAACTTTTCTAACTTCATTTTTGTATTACCGTGATATGACTTCCCTGAGAGATGATATATTGACATCTGCCAACTCGTCCGAATTTTCCGTAAAATGTACGAATTGGGACTACTTTTATGATTTTACGAATCTTGCTTCGAATTTGACGAAAAAAATGCTATAAAAAGATTTCTGCCGTGACAAGAGGGCGATAGGTACCGTCCGCAGGAGCGTCGTGGTTCCAACTATCCATCTATCCGAAGACCACGGATCGAAAACCAATCTAAAGCAAGGAGGTCAGAGCCGTGTATAGAGAGAGTTTGGTCAATGGGAGGCGCAGGCAGAGCCAGGGCGTGCGCCAAACTCGGAAAGAGGGCTTGGCATGCTCTCTTGACCAATCAGAAGCCGAAAAGAATCCCCTAGCGGTGGTAGCGGCAAACAGTTCTGATCGAAGGTTTGTGTTCGTATGTGGTCTTAATAAGCGCGTTAGAGTGAAGTGTAGTAACTCTTCATGGTTGAAAATAGAGTGCACGTGATGTTTCGATCATGATCATGCAGGAAGATGTAGGAAACGAATGCGCCGCTCAAGTCTGTTTTGCTCGTACTGAGTGTGACCGCTCGGACAGCGGATTCCCGGCAATCGGCGCTTGGCGTAATGATTATGTCGATCGTTCCGCTAGTCGCACTCTTCCACCATCATTTTGGATCAGCGTGATTGAAACATCATGTGTATCATATTTTCAGTCACCGAGAGTTACTCCGATGCAGTTATCAGGCTTGTTTCTCGCGACCACAGCCAGGGTATTATTTCCGGCGTCTGGTTGGTCACATTTGAATTTCTGAAAACGCCCTGGAACACGCCCAGCCAGCTTTCGGCCAATGGCGCCTCCTTATTTGTCTCCTATACTTCCCACCGAATGGCCAAACTCTCTACATATACGGCTTTGCAGGAAGTTATAAGTACTATTAGTACTAGGAGGGGGCACGGTGCAATATTGGTGAAGCCTAGTCATAAAAAGTTTAAACGATGTTGTGCCCAACGTGACCGCAGATCTCTCTGGCGATTGGTGCGCGTGACATGTCACGTGCGAGATGGATGGTTGATTGTATACTCCCTTTCACCTTATGTTGTACCGCAGTGAAGGCTAGAAGCGCGAGCTCATAGCGTTAGCAGCTTCTCTTGGTGCACGAGAGCTTGTGCCGCCGAGATCTGCCCTAGAGTACCTAGAGCAAGGAGCTCGCGCTTGTAGCCTTTCCTGCGGTACAACACAAGTTGTATAGGGGGCATTCGCTGGACGCCATATTTGAGGGGGATGTTTAGGGCGTATGCTCAGAACCAGCTCACGTCAATAGGCTGCTAAGACCGGCACTCTTGATGGTGTAGAATCCACGTTGCAAAAAAACTGTGGAAGCTCGCCGTCAGCACGCGCTCAGCAACCACGCACACAGATATGGCCGCCAGTGAATACACCCTATTGAAGGATTCCTTGCAGGCTTGCGCGCGCTCCATCCGGTACGTTTTATCAGATTGAAGGCTAGACGAAGGCTAGCTACGGTCACGTGATGTGGCCATGTTGGGCTAAGTGAGGAGAGCAAGGAGGAAAATGAGAAAGAGGCGAGGCGTCAAGGGAGCATGGCTTGTAAAGGCTACGCGGCTGACGTCATGCTTTCTCCTACCCTTCTATTATCCTTGGTGCAAAGCCCAAAGCTTTTTGTTCGTGTGTTCGGTAATGGTGAATGGACCGCGTCTCCGACTGGTGTGTTCAACATCCTATCCCTCCCATATATCAAAAGTGGTCCCGAAGTGCCAACAAATGACGTCACAGAAGCCTGAGTGTCATGCTGTTGCATGTCGCGATCCTGGCGATTCATCGTAGAAATGCTGGCAAAAAGCACAAGCAAACCTGAGTGCCGCTGTCTTCACAGCGTCCCAACTTCTGGCTGCCAAAGCTTCCGTGGACTGTCACATTGGAGAGCGACCTGTAGCAGAACAGGCGTCTGCCACATAAACCTCCGCTGCTGGATCACCGCCAGCATCGCGACCGGCGGCAGCGTGATACTTCTGTGACGTCATCAGGTGGAAATTGAGGGACCACTTTTTGGGACGCGGTAAACACACCAGTCGGAGACGCGTTCTAGACACCATAGATCCTCGGCGCAAGTTGGCTCGGCGTGTTCATCCGTGGCTTGGCCTGGCTGTTTCGGCCAGTTTCGTGGCGAGCAGTCCGGCCTGTGTTTGTTACACGTGTTCCGAAAACTTTCTAAAGCAGACCAAATCGGCAACAGAAAAATCGCTGACAAAATCAACCATCATTCATTTCGAAAGGTGCCTGGATCTTATAGTACCGCAGCCCCTCTCCGCGGCCGTGGGAGTTTTACAAATCTAAAAGTCCACAAGTTGGGAGGAGTGCTTATGTTAAAACATGTCCTGTAACGTCACAACTTCCCTTATTTCATTTTTGAATTGCCGTGATATTACTTCACCGAGAGATGAGAAATGTTAAAGTATAGTAACAAATGGGGACGCAAATTCTGTTTCTCTTTCAGCGTTTGGAGTCTATAACTCAGCACGATGCCATTGTGTGTTTTTCAGATTGGCTTAATGAGCGCTTAAGCAAGTGCCAGGAAGGATCAATTCAATAGCCTCCAGTTTTCGACCCCTGCAGCATAAATAATATTTACGCTATCTTGAATGACAATTATGCACCCTTTCCTTGAAAGAAAGGCAGTTTAAAGCATGAACTGTTTTATGATTCCAGTAATTTGTGAGTTCGCGCATTCGGGCGAAACCCATGGCACATGATATCGCTGAGCATTGTCACGTGACGTCACATTGTGGTCACGTCACGTGACCACACCGCGTGATGTCGGGTGACGTGATGTCACCTGCCATCAAGACAAGGCATTCTTCACTGCGAGCACCCTGCTGAAGTTGCCTCTCTGGCAGACATTCATGTAGTCATCGTCTTCGATGTCGAAGAGCGCCCAGCCGCGTTCCTTGAACTGGAGGCGCTCGAAGCTCAACTTTATCTGGAAGAAAAACGTGAGAACGTGCGGTAACATCAGAGCGCCGACCTCCGGTTGGAAGGAATAGTGGGTAGACGCGAGGGCTCCCTGGCTTTGTCTCTAGCCGCCCTTTCCCTTCCAATCAGAGCAAACAAGAACGTCGTCTGCTTCACGCGCGAGGTTCGGCGTTCGAACTCCGAACGCCAGGCCCATGCGCGAGGAGCAGCTCTGTTAAAGTTGATAGGGCAACATTGCTCTTTTTTTGTCGATTAAAGTATAATTAATTTCTCTAGGACGCACATGGTGAGCGTTTGAACAACCGGGGAAGGCCGTCCACAGCGACGCCTTTGGTCGCCTACGTCGGCTAATACCAAGCGCTAATCGCTGAGCTCTCAATTATTTCGTTGATTTTCTCGTATCGGTAGCGGGTAGACTTCATCAGAGCACAGAACACGAACCATCTACGGTGGCTCCTTAGCCACGAACGCGGTATGATTAAGGTTTTAAAGGTCATTACGGCAATCACTTCCTCAACACAAGCGCACTCACTTTCTCTTCCATCGTCTCCTCGTTGTCAAATATGAATATGGTATTGGTGGTGAGGTTTGCCACGTACATGAAATAATCCGGGATGACCTTGGCAGGGGTTGAGTAACCTGTTTGGCAGGTCTGAAGCAGAGTGGAGAGTTCCAGATCATAAACTAAACATATATATTATGGGTTCGTCAGAGGCGTATTCCGTTAGAAAGGAGCGACCGCACCTCCTCCTCCCCCCCCCTTTTTTTTAAGCCGTGAAGGTCATTATTTGTAGGAAAAAAAACAAACAATATAGACCAGATTTTTTAGTAAGAAACAGTTAGCGTCTGATGAAATTGAAAATAGGTAATCAAAATAAATCTCGGTAACGCTTCGCCGTTTATGTCACATCGGTCCGTGACTTCAGATGTGCAGTCCCCAGCCAGTTGCTTTACAAACCTACTTCAGTTTTGTCGTATATGCCATGTAAAGCAGTTTCACGAGACGCCTTTTCTTTCCAGTAAGCCGCGTTCCGCCATGCTACCGACCGGCGTCCGCCACGTTTCCCATTGGTTTTTACTAAGACGCTCAGTCATTGGCGTTGTTTTTGGTGCTTGTGAAACGAACAGAAACTACGGTTGGCTCAGTCGATTCCAGAGCTGAGTAAGTAGGATAGGGACCGCATTTGGGTCGGAGTACCTCAAGCTCATTCTAATTTATTTCGGATGGGAGTCTCCCCGGCGGCATATACCGGGGCCATTTTGTCTGCTGTTGGGTCGACTTATTTAGCACCGGCTCGTCTTCAATCCGAACAAAGACTGGAATGCATAAGAATCGAGTACCGGACCATGCTCGTTTATGTTTCCGACCACTCTGGCTGAAACAGTCGGCCATGACGCTAAAGAACTACAGCGAGCGGAAAAACACTGCCTCCGCGCATACAAAGGCATAGGGCGAAAGTTCATCAACATGACGCCCGGCTAGAGACTGAGCCGGGAATGCGCGACGTGGGACCACCCTATAGAGTTACGGTGGATATATCCCTGACTGATGCCCTAAGTTCATTTTGTTGGCATTACGAATATTTATATTGGCTCACCTAGGACAGCCGCAGCTAAGAAAGGCCAATGGAGCCCATGCCGGGAAAGCCTGAGTGCCCCGCAATAGTAGAGAGGTTGGGAATATGGAAACATGAATAAGTGGTATGTGCTATGCATTGTAAATATTAATCCTTAATAAATTTTTTTAGGTCTCCTACCCAACAGAGAATGCACCTCTAAGATAGGTTCTTATACTGAATCCATTCCCTTGTTTTACTTGCATCTGTTTATATACTATACTTTGTATCCGGGATACCAAGATGAGCTCGATTGATAAACCGCTGGTAGCGTTACGTTGCTAAGATATATGATCTGTGCAATGTCTCCAGCTCCGGATGTTTCCTCAGCACCATGTGGAGGGATGAGACCCATGGGCTGGACAAAGGACGAACGATTCCCAATTCCAGTCTACGATCGAAGTCCCTCCACGTAGTGCCGCAGCACCTGCCCTGCGACCGGAAAAGGTTGCATGTTCGTATCACGTGCTGGTCACCAATATGCAGGGACCGAAAACCACACTGGAGGGGCTCCCCGGACACTTCCCTGAGTTTAGCCAGCGTATCGCATGGTCCCTGCCAAGAGTTAATTTGAGTTGTGGTACCAGCTGGACAGAAGACCGGCCTAGCGATCAGCCCACTAAAGAGCACTAAGCTGTTATCGCCCACAACATCACCCCTTCATCATTGTCCACAAGGTCAATTTAAGCATCATCAGTATATCTCTCTGCCCCTGTACGCTGCCTCATCACATCATCATGAAATGCGGTGCCGCAGGCCTTCATGGTATGGTACTACTTGCCTTTCTGCGACGCCGCGGTTTTCATGAACCAAAATAGGTATTACTTATATTACCTTTTGGAGAACTGACGCATATATTTACGTTATAAACATTGAATCCATGCCTTGCGTGCTGTTTCTTACAGTTTGATCTTCTGGTGAGAGGAGCTGGCTTATGGGTTTGCGAATCGGTAAGTGAAAATTAGGGAAAGCGGAAAGCAAGTCGTCTGCTCCTTGTTCGGGGGTGGCAGTGACGTCAGAACTACGCCATGTTCTGTTTGGCTTTGATTCGAAGGATAGTGGGTATAGCTCAATGCTAGATGCCTTGAGGTCTACCCACAATTTTTCTTCAATCAGCCAATAAGAGGTCGGCGTTCTGACGTCATCACAACCCCTGTGCAAGAAGCAGACGAACTTGTGCTCCGCAGTAGTTAGACCAGAAGCTAAACTATACACAGCATCGAAGTAAACGTGAACTGACGCGGCGGCAGCCGTGAGTTCGGTTCCTGGCACGTGCCTACGTGCGCCGATATTCTTTTTCATTTTTGGGCGAACAGGACCAGAAACTAAATGTGCGAGTGATTTCACGTCGGGAACATACTGGAACAGGTAGAACTACGCTTCTGGGCCCGTCTGCTCAGAAGCGCTAACCGCGGCTAAAGTTAGCCGCAGTACCTAGGAGAGGGATTTTAAAATCACGTGACTGACTCGGTAGGGATGCGGGGAAACATGGCGGTGCCCCGCGATGAGCGAGCGCCGCTCGCTTTAAAACTAATATGTCGTTGTAGCTGCAATATCGGGCGCGTTAGTCAGAAACGAATTGTACAGGAGGCTTTCGCTTTGCCTTACCTCACTTAAATCGCCAAGCATGAGCAATGACCTCGCCGCTTTTTTTAGATAGTCTTTCGATTCTGGCCATTCCTAAGCCTAAATGAACGCGCTAATTGTCGGCATGGCAACGTCTTTTGAAAGTGGATTGCCTTGACTCGATCGGCCGGGTATTGATAGCCCACAAAAGCAGACAGCGTCCCAATACACCTTTTTCTGAATTTCCCTAAGCACCGAGGTGCATGCTACGAGTGTAGTTACACGCGTTGCACGTGCTGGCGTCTGCAGTAGTAATTTTTCTAAAGCAAAAAGTCTAAAACAAATGTTGCCTTGCACGCGCATTTGTTAAATCCTTATTATGATTATTTACTTTGAATATTTTATAAGAGGAAGGCCAGCGCGCGCGAACCCTAGAATTACTTTCCAGCGTTATCCTCGATACTTGGGTAATTTAGAAAAAGGTCTATTGGGGACGCTGTCTGAACACTAACTGTGCTATCTGCTTTTGTGCGCTATCAATACCCCGCCGATTGAGTCAAGGCAATCCGCTTTCCGAAAACGTTGCCATATGCCGACAAGTATCGCCTTCATTTAGGCTTAGGAAAGGCCAGAGTTGAAAGACCATCTAAAAGAAATGAAAGCCGCTTACAACTCCCTGTAACACCGAATTGGAGCGCAGCTCTTGAGGAGGAGCAGGGAAGGGTACTGAGGGTTACCTGTTCTCGGGGCGGGGGGGGGGGGGGGGGGGGGTCACGTGACCCTGGGGGGTCACGTGGCCCACCAGAAAAATTTTTCCGCTAGATTTAGCGGGGAAATTTTTCCGCTAGGTTTAACGGGAGAATTTTTCCGCTAGACTTAGCAGGGAATTTTTTCAGCTAAATCTAGCGGGGAAATTTTTCCGCTAGATTTAGTGGGGAAATTTTTCCGCTAGATTTAGCGGGTTAATTTTTCCGCTAGATTTAGCGGGGCATTTTTCCCGCTAGATTTAGCGGAGAAAATTTTCCGCTAGAATTAGCGGGAAAATTTTTCCGCTAGATTTAGCGGGGAATTTTTTCCACTAAATCGAGCGGGGAAATTTTTCCGCTAGATTTAGCGGGGAAATTTACCCATAATGCACCGCGCGGTTACGCCGATGGCGACGGCGACGCCGACGCCGCTCAAGCCGGAAACGAGCCCCTAAGAGCTGCGCTCTAAAATGCGGCGAGGTCATTGCTCATTCTTTGCAATTTAAGGCAAAGCGAAAGCCTCCTGCACCATTCGTTGCTGACTAACACGCCCGATATTGCAGCTACAACGACCCATTAGTTCCAAAGCGAGCGGCGCTCACTCACCGGGGCACCGCCATGTTTCCCCGCATCCCTACCGAGCCTCAGTCACGTGATTTCAAAATCCCTCTCCTAGGTATGCGACTAACTTTGGCCGCGGTTTGCGCTTCGTGCAAACTAGAGCAAACGGGCCTTGGTCACTAGTATGGAGGGAGTGGTGGCTACATTTTCATGAACGAGCCTTGAACTGTTTCGTTTTCTTAATTTTTTGTGCCAGGCCCCTCTCCGTTTATCTTGAAATGTATCCCTCTTCCTAACGTTTTTACAATGGTTGTTCCAGGGCCTTGTGCCCTGTGTACATAGCTCACGCGAAACGTCCGCTTTATGGTGGGCGGTGATTGGTCTGTCAAAATATCTTTAAAGGGGTACTGCGGCGATTTTTAGCTACCGCAATTAATTACATTTTCGGAATGACCAGCCTTTACTTTTCTTGGTATGCTATTTAGTATGGCGAAATTCAGAATAGTTATGTCATAGTCACTTTTTTATTGTTGATGATGGAAACTTTCAATGCCAAAAACTCGGCGAAGAAACTAAAGTTTTCAAACATCGCTCGCGGTATAAATAAAAAAGAGTACGCAGTGGCTGCACATAATGTTCAAGGGTCAAAGAACCTTCCAGTTTGTTGGATTTTACAGTAGAATGTATATTTCGCAAACGCTAGGCTTGAAACTCGCCCGCCCGAAACTCGGCGCCTGCTAGGTCGCTTTCCCGCATGAAGTTTGGATCCAGCTCGGCGCACGTGACGGCTTCTCTGCCAGTGCGCCAATTGGCGCTGAGAGGAACAGGAACGCGATACTTTGGCTTTGCAAGCAGAGCCTGTACAGTTTCTCTACTTCTTCCCGTCCTACCCTGCGTTCTAATGTCTGCGATATATACATGAGGTAATAGGGAGTCTTCGTAGACCCCGTTTCCCCCTCCGCTAAGCCCTCCGCAAGGAAGAAGCCGCTACTGCGCCTGCGCGCCGATGGCCTTGGCTGGAGAGTTTCAGGTGTCGTAGCCCGTTGCGGAGGGCGTCGCGGGACGGCCGAAACGATCTACGAAAACGCCCTAAAAAATCTTCAATACCGATTTAATTTTTTTTTTAATAGGCCACGGATCAATGTAGTTTTTTTTTTAAAACATGCTTTTTTTGAAAACATGCTTCAAAACATGCTTTCAAAACATGCGTGTTCCCTAAGAAAGTATATTAGGTCCTTTTGTTTTTCAATATTTACGTTAATGATATTGTGAACATTAACTCTGATGCAGCATTTATCAACTATGCCGACGACACTAGTTTGCTTTTTTCAGCCGAAAATGTTCATGTGCAATTTAACACGACAAATCAGGCGTTATCTGCATTAGCAATTTGGAGTCGTATTAATTCCCTCCAAATCAACGTCGATAAAACAAAAGCAGTGCTTTTTCACCCAAAACATAAGGTACTCACCATTACAAAAGATACCGTTTTGAACTCATCCAAAATAGAGGTTGTAAAATCTTTCGAGCTCTTCGGTGTCACCGAGACTATGTCATGGGACAGTCATGTTAACTACCTTATTTCTAAGCTGTCACAAGTAGTAGGTGTGATAAACCGCCACCGGTACATATTACCAGCAAGGGAAAAGTTATTAATATATATTTCGTTATTTTGCTTTCACCTAAATTATTGTAATTTAGTCTGGGGTACAACAACGTCGACGTATCTAGAAAAAATACACATGTTGCAAAAAAAAAAATAAAGAGAAAGCGTTAAGGACTGTAGAAGACGGTCCATTTGACTTCCACACAGCTAATTTATTTAAGAAGTTTCGCGTTATCAATATACACGCTCTCTCTAGCTACAGACTTGTCACTAGTCTAAGACTAGAACAAATTAGAGGTACAAACATTTTGATAAATCTTGGACAGCTCTCTGAAAATATGCACGCGTATTCTACCCGTCGTGTAGAATGTTGGGAGGTGGTCACTGCAAGGACCAACTATGGCACACGAACACTCAAACATACTATCTCAAAAATACTTAACTTGCTTGAAGATGAAGGGTTAGAATTCAGCGCATTGTCCCTTAGAGAAATTAGACTAATTTTCTCCACAAATGAATCTGAGTAGGAATCAAACTTTTGGGGCCTTATAACTTCTGTCTGCAAATAGGTCACTTTTCTGTTATAGCCGATATTAAAATATATAACCTGAAACACGCTTTGTTAAATTTCGGTAATAAAAATTTGTGAATGTTTTTTTTAGTTGCTGCTACTGTGCCTTGTAGGTGGTCAAGGAGTTGTCCAGCTGTGCGATACAACTTTTTTCCTTGATCGCCACCATCAACGTTCGATGGAAATAAACTCATTTTTATTATTATTATTAGTGCCCACAAATTGAGGTATGACCATAAGTAGGCTATCGCAGGAAGTGGTTCAGTGGTCCCTTAAGCCAATCCCCCAGTCTCACACACCGCCGGGGTCAAAATTGTGGCCGCGCTCCAAATAAGGCGGCACTTGCATGCCCTCCCCAAAGATGTCGCCACTCTAGAAAGGCACATCCAGCAGGCACCATTGAGGCCCTCTACCCGTATTTACCTGCCCTTTCATTTATCGAGTGTATGTATATGAGCTCTTCGTATTAAGCTATTATTTTATCCCTAAGATTTGATCAAATGCATTTCCATTACATGAAGATAGTTCTGGCCTCGCTGTCCGTACCTGGTGGTAGCCCGTCTGCGTGAACGACTTGGCCGTGATCGCCGAGAAGGTGGAAGGAATAATATTAAAACTGCCTTCAATTTCGAACTTGGACGCACTCATTGTGAACGTCATCAGAGCCCTTTTCCTGAAATTTACTGTATTGCTGTACACTTGGAGAGTGTAATTCTGAAAAAAAGAATGAGACAGAGAGAAGAAGGGAAATGACGCCAGCTTGATCACGGCGAAAAAGGCCGGCACGGGTGTGTTGTGACTTGTGAATGATCTGTGTGACCTCATGAGATCATGTGGCTGTGACGACACACGACACCATGCTGTCACGTGACATGACGTGACTCTGCAACGCCATGTCATGTAACGTGGCTCACGTAGCGTCACGATATCACCTGACATCATGACGCCACGTGACGTCTGGTGTCATGTGACCCGGTGCCATACGACACCATGGTGCCGCTGGACGTCAGGCGAGTCTCACATCTTTATTAATTTATTTATTCGAAGCACCTCAAAGGCCTGTCGGCATTACATGAGGGGGGACTATGCAGTCTGATTAACACGAATAAGGAATGGCAGGGAGCACGCCGACTCCATACAAACCACAATACACACCTGCGCGCATCAAAATAAACCGAACATTTGCACAGCTGGGTGACATCAAGCACCTAATGACATAAAAAATAATAATATCCGTTAACATCTCGAGCGGTTTTCTCGTACAATTTGGCTGATCAAAAATTCTCCGTTAAAGACTGTCCTGTAATGTAGCAAACCGTGACCTGAATAGTGGCCACAATCTATATCTCCTGAAATACACTAAGGATGTGGGCGAGAAACCGCAGATAATCTGCAATACAATTTGTTTGTTCTCCACATTTTACAACTTAGTAAAATTCTAGCAAAGACAGCGGAGGAAGAACGAAGAGGCAGGATAGAGCGCTACTTACTGTTCGCCTTTAATACGAAGCAAGAGAAGGACGGAGAAGTAATACTGACAGTTAAAAAAGAAAGACGAATAAAAAAAAAATGGGAATTTGTCGAAAAAAAAAAGGGCTGGAGAGCTTCTTGTGCTGAGAGCGGCGAAAAAGTTTTATGAATTATTTCGCTTTTTTTTTTTTTTCGTTGTGCCGAAACCCTTTTTTAAACCGTGTTGTGGTGCTCAACGGAGTTTTTGCTTTCGCGCTGCGCCGTGGCGCAGCGCGAAAGTCAAGAAGTTGTTCTTCTTCTCTTTTTCTTTCTTTGCTTAAAAAAGAAAAGAAAAAAAGATTTGTCAATGAAGTTGGTACCAACGTACATGAACCCCGCCGACCTGCTGTCGCGCACTTAACGCAAGATGGTGGGCCAGCAGACCACCGAATCTTCGGTCTTTCGGCGCGAGACATCTTTTTCTTCTCGTGCTGAGAGCTATTGTAGAAGCATGGAAACGTCCCAAAGTTTGCCAAAATTTTTCGCTATTTCCCCTCTTTTTTTTTTTATTTGTGTGTCTCTCTTTTCAGATTCAGAAGCGTTTATTGGCCTTTTGGGGAGGAAGAGTGAGAGCGAGATCGGTGGCTTACAAGCCCAGATCTATGGCCAGGGTAGGGGACTGAGGAGGGTTGTAGATGGGCGGTCAGCCCTGCAGCGAGGATGAAATCCACAAGCGTGGTCAGGACAGCTTGACGTTTGTCGGATGGGCCCTGAGGATGAGCCCGTTTCTCCATGCTGGATCTGGTGGTATGTGTTTTCGAAGAATTTCTTCTACTTCCGGGAAGTCCCAAAGTGGGTGCCTTTGGTCGGCAAGAAGGGTGGTGTCTTGACAAAAACGGCAGTGGGGTGATGTGGGTGGCGTGGTTCAATGCGCCCTGCGCGCCGGTGTTCATGTGGTGCTTGTGACTATCCTCCAAAGCAGCACTGTTGGTCCCCTGCCCATTCTTCGGGAGCGGATTTACGCAGGAGGTCAGGGCTGCACTCAGGGAAGGCTTCTTTGACGAGTTGTTTTGCCTCCTCAGGGTCGTAATCGGGGTCTTCGCCATCTTCGCCGGGCTCTGGCGCGAGCGAGTACCCGTGTTCTTGTAGGTGACTTGGCACACTTCCTGGCTCGCGGGGCAAATCCAATGGCGCGCGGGCCATGCAGAGAGCTTGTTCGTTGCCCTGGATGTGAACGTGGGAAGGTATCCAGGACACTTTGTTGGTTGTACCGGCTGCAAGTAGGTCGGAGGCCATTCCTCGGATTGCCTTAACTCGCTTGCTCGGGGAGTGGTGGGAGCGACAGCATATTCATAAAGCCGCAGACTGAGTTAAAATCTGGAGGTGCGTTGGTCGTACTCCCTTCTCGATTGCGATGCGCGGTGCTAGCTGGGTGGCTCAAAGTTCTCCTACCTTGACCGAGGTGCCGACGGGCAATGTTTTGGCCATGGAGATTTTTAGGCGGGGAATCACAACCTTAGCGGAGCAAGCTGGTTTAGGGAAGGAGACGAAAGCCGCACCAGTGTATACCGCGAGCTTCTCATTTGCGTCCATCCACTCTTGGAATAGAGCACTATTAGCCCCGAGAAGCTCGCGTGGCGGCCCCTTACGGCAAACCGGGGTGACGTCACGCCGAGGAGAGAATTTTTCCCCGACTCGCCTCGCTCGCCCTGTGGAGGCTGTGACGACGTTAGCTGTCGACGCGCTCGTTTCTATTTAATTTTGTTTTGGCGTGTTTTCTGTAGGAAGTGTGCATTTTTATATATGCCTTTATTGAGGTATGGCCTGTAGCTACAGGCGAAACTTCAACCAACATTTTAAGCCTGGTTGACAGGGCAGGCAACGCATGAATGGCAGCTGGTATATGAAAATAAAGAAATATGGCCACAATTGCAGGAGCATTACTATGGATTTACATCTCGCGCAATAAATCCTGCTGATGGTCTGAATGAATTGGCGGGTTACGTATACTATTTTTTTTTGTATCTCTGTTTATAAACAAGATCGCCGAAGCAGAAAAGCTGCATGCTGCTCGAGCAACATGCTAAATACAGTCTGGGCCATGGGGAGAGAATCACAAGTAAGACAGCCCAAGGGCAGGGGCAAAGTAAAAAAACAAAGAACATTTATTATATACATTGCTCGCATTTGACCTTTGCTGGATTCGGATAGTATTTCAATGGACTAGACGGGTGGTATCTGTGGACTTGTTTATATCAACCCTCAAGTAATGTATAACAAACGTAAACGAAGGCTAGCTCGTTATTAGTCCCTTAAGCCCTAAAATTGAGATTTTATTTAAATCGAATTGTCCTGAATCTAAAATACCAGAAGCTTTTCTCACGCAGACTGTCGCCCTTCACAGGTTCCACATTTTCTACTACTAGTGCTGCATCTAGCACTGGACAGACGTTCGAATGCTTGCTTTTACTCTTGCTTTCCCCTGTTGTCAGAGAGTCCAGCTATTCCCTATAGCTGGACTCTCTGACAACTAGCTGAGGCTGAGGAAGCTTTTGGAGGCTGAGGAAGCTTTTGTAGACCTGCAGCAGTGTCTCTTTTAATAGGAAATGACAATTCAGACTAAACGGTGTATTTTCTGAATACCCAAGTCTGGAATAAAAATGTCAGGAAAAAGTATAAACATTCCGAATTACGGCACTATTGCTGTGTATATTTTGGGCACTTCAATACATATCATACAATTCGGTCGTCTTTGCTGCTACCATACAAACTTATTTCCAGTAATTGTGCATCTTCTAAGAAATATGCCTGCATACGTGTATAAACTATATAATTAATTCACGAAGAAGCTACATTTATGTAAAACAACCCTGTTCCACGAGCACTTTTAAAGATAATCAGACACAGTGCCTTTAAAACATCTGCTAACCAGCGCACGCAGAGTGGGAGCGGTAAGTCGGGGTCGCGAGCTAATTTGCCGACCACCCAAAGGCCCATGATATAAATGCCACTTCAAATGCCTTGAAAGCGGGATGTAATATCGTCCTAAATCATGAACATGCAAGGAACAGAATTCCAGCGTCTGCAACACTTGCGCCACCGCTTCACCGATCCCTCGCGAAATTGTCTTGTGTCGTGTGGACGGACGGGGAGGTCCATCGACGGAATAGCCTCCGCCGGTAGCTTTCGGGATTTGTAACCCAATTTTACAGGTAAAAAGGACAAGCAGGCTTATAAAATGTACGGGTCAGTATTGGCCTAACTCAACGTCTTGTACACCGGGTAAACGAAGTCCAGCTCCTCGAAGAGCTTGCGGCACGCAACGCCAAACCAGGAAACCGGTGCTGGGAAGCGAGCCGATGCGAGATCGCGGAGCGGAGTCCTCCCTCTGACGTCACGGTACACCTCACCTAATCAGGGCGCGGCGACCGCAGCGACGCTTGTGTTCGCTCTCCGGGCTAGTAGTAGCGCAATCCTTTGATCCGCGTCTTTTGCCGACAACATGGCCGACAAAGCAGCTCAACGTGGATCACGTCGTCTCAGTGTTCCAGGAGGCGGCCCGCCCTATGGGAGAACACATGGAGATTGACGCAACACGGCTGATCAAAAAGTAAACGCCCAGTTCACTCTTTTCGGAAGTAGCCTGTCGGTAAGTTGGTAAAGCACTGAACATTTTACCAAAGTTTCCATAATATCGCATGTGTGTGAACATCTTGAAAAGGCGATTTCCAAGGCCATGGCGCTTGAAGCAGACGATTTTTGTACGCAGCGGAGATGGGCTTTTTGGGTTGGTCGGAGCGGGTCACGTGAAGGGTGACGTCGTCGTGGCATCGTCGCGTCGTCTGCTGCACGATGCCACTAAGGCAGTTTTTTTTTTTACGTTACGGCTTAGCACAAAAAAGTTACCACTTAGCGCAAACTATTCTAAAATGTTACATTATTATATCAAAAACGACTGTCGTTCCGTGCATCCCCACAATATTGAAGAAACAACGATTTTCTCACGTTCCTCATGCACTTCTGACCGTAGTTCGTTCTTATGGCTGGCCTCTTTCGCTTAGGATCTCGTAATATGTATGAATTCAAACTATTTGTTGGTGCGCAGTGAAGTTTGTTTACTGTATGCATTACGAGAGTTTCAAATAATAGATCTTATCTGCCTTAAGCACATTATATTTGATAAAATGTGGCTGTGAGCGTAGATCCTTTCTATCCCCTTTATTCTTTTCGCATATACGTGATATCTTCTTCTGCAGTAGGATTAACTGATTGTAGTTGGTACCAGTCGTTGTTTCCCAGACAGTAATGTCATTGCTCATTTTGGACTAAAAGTGGAAGTAGTAAACTATCTGTTTAAGCCTAGTAGGCTGTAAGTGTTGTATTTAAAAAAAAAAAAACCCAGTTACTCGGGATAAGTCAGCTTTGAGTCTATTGATATGCGTATTCCATGAAAGGTCCCCACCGCACCATACACCCAAAAATTGTTGTTCTATCACTTGATCCAGTAGCGTAGCTTCAAATGTTATGTGGACAGTGCTGTCACCTCGTTTATTTACCGGCTTAAAAATGAGATACTTTGTTTTATTTGTATTTAAATACAAGCGACTGATTTCTAACCACTTGGATAGCTTCAGCAGATATTCATTAGCTACGGTCTCTACAGCTTTTCTTGTTACGCCAGAAAACATTTGTGTCGTCGGCGTACATTAGTAGTTCCTGGCAGCCAGATATTTTCGTTACATCATTTATATATATATATATATATATATATATATATATATATGCAAGGAATAGCAGGGGTCCTCAAATAGAACTTTAGGGAACGCCATGGTGAATTTTCGTCTTGTTAGATGATTGATCATTTATGCATACGTATTGGTATCAATCTGAAAGATAAGTTTTAATCAATTGTGAGGCTACACCGCGTACTCCGTTCATTTCGAGCTTTTTTTAGTAAAATATAATGTTGCACGGTATCAAATGCTTTTTTCAGATCTAAGAACAAACCGAGTGTGATGAGTTTGGTTTCAATATTTTCAAATATTTTATATTTTACGTTGATTAGTGCTACTTCTGCAGACTTCCCGTTTTGAAATCCATATTAAATTGTATTTTTGAAAAAAAAATTGCTAAGCCTATCATTGACGACAGGCTCGAAAATGTTTGAGATTACCGGTAGGACTGATATTGGCCTATAATTTTTAACTTTGGTTTCTCCCCCACCTTTGTATACAGGGATTACTTTAGCTATCTTTAATTCATCGGGGAGGTCGCCGGACGCAAACATCTTATTGATTATGTGGGATAAAACTGGACTTTATATGCAAGCGGTACGCTTAATCGGCAATTCTTTTATTCCATCATCACCAGCTGCGACATCGGTTTTTACACTAGTGAATATTTTATCAATTTCAAGCGTACACGTCGGCATTAGCATAATAGATCCTGGCTGATTTCTTATCAGTAAACGGTCATCTACGAGAGAATTGTTTCTCGTGAACGTACCTACGTTAATAATAGGACGATTCATTTTGTCGGATAGTTCTTTTCCGACGATACTTACATTATTCATTATCAATTCCTTCGCATTACAACGCGGTTGCTTTCGGGATGTTAGATTGTTTACCGTGTCCCATAATTTCCTATAGTCATTTTGGAGATGCATGAAATTATTTTGGTAATATTAACTTTTTGCTTGCTTGAGATCGGAGTTCAACTTGTTTCTACATTTCTCGAACCCATCCAGTAAGCGTGGATCACGGTGTTTTATGAATGCATGGTACTTGCGGTCCTTTTGTTTAATTTTTTTAATATAGATCGCAAGTTACCCACGGTTTTCTGTTTTTTTAGGTCGTAGTTTAGATTAACATAGAGGAAAAGCTGCATCATAAAAGTGTTTAAATTTAACCAAGAATTTTCTGTAGGCAAGCACTAAATCATTTTCTGTATAAACGTCATCCCAATTTTCTTGCCCCATTAAGTCGCTGAAAGTTCCCAGAGTTTCTTCGTTTATTTTGAGTAGCATAAACCTTTCCGTGTATCGATTATTTTTGCTAGTCAAAATTATACAAAGCAGAATATCGGCAGATTCCCAGCTGACTGCCCATAGCTTCTGTGCGGACGTTTTTTTCCCGCCACTTCTGCCGATCGAGCTGAACCGCATATTTGCGGGCAGCTACCGTGGCTCTTGCGACCTCCGTCAGGGCTCTCGCGTTTTTCGGGCCTCTTCTGTAGCACTGTAGAACCCTCAGCCACCGGGCCTAGGGATACAACAGGTGAAGGTCCGCAATAGGGGTGTCGAGCTCTACTTGTTTCTTTCTGGTCGCGGCCAGGAGGGCCTCCTTGACGGTCTCGAAGACAGTTGGAGTTGTGCTGTTTTGGCGTTGGTTCCTGTATAGATCCCAATTGACGATACTGAATCAAA
This sequence comes from Ixodes scapularis, assembly GCF_016920785.2. NCBI lineage: Eukaryota > Metazoa > Arthropoda > Arachnida > Ixodida > Ixodidae > Ixodes > Ixodes scapularis. Next base: position 869,865 of record NW_024609839.1, on the reverse strand, counting down.
TTAACTGTTGGACCAGTCGGCTATACATTTGACGACGTGTGCAAACCGTCTCCTGGGATTGGAGGCCGCCGATCCGGTGAGAGTCAGGACAATCCTGAAAGGTAGGTGATCGCTTCAACGAGTGTCGGCTGCCGGCTTCCAGGTGTAGTTGACCGTGTGTAGGCTGTTTGTCGAGGTGAGATCTGGGGTGGTTTGTTTCTTCCGAGCGTTGCAGCTCAGTCGTGTCTTCATTCCAGGGGTGTTGATTAGGATGTAGCGATGGTGGGTCATCTCATCCAGAAAATTTTGGCCTGCCGAGGTGTCCTGGGCGCAGCCTCACAGTGTGTGTTGGAGGTTGAGGTCTCCCCCGACGATCCTCTTCTCTTTCGGGTAAAGGCCGTCGAGTTGTGCAATCCATGCGTGGTCCCTGGGTTTCTCGACATAAGCCCGAGTTTGTAGGACACGGACACAAGAATGACAAGGTTGTCTTGCTGGGTGGTTCGGACGGCTACCATTTCCTGATGTTCCGTGCACCATTGTCGAAGGTCACCTTGTTCAGTGGCCAATGTTTTTTTTTAGTTAGACCATCCTTCATGGCTTCCGGACTGGCCCGCCCGAATGGACGGCATTGAGGGATTCGCATAGGATTTTAACCGGTCGGCTTGACGGTGGTGCTGTAGACTTCCTGCAGTAGGTAGGCGTCTGTGCGTTCCAGTGGTTTGTTACCATGCTTGGCTTTGAGTTCCGCTGACTGTAGCCGAAAACCTCGGCTGCTCCGCTGAGTAACGTTTACTGCCATGCTGGGGTGTCAGTGTTGCTCTGCGCGATAGTGCCCATCTGGGCAGCGATGGCTGGGAAGAGTTGGAGCAGCGTGGCAGGGTCGGTGGTAATCATTGAAGCCGCGGCAGCGCCATCACAGAAAGAGAAGAGCTCATTTGGAGAAGGATTTTGGGCAGCTGTAGCCGCCAACGGGATCGTTTGTGACGACGCCGTTTTCATGTCTTGGTTTGCCGGGGGGGGGGGGGGGGGGGGGCAACCTTATTTTGCGCAGAATGGTTTTCGGGGATGGGGACGGGGTCCGGGCGCGCGGTAATCAATCGCGACGAGGGCATTGGTTTTTTGTTTTTTTTTCTGAAGTTTTTTTGTGGCGAGATGGAGGTGGTTTGCCCCGTGTTAGGCTTGAAAGTGGACGAGGCTTGGTTCGATGGATTATTAGTCAGGCCGTGTTGCGAGTTTCGTTTTAGACGGATCTTCGAAATAGCCGTCTGGAGGCAGGCGTGCATGTCTACTTCGGACCATCGATTTACAGGATTTTGGCATACCTTGCGGCAGGGCCTAGCAGGCTGGCGCTGGGTTGCTGACATGGCGGCGGATATGGCTGGATTTGGGACCGGCTGAAAGCATGGTGGGGAGATCGTGCTGATGGGTATCGTAAGTCATTTTTGAACCGGTGGCTGGGCCAAGGACTGGCGTAGAACTGCAGCAAATGCGGCTGCGAATTTGTCGACCAAGCACGCGCCTCCTTTTTCTCTTTTAACTCTCAGTACTTCTTATCTGTTTTTCTCTCACTTAGTAGTAAACGCCAATTGAAGTAGGGCTCTATCCTGTTTTTACGTTCTTCCTCTCATCTTTTTGCGTTAATTTTACCATATGATGTATATAGCCATCTAACCCACGAGATGATTTTAACACAGTTTTTTTGCAACTTAGTTCCCACAGAAGCCATTAATGCTTGTGTGTGGAACGCGGTAGTAGTGATACAGGGGAAACAAGGTCACTTAACGAAAACACAATTTGGATGTTTGCCAAAAATGCCAAAAATAACAAATTGTTTTGGTAATATTTTATATTGTTTCCAATAATCGTGGCGACAGAAGCACAGAAACGAGCCTCTCAACCTAGCTGAGCATTCTGAGGTTTGGTGACATCCTATCGTGGATATATCGACAACTGCCTCTAATCCGCAAGAAATACAAATTAGAAAGTTCCTTTAAAAAGGCTTTTCCCGCATTTTGTCGCTTTTTGACTATTCATTGTTATCGTCGACATTTTGCGGGTTTTTGACGATTTGATCTTATCTTCGGGTAACTCATTAAATATCATTTCCACTTATTTTTTTTTGTCGCTTTCGTATCTTGTATTTGTAAAGAGTTTAAAGTACTTTCTATCTGATCTTAATACTCTTTACTGTATTATATCAGTTTTTTGTTTGTGTTTCTAATAACAATCTGTACAGTTGTTTTATATTTTGTTTGATCTATAAATACAAATTTACTGTTTATATATGCGTGTTGGTGTCATTACGTCAAATATTGTGCAGAGGAATGCTGTTTTTCCGCTGCTGTAGGAGAGTCGGAGGGTTGTCAAGCAACAACCGAGTTGCTTTTTTACCGTTCCCTCTCCCAGGCGGAGAAAATAATTGAAATTTGAGAGCGAAACGGGATTTAGAGCTCCTATGGCTGCACCGCCTTATGCGCACTCACCAAAGCCCAGTAAACGTGAGCCCGCCAGGTGGACGCTCCTTTAATTGGAGTGCCGCTCTTATAGTCCTGAACGTGGCTTAGGATCAAAAAGGTCGTCACCGGATATTCACTGAAAAGAAAGAACAACAAAAGAAGGAAATCCTTGGAGGAACACTCAGACACATGACAACGCCCACCACTTCATTGCGACCGCTCGCTTCATAACACCCGTGATATTTTAAAATGACGGGCAGGCGAACGTGTCAGATGCCCATAGTTCTTCGCCGCATTCTCTACGACTAATCTCCCCATAGAGGCCGATTTCCGGAATCGGAGATTAGCCTTCATGGGGACATTAGCCATAGAGGCTAATCTCTGAAAGTCGGAACACAGAACCCGGAATACGTCACCGGGGACGTCACGCAGCATTCGAAAAAAAACAAATTCCGCCTCCCGGAAAGCGGATCGCAGGCCGATATCTTTGGACAGCCCTTGAAGTGGTACCGCGGTCCATGGATTGCCTGGTCTGGAATTTTGTCGTCAGGTTGACCGAAAGTTTTCCTCATGGAGGACGACGACGAAGTTCCCTGGCAAAGGAACACGTAATTTTCGGCTCCTGATAATTTACTAAGTTTTGCACTTTCTATAGCTTTTGGACTTCCAGCTGCCTTGAAGGTCGAACCTGGACGCTCCGTGGCATCGTTAGGGGGTCCCGACACCCGCGAAAAAGTGCCATGTTAATGAAGGTGTCATGGAACACCAAGAACCTTCGACGACGCTCTGCCCGCTAATTTCGCAACCGACGGGGTCAATTTCGGCGATTTCGAAACCATAAAAGTGGACACCGCGGCAGCCTGACTTCGTGAACGCGCGGTCCACAAGCCGAAGTGAAAGCGCAGCAGCAGCCTGAGCCCGCCAGGACCACAGCCATCGACCTTGACGTTGAACTCCTCGAAAAATTAGGAATCACCAAAAAAGATATCGGCAAATTAATAACCACACTCTTGCACAGCTACATACCAGGGACGTTGACCCCAGGCTGGATGGTCAGTCAGCGAAGGAACGCTATGGAATTCGAAGAGGTGAGTTCTCAGGATACTTCCCAATTTCCACCACTAGCTAAATTACAGAATTTAGGAAACGCAACTTCAGAAGAACGACAAGCTAAGCCTTACAGCATAGGAACCACCCCTTCGGTGCAGAAACCTTAAGACGAAAAGTTAGAAATGTATATAAGCAAACGCCGGCGGAAACGCCGGTGTTCGACAGTCCAAAAACCGAGAACCTCACCTATGGAAGATCGGCACGAAAATCCTACGTCAACCCAGACAGTGGTACTAAAAGCGATATGCAAAAATTATGTCACGGACTTCAAGACCCGAGATATAAAAACAGCGGTCGAAAAGACGGGAATCGTCAGTCCTGCAGCTGGACTACACAATTCAAATTCAGCTGAAGACGAACAACATTGCGCTAACAACGCGGAATGAAGAGTTAATCGAAAATCATCTATACGTCACGGAGATCACGAAAGGCAAGAACTCGTACGGCTTCCATGCAAGGCAATGGAGAATGATAAAGTACGCGGAGTCATCTACTTGCTCGGTGATGACAGCGACGAGAGACCCGGACTTGGAATGCAGAACGGCCAAAGTAGTCTACGCCTGCCTTATGGGCAAGAAAGGCAACGATGTGGTGATCACATTTGAGGCAACGTGGCTGCCAAAGAAAGTCATGTTCTGCCGCGAAGTGTTCACCGTAAAACAGTACTGTCCAAAACCAATGGTCTGCTTCAATTGTCACAACATTGTGCAAAAACGGTCGTATGCCCAAGCAAAGAAAGCAGATGCGACCAATGCGGGCACATCCATGAAGAAGAGATGGAGGAGTGCACAAGGGATCCACAGTGTAAGAACTGCGGTGGGGCCCGCGTGGCAACCTGCAACAATTGTCCCAAGAGGAAGATCCAGATAAGAAGCAACCCGCAAAGCCACCTCAGTCAAAGCTACCGAGAAAAAGTTACGCGGCAGCAGCCAAAGCAACTGCCACCTCACAGGCCCAACTACGCGCCCAACAAAACACACAGCAGGAGGTCATTCACATTCCTCCCAACCCAGGAAAGCCAACAGTTGGCTCCAATGAGAAGATGGCCGCCCCAAACTGGATCCCAGAATGGGCCCAGCGCACGAAGGCTAAGACCACCGAACAACCAGACTGTAGGAAGGATGTACAAGCACTCAAAGCAAGGTTCGAGAGGCGAGAATCTAAAATCGCCAAATTCAAGACAGACATGGGAATGGGATTTAATATGGTATTTTAAGTACTCGGAGAGATTAAATAAAAAATTGCTGAACTCAAGCATGGCAGATAGAACTAACGAACCCGGACAGACCAAGATGACACCGACACGAATCCTATAGTGGAATTGCAACACGTTCTCAGCAACAACAGCGGAGCTCAAGCTCCGCTTCGAAAGAAATGCGCCACCTGAAATTCTGCTGCTGCAGGAGACTAAAACACCGGAAAATCACCGGCTTCAACGTTTAGCTAACTACTAACATCAAATCTAAGCCAAGCTACATGGAGAAGAATCCCATTGAAAAGAGGGGATGGGTGGCAGTTTGAGTACTCCAAAAAGTACCACAGACGCAGCTAGACACCACTGAACTCTGCTCGGACAAGAGGGAGGTAGATGCTGTCCGACTAAAGCGAGGTAAACTCAAACTAGTGGTGGAATCTGTCTACATAAAGCCCAACGTCACCCTAAAAAAAATGGAGAGAGGGCAGAATGAATCCGAAAGCTATCCGAGCTGGCGGATGAAGGAAGCAAGAACCCACTTATCGTTGGAGGATAGTTTAACGCACAACACCGCGAATGGGGATACGGCACCAACCCAAAGAAAGGCCGAGACATCATCGCAGCCATGCAAACAGCCGGGCTTGAACTCTGCAATGAACAAGGGTTCAAGACGCGACTAGCCAAACAACAACGCCAGAAGGACACTACACCAGATCTCACGTGGGCCTCAGAGCTCCTCGACACGCGATGGACACCAAGGAGGGGCACACAGGCCAGCGACCACTACCCCATCGAGATCAGTCACACACCCACGTGGGCGGAAAGATAAGAAGCTTCGACCAACCATAAAATGAGACGGATTCCGGGAGCTCATTCTAAGCAGCTTTGAGCGGCACGAAGACATCGAGGAAAGCATCTGCAAGGCGATGAAGGAGGCAAGAACCCGAGTTAATGTCAAACAAGGCGATCCGACACCGGACACCCACCTTCTGAACCTATGCGCTAGTAGACTACAAGCGTTAACGAGATGCAGGAGAAGCAGGGTGACGGCGCATAATATGAAGCTCAACAGAGCGACCGCCATCGCTATGAAATACTCCAAAGAGCTATGCCGGCACAAATGGAGAAGCCAGTGCGCATCCTTCAACGCACGTGCCGGACTCGGAAAGGCCTGGCGGACTTACAGGGGGATGAACAAGAACCAACGCAAGAGCCGGAACGCAGCACAGAACCTTCCGCTTCGCCTGAAGATGACGGAGTAGGAGCTGGCGGTAAATGCAGGTAAGATATATTTCCCGCACATCACGGCGGCAAAACAGGGAGGCAAAAACCTCTCAAAAAGCTGGGCTGCAAAACCAGAAAAGGAACCGGGAATAAACGAAGCTTTCAACATGGGGGAGCTGCTTGAGGCCATCCACTCAGCCAAACAAGGAAGCGCACCCGGACCCGACGGGATAACATATACAGCCCTTAGTAACCTCCCAGGCGAATCCAAAAAAGAGCAATTGAAGAAATCTAACGAAATATAGAAGAAACGAAAGATCCCTGACTCCTGGAAGATCTCTTGGGTTACACCAATACCTAAACCCGGAATTACGCAGGATAGGATCGAAAATTTCAGACCAGTTTCACTAACGTCCAGCATCTGCAAAGTCTTGGAGAAAATGGTCCCGCAGAGGGTACAATGGTACCTCGAGACATACGACAGGCTGGACCCGAGGCAATCGGGATTCAGAGAAGCCATGGGAACACCAGACGGTCCCAAGGTGCTATACGAAGACGTGATGGCGGACAAGAAGAGCATAGATCCAGGACTTGTAGTTGCTTTTGACATAACACAAGCCTTTGATGCTGTGCCGCATTGGGCGGTGAAAGAAGGTGCTAAGAGATGTGGACTAAGAAGGGGGGGGGGGGGGGGGAAGCACTAAAATTCATCACAGACCTGTAGCGGCAGCTATCAGCAGCGATCCAGCGCTTGAACGGCGCCAAGCTCACGGGACAGGGACGAGCTAAGGACACGAGGTGCCTAGACCACGAGCTGCACGGAATCTGGGGATTCGGCGAAGGGCCCCTCGATGAGCTAGTCAGAAGGACAGTGTAAAATATTGTAAATAAATATGTAGAGTGTGATTTGCCGAGCCTCCACTCCTACATACTGGTGACCTTGGACCGAGCCGCCCCCGACCACGCCCAGCTACGCTGCCCTGGAGCCCTGGTTCTTTGAGTGAGTCCAGCTTCGTGCCCCCGTCATGAGCCTCGGAGACGATGGCACCTCTCCCGAAGCCCCGACCACACTGGGGGCGACGACTCTCAACATCAAGTTCCCAGAGTTCTGGTCGTCCGACTCCGAGCTGTGGTTCCTGACCGCGGAATCAATTTTCCGAAAGAGCAGGATCACCTCATCTTTGACCAAATTTGACTACGTCGTCGCGGCCCTCCCGCAGTCAACCGCATCCGTGGTTCGCGACATTCTGCGTTCTCCACCCGCAGATCAGCCCTACGAGACTCTACGGAAAGAGTTGATTCGTCGCACCACAGAGTCTGAGCAACGGCGTCTTCAGCAGCTGTTGACTGCGGAGGAGCTGGGAGACCGCAAACCTACAGAATTATTGCGACGCATGGAGCACCTCCTTGGAGACAAAGCCACGACTATGTACACATCCATATTTAAAGAACTTTTTCTCCAACGTCTACCAAGCCAAGTCCGGATGATTTTGAGTACATCTGCCACCGACTCATTCTCCACGCTTGCTCGTATGGCCGACCAAATCATGAACGTAGGCTCCCCTACCATCTCAGCGGTGCGTCAAGAGACCCCCTCAACGTCGTGCACTACTGTGACCGACATCGGATCCCAGCTCGCTCGACTCCTCAGCTTCAACGATCACATAGAGGTCAAGGTGAGCGAGCTCAGTCGTGAGATTCGTAACCTCCAATCACGACCTTCCCGATCCTTGACCGTCAATCCACGAGCTAACGCTGACCGGCGCCACAGTGAATCAAGAGCTGGGTCCCCCCTTCCAAGAGTATGCTGGTACCACCAGAGATACGGATCCCAAGCCAGAGCATGCCGCCCACCATGTAACTACTCGGGAAACGACATGGGCACCCGCTGAAGGCCGCCAGCGTCGAAAGCCCAACTTCAGGCCGGCTTTTCTACGTCACGGAACGCAACACGAAGGTCCACTTCCTCGTGGATACTGGGGCTGAGGTGAGCGTGGTACCTCCTACGCTGGAGGACCGCCGGTGCCGCCAAGAGTCCCCACCGCTCCAGGCTGTTAACGGATCCCCGATCAAAGCGTACGGCGAAAGGTCCCTGACGTTGGACATCGGACTCCGCCGGACATTCCGTTGGATTTTTATCATCGCGGATGTTCTGCAGGCGATCATAGAAGCAGACTTTCTGCGGCGATTCGCACTGACCGTGGACCTGAGGAGAAATCAACTTCTTGACACCGAGACGCAATTGAGTGTCCAAGTAATTGTGTCGAAGTCCCCCCCTCTTAAACTTGCTCTTCCACGAACAGAAACGAATTCTCCATGGAAAACCATCGCCGACGAATTTCCTGCCGTGTTTCGCCCACCTGCCCCCGATCAAGCCATCCGACACTCCGTCACCCATCACATCGGGACGAAAGGGGCCCCGGTTTTCGCCAGACCACGTCGACTCGCCCCCGACCGCCTCAAGATAGCCAAGAACGAATTCCAACACATGCATGAACTTGGTTTCATCAGGCCATCTTCGAGTCCCTGGTCTTCGGCACTTCACATGGCCCCGAAGAAAACCGGGGACTGGCGCCCCTGTGGCGACTACCGGTCATTAAACAAGTGTACTCTGCCCGACCGTTACCCCATCCCTCATATTCAGGACTTCGGTGGCATCCTGCAGGGCGCGAAGGTTTTCAGCAAGGTGGACCTCGCGAAGGCATTCTACCAGATCCCTATAGAACCGGCAGACATCCCCAAGACGGCTGTCATCACGCCGTTTGGATTGTACGAATTCTTGCGAATGCCCTTTGGACTGCGCAACGCTGCGCAAACTTTTCAACGATTCGTCGACACAGTCCTCCGAGGGTTGTCATTCACCTTCGCGTATATCGACGATATCCTTGTATTCAGCAACACTCCGGAAGAGCACGCCGACCATCTACGACAACTCTTCTCGCGCTTCCAAGAATACGGACTTGTCGTCAATCCGACCAAGTGTGAATTTGGCGTCAACGAACTTGAATTTCTTGGCTACCACGTTGATAGCCGTGGAATTCAACCATTACCCGAGAAAGTCGAAGTCATCCGAAGCTTTCCACAACCCCCGACGGCGAAGAAACTTCGGGAATTTCTCGGACTCGTGAATTTCTATCGACGGTTTATACCACAGTGCGCCCAAGTTTGCGAGCCCCTCTACGACCTACTGCCGGCCACCAAAGTAAAGGCAACGCCACTCCGTTGGACGCCAACCGCCAACCAAGCTTTCGAGAGAGTAAAAAATATCATTGCCAACGTCACCCTTCTCAGCCACCCCAAAACCGACGCACCCCTCTCCATCATGGTCGACGCCTCGGATGGAGCTGTTGGAGCGGTTTTACAACAACACGACGGAAACAACTGGCAACCACTTTCCTTCTTTTCGAAGAAGCTGACCCCGACAGAACGGCGATACAGCACCTTTGGACGAGAGCTGCTGGCAATATACCTTGCCATCAAGCACTTTCGCCACTGCGTGGAAGGTCGAAGCTTCTTCGTCTTGACAGACCATAAGCCGTTGACCTACGCGCTGGCCTCCAACAGCACGGCACACACTCCGCGTGAGATACGGCAGATGGCATATATTTCCGAATTCACCACCGACATCCGCTTCGTTAAGGGCACGGATAACGCCGCAGCTGACGCACTCTCCAGAGTTGGGGTCAACCTCTGCTCCACGGACCGACCTGTAGTTCCTTACGCACAGCTGGCGGAAGCACAACGAGGCGACCTCGAACTACAACGCCTACGGACAACGTCAACGACACTAGTCTTTGAAGACATACGCATGCCCGACTGTGACGGCACAGTTGCGTGCGAAGTTTCGACAGGTCGTCCCCGCCCCTTCGTACCAGCAGACTTGCGGCGAACAGTTTTTGACTGCTTGCACTCCTTGTCCCATCCCGGGATACGAGCAACCCAGAGACTGATAGTTCCGCGGTTTATATGGCCTCGTATCAACGTTGACGTGAGGTCCTGGGCCAAAACCTGCGTCCAGTGCCAACGCTCGAAAGTTCACCGGCACACCAAGGCGCCCTTGGGAGCTTTTAGCACACCGGACACTCGCTTCGCCCACATTCACGTTGATATCGTGGGACCACTTCCTCCATCACAAGAAAACCGTTATCTTTTAACCTGCGTCGATCGCTTCACGCGGTGGCCGGAAGCGGCACCAATGAAAGACATCACCGCAACAACCGTAGCTCGCACACTGATTGAAATGTGGATTAGTCGCTTCGGTGTCCCACAGACCATCACAACGGACAAAGGACGTCAGTTCGAAGCGACTTTATTTCGAACTCTCTCCCACTTCCTTGGAGTTCAACACATCCATACGACGTCCTACCATCCGATCTCCAACGGCATGGTAGAGCGTTTTCATCGTCAGTTGAAAGCCTCCATCAAAGCGCAAACCAACAGCTCGGCATGGACAGATGCTCTTCCACTTGTCTTGTTGGGAATCAGAACAGCCTTCAAATCGGACATCAATTGCAGTGCAGCTGAACTCGTTTACGGCACGTCACTCCGCTTGCCTGGCGAATTTTTTTCTTCCTCAGCCAACATTTCACAGGAAACAGCAGAAAACTACGTCCAGCGGCTGCGACTACTAATGAAAGACCTCCAGCCCACCTGCCCAAGGACGCCCTCCACAAGACACACTTTTGTTAGCCGCGACCTCGACACAAGTAAGCACGTGTTCGTTCGACACGATGGCGTAAAGAAGCCCTTGCAGCCCCCATATGACGGCCCTTATCTTATACTGCGTCGAGACAAGAAGAACATGACGCTCGACGTCAACGGTCGAGAAGAAGTAGTGTCTCTAGACAGAGTCAAGCCTGCTCACTTGGCACCCGATTTTTACTCATCCGTGACCACACGCCTTCCAAAGCCACGTCACGTAAGGCTCCACATGAACACCAGCCTGCACACAGACCCTCTCGAAGCCAGGAACGCTCGCCAGACCGCTTCCTCGCTAGGGGGGGAGTACCTGTAGCGGTAGCTATCAGCAGCGATCCAGCGCTTGAACGGCGCCAAGCTCACGGGACAGGCACGAGCTAAGGACACGAGGTGCCTGGACCACGAGCTGCACGGAATCTGGGGATTCGGCGAAGAGCCCCTCGATGAGCTAGTCAGAAGGACAGTGTAAAATATTGTAAATAAATATGTAGAGTGTGATTTGCCGAGCCTCCACTCCTACAGACCTTCTGACCTATAGAAGGTTTAGGGTGAAAATTGGGAACACAATGGGCTCGAAAACACTCAACAAGAGAGGCGGACAACAAGGGGCAGTGATATTGCCCACATTATTTAACATGGTAATGGCAGATTTACCAACGAGACTGCGACGCATCGAAAACCTCGGGTTCACAATATACGCGGTTGATGTCACGTTGTGGACCAAAGGAGGCTCTGGGAGACCAGGAGTGCACAATGCTATGGGGCATCGACGACGAATTTGCAAAGTACTTAAAGGATGTCCAGATGGAGCCGTACCCTGAAAAAACCCAATACATGGTCGTTGCGAGACCTAAGGACCACAAAAAAATAATTGCAGAGCAAGTGCAACTTCGAATCATGGGAAAGAAAACAGAACGACGTTCGAGCATAAAAATCCTTTGAATCACATTTGAAGAAACAGCTGGGGGTACCATATGGCTACCTGAACTGAAGAAGGTACGGGACCACGCCCTGAAAGGTATTCGTAGGACAACGAGTAAATTGTGGGGGGCGGACGAAAAAGCAGCCCGAACCACGGCAGAAGATCTCCTCACATCCAGAGGGCTCTAATGCTGCAACTGGATGAACCTCACCAAGGCTCAGTGGAAGCAACTCGAAATACTCGACAATCAAACCATAGGAGGGGTAACAAGACTACCGAGATACACACGCCTCGACGAACTAAGGAACTATGCAGGCATTAATAAGATAGAGACGAAAGCAGAGTCGCAACAAATCGCGCTTTTCCAACGCCTCGAAAGAACTAAACACGGGCGAAGACTATTGGAAATCTTAGGATACTCCACGGAAGGTAGGCCCCCGATCGAAGAGGCTTCTCCACCATGGCAAGACATAGGAATAACTGATCACAAGCCAACATTCAAGGGACAAAGAACTAAACAGAGAAACTTCGCAGCCAAGAAACACGTCCAGTGGCTCGCGGAGAACACTCAATGTAAGGAAATAAGGTACACGGATGCCGCGAAGGACGACGGGGCCGCCGCAGCAGCCTTTGTCGACCTTGCAAGGGACAGGACCGGGTCAGAGAAGCTTCAAACGCAGTCCTCGATTAAGGAGGCTAAACTGCGTGCATTTTTAGCCGCAGCCAAGATATCAAAGAAAGAATCGACCCAGGTAACAGAACTTGGATCTTCACAAACTGTCAGACGGCACTGAAAGCTTGCCGCAGCTGCAGAACGAGAAGCAGAACGGTCAAGACGATCAAGAATATTGCGAAGGAGCTTAGGAAGCTGGATTTCAACATAATGAACGACTGGCTACCCGGACACAACAATATCCCGGGGAACGAGAGGGCTCACCAGGCCGCTGCGGAGGCAGCTAGCGGCACCAGCTCCGCGCCAGGCTTCACCTCTCAAGTAGAAACGACGAACGAGATGTCAATAGACCCAGATGAAATGGCCGAGCAAGCCAAAGAAGGGAGAAAACTGTATTTGAAGGGTCTTCTGCTAACAGAGGAAGACCCGATACTACCAGGGTGCACGAGATGGGAGAAGGTTCGGTTACGACGAATCAGGACAGGGACGGCACCAACTCCGGCGAAAAAAACACCTTTCGGACTGAACGACCACGAGGACCCAACGTGCAAGACATGCAGAGAGGGAGCCATGGCCACGACCAAATACGTGCTCTGGGAATTCAAAGGCTTGGAAGACTTTAGAGTAGAGGCATGGGACTCGCTTTCCAGCGAGAAAAGGTCCACAAAGCTTGAAGACTGGACCCACCCCAAGGGACAGCTGCAGCACAGAAAAGAAATCCTCGACTCCCTCATCAGCTACATCAGGGACTCTGGGGTTGATCACTTCATCTAGATTTATGCATAGCCGCCTTAACCTTTCCTATCAATCCCCACAATCCTTTTTCCTCTCGCCTCAGGGACACGAATTCATAGACGAGTGAACCTTTCATTAAATAAATACATGTTCTCTCTCTCTTCCCCCATGGACAAATTGGGACACCAGGGGTGTGCGCTGGTAATGTTAGGGGTCAACCGACCAGATCGCTCGGAGAACCGAACGGTATAAGCATGAACTTGAGTTCGGATAAGTCCCTGGGAAGAAGTCGCGTCGAATAGATAGACGATTCGAAGCGCCAGCCTGCGGTAAATATATTATTATTAATATTATTTTAATATCACCATCGTTATTACCATCATCACCACCAACACAACCACCATCACCCCTACCATCATTATCATCATTTCTGGAATTAACCTGAAACAAAGTATAGACGAGCTTTAAAGAAATACCGAAATGTTTTGAGACTTGTCCAGTTTTTTTTACTTTTAATTATGTTCATATTATTTCACTTCTACTTGCGGCAGCACCGCTTGTGGTGTGAAAACTTACCGGGTGCGAAAAGCGACAACTAAAAACCAGCAAAGTTTTATCTGAGGACCGTGGCGGTACCCACGAATCGCCACGACCGGCAAGCAAAAATGACGTGACACGAATGGACGAATGAGCTTCGAGTAACTGCGTTAGACAACGGCTGCTACGCACGGGGAACATCCGAGCGAAGGTTTAATTGTGGTCGAAAGGAATCCACGATAAAAGAGAGTGTAGTAAAATAGACTTACTCATTAATTTTGTTGACGACATTAGGACTCCCATGAATTAGATCAGCGGTGCTGAAGTTCAACCCGATGATTATTTCCTTGGGCTTGTATCCTGACGACAAGTTGGAGTTGAGCACCTTCTGAGAATTATGTAAGGACTGAAACCAAATTCAGAATTTGTGAATGACTCACCTCGTGTTTTCCCCAAGATAAAAAAAAAGACTCTGGAGTTTTTATTATACACCGAAAACAGTTATCGATATGCCTATAGATAGGCCTGCTAAGCCGTGGCACCCAAAACTAGGCTTAGCCTAGGCATTCGCCGCTTTTCATATAAACTGTGTATACGGAGAGCAAGTCGTCTGCTTCCTGCGCAGGGATTGCGGTGACGTCAGAAAGACGCCGAGCTCTGATTGGCTCTGATGAAGAGATAGTGGGTAGACCTCAAGGCAGCTTGCTTTGAGGTCTGCCCACTGTCCCTTCATCACAGCCAATCAGAGCTCGCCGTTCTGACGTCAGTGCAACTCCTGCGCAGGAAGTAGACGAACTTACACTCCGCGTTGAGAGCTTCTAGCCTTGAGGCGACAATATAATAATTTTTTTTTTATTTTTCTTTGCCTAATTGATGCTTGGAACAATTTTCTGTGCATCTGTAATCAATTGAATAGCCGTTAGGTTCCGATTACACGTGTTGCTTTTCTTTCCTTTTTTATGCGGCTGGAATTTGTTTCAGCTTATGTCCAGACGCAGCGGACGCTACGTGAAAAGCGCGAGTCACTAGGCCTTTTCCGTTTATGATTGGCGTTGCGATATGAGAAACCCAAGACGTTTCCGTTGGCCGTTTATGAAACACTGAATGCCTGGTGAGCTCCAGCTCTCGTGCACCCGCAGAGTTGTTATTATAGACGCTTTGCAGCGGCTGTGCATGGGCGCCGCCATGACTGATCTTCAGTTTTTGTTTTCTCTTATTCCGTTTACTTCACGTCATCATTACTATAGAAGGCCAGGTTATGGCCGTTTTAGATTCTACTGTGTCCTTCTCCCCGGCATTAGCGTTCGTGGAGGTCCATCAACGACCATTTCAGTGGCTCCGTGTGTCGGTAAGACAAGAGAACGTCAGCAATGGCGGCTTTAATCTGGCGCGGCTGCAAAGCGTCTATAGACTTTCCCAAAAAAACGGCACCTGACCGGTTCCATTTTCAGTTTCCGTTCGTACGGCGCTGGATTTTCTCGCTTTGCGAAGCGAAAAACTTGCGCGTGCTGGACTGAGGACCTGTAAATATTAGAATGGCGGATATACGCTAGAGGTCCAACTGGCGCTAGTGTGCGGTTCTAAGTTAAAGCAGACAGCAACTAGTCTGAAATTGACTTCTGGTAGCTATAGTGTAGTTCTATGGGAAAACATGAGAACATTTTTCCCTGCGCTTCGTTATAAGAACAATTATTACGAATAATTCGTTCATACTAGACAGCTTAAAACCTTTCTCAGTCACGCAGAAAAAAGAAATATTGGTCTGTTGCGGCTTTTAGAGCGCAGCTCTTAGGGGCCCGTTCCCGGCTTGAGCGGCGTCGGCGTCGGCGTCGGCGTCGGCGTCGGCGTAACCAAGGTCATCCCAAGGTCACGCGACCCCCAAGGTCATCCTAAGGACACGTGGCCCCCAAGGTCTCCCCAAGGTCACGTGACCCCCAGAGGTCACGTGACACCCAAAGTCACGTGACCCCCCGAGGTCACGTGACCTCCTCGATGACGTCATCGTCACTGATGACGTCACCGGCATGCGCATCGTCATCGTCATCATCACTGATGACGTCAACAGTGACGTCACTGATGACCTCACCGGCATCCGCATCGTCATCGTCATCATCACTGATGACGTCATCAGTTACGTCACTGATGACGTCACCGGCATCCGCATCGTCATTGTCATCATCATGGATTACGTCATCAGTGACGTCACTGATGACGTCACCGACATCCGCATCGTCATCGTCATCATCGCTGATGACGTCATCGGAGTCCGCATCGTCATCGTCACTTATGACGCCATCAGTGACGTCAATGATGACCTCACCGGCATCCGCATCGTCATCGTCATCATCACTGATGACGTCATCAGTGACGTCACTGATGACGTCACCGGCATCCGCATCGTCATCGTCATCATCACGGATGACGTCATCAGTGACGTCACTGATGACATCACCGGCATCGTCACGTGACCCCCCAAGGTCACGTGACCCCCCCCCAGGTCACTTCACCCCCCCAGTACCTTTCCCTCCTCCTCCTCAAGAGCTGCGCTCTAATTCGGTGTTACAGGGAGTTGTAAACGGCTTTCACTTTTTAGAGCGCAGCTCTTAGGGGCCCGTTTCCGGCTTGAGCGGCGTCGCCGTCGCCGTCGCCGTCGCCGTCGCCGTCGGCGTAACCGCGCGGTGCATCATGGGAAATGTCCCATAATGCACCGCGCGAGCCCCCCACCGGGGTCACGTGACCTCGTGGGGGGTCACGTGACCCCCCGAAGTCACGTGACTCCCCTCAGGTCACGTGACCCCTCCTCGAGGTCACGTGACCCCCCCCCCCCCGAGGTCACGTGACCCCCGCCGATGTCGCGTGACCCCCCGATGACGTCATCGTCACTGATGACGTCACCGGCATCCACATCGTCATCGTCATCATCACTGATGACGTCATCGGCATCCACATCGTCATCGTCATCATCACTGATGACGTCATCGGCATCCACATCGTCATCGTCATCATCACTGATGACGTCACCGGCATCCACATCGTCATCGTCATCATCACTAATGACGTCACCGGCATCCACATCGTCATCGTCATCATCACTGATGACGTCACCGGCATCCACATCGTCATCGTCATCATCACTGGTGACGTCACCGGCATCCATATTGTCATCGTCATCATCACTGATGACGTCACCGGCATCCACATCGTCATCGTCATCATCACTGATGACGTCACCGGCATCCACATCGTCATCGTCATCATCACTGATGACGTCACCGGCATCCACATCGTCATCGTCATCATCACTGATGACGTCACCGGCATCCACATCGTCATCGTCATCATCACTGATGACGTCACCGGCATCCGCATCGTCATCATCACTGATGACGTCATCGGCATCCACATCGTCATCGTCATCATCACTGATGACGTCATCAGTGACGTCACTGATATCGTCACCGGCATCCGCATCGTCATCGTCATCATCACTGATGACGTCATCAGCGACGTCACTGATGACGTCACCGACAATCGCATCGTCATCGTCATCATCACTGGTGAAGTCATCAGTGACGTCATTAATGACGTCATCGGTACCCGCATCGTCATCGTCACTGATGACGTCATCAGGGACGTCAGTGATGACATCATCGGCATTGGGGGTCACGTGACCCCCCCCTGGTTAGTTTAACCCCCCCCCCCCAGTGCCCTTCCCTCCTCCTCCTCAAGAGCTGCGCTCCAATTCGGCGTTACAGGGAGTTGTAAGCGGCTTTCATTTTTCTCTCAAATTTATAGTATTAAAAAAATTTAGGAGGCACTCGACACCCCCCCCCCCCTTTTCCTCCAAATATTTTTCACTTTTTGCCAGCCGATTTATTATGGTCTCGGAAGGCTATCTAATTAATATTTTGCCACAGTGTCGCGTATATTTCAAAAAAGCAAAAAAAAACAAAAAAAAACGCACCTGCTTGAAACCGAAACCGAAAGCTGCGCACGGAGGTCGGCGAAGTGGAGAGGAGAGAGGGACTGGCGGAAGTTACGTAACTACATCCGACCGGGCGCAAAAAAAAAAAAGAAAAAAAAACTATAATAATAATTATAATCCGGGGAGGGGGGGGGAGAGGGTGTCCCCTCCCCCTTTCCCGGATTATTTTTTTTTTTTTTTTTTTTTTGCGCGCAACAGACGACATGTGGTTCCTTTGCAGTCATGCTTGTTCCAATCGCTGTTCTGCCCTTTAAGATGAGTTCTTTTGTACATTAAAGAGTAGGAGTGCCCGTAGTGAATTCCCGTGATTGGCTCAGAAAAGAATACCCCCAAGATGTTGCTTGAACAGCTGCCTCACAGATGTTGCTTCCGAAAGTGGCATTGTGAGGCAGAGTTTGCAGAAGTTTCCGTAAGATCAACGGGATCGTGACGAATGGCTGGCTGCAATTCGTGTGTCACATTTACGGGCACCTCGGAAAGCGGACGCTCCCCGATTTATATTCTCCTTCCATTTTGTGGAACGTGACTACATTGAGTTCGCAGGTGTCGAAAAGAGAATCCCATACCATTTAGTTCAGCAACATTTCTTCCACAACATATTTTTTTTCAGTGATAAATGTAAAAAAAATAAATGTAAATATCGGAAAATGTTAACAAAACAAAACAAAGAAAAAACACCTGTACGGCACACTTCGAATCGAACCTGGGTCCGCTGCCTGTGAAGCGGCCATCCTTCCGCTGAGCTACGGGGGGAACTCATCGTAGCACCGAGTCGACTGTAGGTCGAAAAGTGTGCTGCCGATTTCCCCCCACCGAAGGCACTACCGGCTCGAAGTCCGGCAGCACCACACATTGGCCACATTCGCACATAGTAAAGAAATCGTACGCGTGTATATCCAACTCGAAGTACGCACTTTGTGCTTGACGTTTGCGCGAGCGATGTCTTCAGCCACGAGAAGGGGCGACGGCTCGGCAACGTCTTCGTGCAAATCGGCTTCGTGGTCGGGCGTGTCGTACGGGATGAATACCAATTCTTTTGATCGGTCCAAAATTTCTCTTCCAAAGGAAGGCAGATTCGCCGGTACCGCGAACGACATTTTGGAAGTCGAGTATCTTACATAAAAGTATGTACAGCTTCCAGAATTTTTAACAAAACCGCGCGAACACCGACCGGCCGGTAGATCAGCGCCTTATCATGGCGTGAAACAGCAAGTCAGCGAGGTGTCTGCCTTCTGCCCCACGCGCGTTGTTTCATTGACCTACTCTTTAGCGCTGCAATAAGGCGCTGATCTACCGGCCGGTCGGTGTTCGCGCTGTATTGTTAAACATTCTGGAGGCTGTACATATTAATGCCCCTGAGTAAAAAAGGTGGCGATATCTTCTCCCTCCTCCTCTGACGCGCACACTTTTTGTCTTTATGGTTTGCTTTTTTACACCCGCGCGTTGACGGTTGCGCTGCCTAATTTGGTCCAAGATAGAAGGCGACATTCTTCGAAGGATGTCGCTACTTTTACGTATAAAGGGGCTTTAGTGCATATGGTTATGGTGACAAAGTAGCGGAGGCTCGGTTGCACGTTAAACAGGTCACATCGCTTTTACTAAGGGCGTGACAATAGAATAACCGTAAAATATGCGCTAGATGATTTTAAGGGAGGATATAGCCTCAGAAATCGAATAAAAAGAAACGTGTATTTTAAAAGTGATATGTTTATATTTATCGACTTCCAAACAATGGTTCCAGAAACTTTCAATTCTAACCATGCAGGATTTATTTCACAGTCAACTATTTTCGACATGTCCGCAGCCCTTCAAGTCCGCAGGGAGAAGTGTTTTGCGTTTTTATTTTAGTTATCGCTGCTTCGTTTAACATAACCAGAACATCTCACCCTTATTGAAAGCGCCATTTACTCTAGATTTAGCCCGTAGAAGCTTTTTCAAGTTTAAAAGCATAAATGGCCAGGACAACCATATACATTCAAAACAAAGAAATCCTGAAAATTTTCATCCGGTATAAGCAATCTTTTTGGTTGAGACCCGAAACAGGGTTTACGACTGGTCCCCCCCCCCCCCCCCCCCGGTGACGTGATATTGTGCCATTTTCAGTTACACCCTTTCACAATATCTTCCACTTCAGATCATATTCTTCGTTTGCTGTTCGTCCTTAATATGATTTGCCTCTCAGTTCTTTCCAGTTTATATGTCAAGGAATGCCTGCTACAAACTTGAGCTTGCCTATAAACGACACAAACTGGTAGCTATTGCCAGGGGAGCAACGAACTCTCAAAGAGGAAGGTACTAGCAATTCTCCCTTTGAGTTTTGTCTACCTCAGACTCAAAAAAGAAAAGAAACCTGAAGTTGAAACTTTAAATGTATTCTTCTCAGTTTTACGTTTTGGCAGGATATGTAGTATGAGGAAATGTATCATTTGACATTTTGAAAGTGTAAAGATTTCATTCAGTGGTGTGCATCCACGAACAATGCTCGTTGGTGGATGCTTTTAGGGTAATGCAAGCAGTTTCGCGAAAGATGGATGCAGCAGACAGCCACAAGCGCTCATGGTTCATGCATTTCTTCCCTTGTTTTGTCCCCGCACTGTTTCTTCTATTATGGTATACCGTGTCTTATTCTACACCTTCACTGTCAACGAAATAACGTGCGGTATGACTATTTTGCAGAAATATTTTGCAGAAGTTTGTTAAATAAGGTAGTAAATAACTAAAATAAATTGAGTATCGTTTTTTTATATTTTTACATCAAGGAAAATCTGTAAAAAACGTTTTTCCTAAAAATTCTTTTTCAGGGCCATTCTAATATTAGTGACAACTAAGGTGTCAAAGAAAAAGTGTAAGTGTAATATACTCTTAGTAAACCAAAATGTACTCCAAATGTATTTCGACAAACGTTTCTTACAAGTGAAAAATGGGTGCACTTTTAGTACATTGCTATTCCCAAGGGAACCAGCATTAGATTTGCCTAATTAGTTCCCTGACACGCGTGATAGAGCCTTTTCCGAAGCACAACAAGCAACACTGGTGGCCGCCATATTTTGAGCATCGCTTTCTGCGCGAAGCGTGGGTTTGGATCCGAGCATAAAGTTCTTATAATGTACACTAGAGGCTCAACTGGCGCAAGTGTGCTGCAGAAAAGTGAAACAAACAGCAACCAGTCAAAAATTAACTTCAGGCAGTGCATTTCTATTGCAAAAAGTGAGTGCATTTTCTCCTTACGCTCGATTATAAGAGCAAATATCACGAATTATTCGTATGTACTAGGTAGCTTAAAACGTTCCGTAGTCACGCAGACAAAGTAATTGGACAACTACGGTGTTTTCCTTTCAAATTCATGGCACCTATCACAGTGCTGCAACAACTTCATACATGCATTTATGTGCAGTGTCAGACACTGTTAGCGCGAACACGGCGGTGGCGCTTTCCAGAGCGACGGCAAGAACTACCCAGGTAACACTGAATCCGTAACTTCATGTGCATGGAGACGTTCTAAATAAATTGAAGGCCGCGTAATATAGTCCGATTTTCAATAATTAAGTAGCGCTTAATTCTTTCTGCTCATGAATATATGCGAAGATGCCTGCTCTGCGTTCAAAACATTTCCCACACGCTCGAAATCTTTGAAAATAGGAAGATGCCAGAGAACAAGTGCTTGATAAAAGGTTCCCGGCGTTGGAAATAATAAAAATAAACACCTTTCATAGCCCAAGTACTTTATCCTCTACATTTTGAATGTTTTTAACGGCCCGTAAAGGAGCAATATATAGACGTCACCGAAATGCTGGCGAACCTTGAACACACTCCACGTTCTTCACGATTGTTATTTACCTTAGGATCCTCGCTCCTTTTTACGCACCCGCTATGGAACAGAGGTCTGGGCCCGAAATATATTGAAATTTAACATCGTTCACTAGTAAAGAAAAATGCTGTTGCCAAAGGAATTACACATTTACGATGCTAGTAAAGGAATATGTATATACTATTTGGTGCTACCAAAAATAACAAAATTAATACATGTTAGTTGTTCGGCGAAAAGAGAAAATATACTCGCGCTTTCCCAAACTAATGCACCGGATCACCGCGAGTTCACGCCGAGCAATGACGCGGCACTCGTGTTCAATAATCGCTCAACGTGCGTGCCCCCCGAAAAATGGCGGCCTCAGAGCAGCAACAGTGCTGTGTTTGTGTACTCCGTCATCTAATCTTTTGTGCTCTTTTTTTGTATGTCTTTTTCTGGCAGTTTCGTTATTCTTTATTTTAGCCTGGAGCAGCTATTCGACGGCACGCATTTTTGAAGAGGGTCTCTTGGCGCGCGTTTTAAGAGATGTTACCTTGATGAGCGGCAACTCCTGGGCCTCGGCTTCAGTCAAGTCGAAATAGCCGATGGCGGCGTTGAGCATTCCGTAATGTTCAATCTTTGAGTCCCGCCAGAGGTCACTAAGGGCGTTCCGCCCCGCCGGTGTTTGAACAGCTACGTTGCTCTGAGCCGCGTTCCTGGAAGAGAGGAGACATCTGTACGTAAGGGTAAATTGTGTTTAATGTTTGTTTAGACGCCGGGGAGGTTGGTTAGCCCCTACGGAGCAGTTTCAAAATTGAGGACGGCAACTTTGCTCACTGTCATCATGTAAGGATATGGCATCTGTGCCAGACTAATAGCGGCCTTTTTGAACGGATGAAGGGAGAAGTTGTAGAAACTATCAAGCGGAGGGTATATAGACCAACTCAACTCACTGACGTCACGCCACTGCGGTGGCGCTGCTGTCGGTACTGCGCATGGGCGGTCGCTTCACTCCTCCCGAATTTGGTTTCTGCGCACGTGCGATGCCCACACCTGGTGTGGGCAAAGCGGGCTTGTTTGTAAACACCGTGTTGGTGTGTACTAGACGTCAGTACAGCATGACGCACGAATTAGATACAACGGCTGCGTAAGTGTTTGTTTCGCGGTGTGGTCCAGTCTCTCCCTTGGCACAAGTTTGGTTCTAAACCCTTTTGATAATGGAAATTTAATCGAGGGCTATGGGCCGTCGCTTTGTGCTGGCCAGTTTATATGTATGCACCAACGAAATAAAAACAGAGAAACAAACATGAGGTGATGGAATAACCGATTCTCATCTGATATTGACGTGCGAAAGTTATGGTGTCCGACGAAATGCCGTTTCACGACCGCCATTAGATTGTAGGATTAAAACAAATTCTTCAGCCACCAGATGGCAGTGGGTTTCCAAGTGTTTATACGGGCCTCCCAATGCAGACGACACTCCGACTCGCCTCGGCACGTCGGCGCGGCAGGACGATACTTCCGTGGATTTCACGTTGGCACCTTCGGGGCTTTGCACCCGGTGGAGCGTCTGTTCGGACCCCATGGAAAGTGATCACGTCTCTCCCTGCACCACACTTTACATCGACTGCAGCCCGCGCAAGGAAATTTGTTTCTTCGATGGGACACCTTTCGTGAGGCCCTGTCCAACCTCCCCATTTCAGACTTTGCAGTGCGATCCAAAGAGTTTCTGCGCAAGACCTAGCAAACATATCACACCAAAAAACACTCTCCTAATCTAGACCTTCACCATGCAGACCTTCACCTCTAATTCTACCTTAAGAACAAACTTTTACCAAAGTCTCAAGATCAAACGGAATCTTGCTACCGCCAGAGCCAAGCAATGCACACTGGTGTAGTAACTGTGGGTTTATTTACATGATGAGAAAGGTATGCCGCTGGCTAACCTAGGGCTTGCTTCATCGCGGCTCAGTCCAGTCAATCGCGCTCAATGTTCTGTCTTGAGCTCACCGCGCGGTCCTTCCGCGAGATCTCGTCTTCTGCTTTTTTCTCCGAGTTACCACAACTGGAATTTAAACCGATATACGTAGAAGACACGCTCCAATTACTTCAGCGAGAAGGCGGGACCCAAGAAGGTCTGGGGCACCTGCAATGGCATGTCCGTAAAACCTATAAGCAAGAACACGGGCTCCAAACTGGCCCTGCCTTTGAACACCGAAGAGAACGAATTGGAAAAAAACTAGCGGCAGAGACATACTTCCCCAATCTCTAATCTCGTACCTTCCTGACCACTTCCAGAGCAAAAGGACCTTAGCCGCCGCATTCAGAAACCTCACTCCAACTACACTCAAACTGGAGGGCCCCTCCACTTCCTCGAGGAAGGCGCCAGCGCCGGCCCTCGCGCCTTCCTTGAGGAAGTGGAGGGGGCCTTCAGTTTGAGTGTAGTTTGAGTGAGGTTTCTGAATTCGGCGGTAGGCATCCCCAATGACTCTCTTGTTACCACGAGGGAACGGGTGTAAGCCCGTAAAACGGCCAAGTGCAACACGGCCTCTGGTTCAGACCACATAACGATTAGTGCTTTTCGGAACCTCCCGGAGGAAGGCATGCAGGATCTCCTCAACTTGTTCAATGAGGTAAGGCAGGCAGGTGTGCTCACCAACGACTGGAAGCTCCCCACCGTCATACCCATCCCCTAACCGGACGAGTCTCTCACTAACAGCTCCAACTTATGCATTATCTCCTTAACCTCTAACCCCTGTAAATCCCCGCAGGGGGCACCTGTGAAAGCAGGTGTTTGGAGAGTGGCGTCTCCACGGACCCCGAGCCATGCGGGTTCGCCTGCCCACGTCTGGCTGTGCGTGGCTTTCCCGTGTCCGGGGAAAAGGGCATCCTGGTGGTTGAGCCGAGCCCGGGGTAGGTTTGGACCCTTCAGGGCCCCCCGGGTGAAGCAATACACCACTTCGGCCCCCGCTTCCCGTAGACGGGTGTCCTGGCTTGGCCCGACCAGGATGATTCAGTCAGTCGCCACTTCTACTATCCCCTCCTTTCTTTCAGCGTTCTCTTCTCCTTCTTTTTACTCTTCTCATTTCTCTTCCTTCCTTTTCACCCCCTTTGGCGGCAAGGGCTAACCTTGGGTGGCAATAGATTCTCTTGTCTTGAACCACACTTGGTTATAGCGTCTTGGTAGTACTGGCAGAGCAACATTCTCAGACAAGCCCTAACTCTTATGAGGTGCTGCCTGTCCCCATGTTGGGCTCCGTGGTGGGCGGTACGCCACGGATGCTGAATTTTATCTGCCTTCTATGCGTCCTCTACCAAAACCTCTTCACGACAAGCGTCCAAGCGGCCTTATCCTGAACTAACCAAAGTAAAAGATGTTGAACCTGCGACTTTCACAAGATTCTTTGTTATTCATTCTGAAGATGAACAACGCCCCGTGGGAAAAATGTCTCCTTTCATTGTGGCAAAAGTTCTTGAGAACTTGATTGGTTATAACTACAAAGCAAAGAAGATGCATTCCAGTGATCTCCTTGTCGAAGTCAACACTAAGGATCAAAGCATGGCGCTCCAGAAACTGTCCCGCATCGTGCATGTCCAAGTAACAGCTGCCCCACACCGCGCACTGAATACCATTCGAGGGGTGCTCTCCGAGGACGACCTCCTACACTCTAGTGAAGAGGAAATTCTCGAAGGCCTCCGACCATCGGGTGTCGTTGCTGTAAAGCGGATCATTTTCAAACGGGATGGTGTGGAAACTCCAAGCAAGCATGTTATTCTCACGTTCGAAAGACACACTCTCCCAGCATTCGTGAAGGCAGGATACCTCCACTGCCGTGTCCGACCGTATGTACCGAATCCGCTGCGGTGTTTTCGGTGCCAGCGGTTCGGTCATGGCGCTCGGAGCTGTCGAGGCAAGAACATCTGTGCAAAGTGTGGAAGCACTGATCACGTTGCCGACATCTGCGAGAATGAAGTGAAGTGTGCTAACTGCGATGGTGAACATCCCGCCTACGCGCGCGCATGCCCCATATGGAAACAGGAGAAAGAGATCCTTTCGTTGAGAGCCAAGGACAACCTCTCTTACTCCGAGGCCAAGAAGCGCTACGCCTTCTTGGCAAAGGGGGGCTTCGTCGAGGTGGTGCGTAGGGGGCTTGCACCACCCTCCGAGCCTCGACCCTTCCAGGTTCCCTCTGGGAACCGGGAGGCCGTCGCTCAGCCCCCACCTACCAAGAAACCAGGGGTGGCGGCGTGCCCTCCACCTAAGAGAGGTGGCACTGGTGCCCCTCCCACTAAGAGGGACAGGCTGTCAAACGACATGCCTGCCCTGATAACTCGGTCTCCTCCTAGGAGGAAGGAGCGAGCCCCTCGCCCCAAGCCTCCCGAGGAGCCGTCCACATCTAAGGAACAGCAGGCCCTTGGCAGACCAGTTGGCTACCTCCACAAAAAATCTCACGGTGACCTCTACTGGCCTACCCTACCAAGATGTGAAGCCCCTGATTAAAAAAGCACTCCTCCGAACGTGGCAGTTTGAATGGGACCAAGAAAGTGAAAATAAGCTCCATCTGGTAAAACCAGGTTTAGGATTGTGGGAGAGTGCATCTCATGAAAATCGCTTTATCGAAGTTCTCCACTGCCGCCTTAGAATTGGACACAGTTTCTTGACACATGGGCATCTCCTTTCTGGAGGGGACACTCCAGTCTGTGAGCACTGTGGCGAATCACTAACGGTCCTTCATATTCTATGGCTTTGTTCTGGTCTTGAGCAAAACCGACGCGCTTGCTTCCCGGAATTTTTCGCATACAATATTCCTTTCCATCCTGCACTCTTAGTGGGTGAGCATCCCATCATTCCCTTTAATCGTGTCATTACGTACCTAGAAAAAAGTGTTTTTTTACGTCGATTTTAACTTTCATATCCCTTTTCACCTTCTACCAATAACAAAACTTTTGTTGCAGAGCTGATTTCACGGTGAGCTTTTCAAAACTATTACTCTGAGCAAGATTATTACACCTGTTTGGCGCAGTATGGCCTTCGTCGCTTTTGCGCCAGTAAACCACCAATACAACAACAATAACCCCTGTAAATTGATGTAACGGATGGTTCTAACTCGCATCACGTGATTCTTAGATACAGACAACACATTTTACCCTATGCAAGCCGGATTCCGCTATTCCATCCACGCGGGATACCCCACGACTCTCGCACTAATACATTACGACATCGTTGCACCCTCCAAATGTGGTACCCACACGACCGTTGCCGCCGACGTGCAGTAAGCGATCGACATAACTCCTCATCACACCATCATCCACGCTGCTCCACGCCTTGACATCACCGGTCGCGTTTGAAATTTCATTAAATAATTCTACACAACCATCAATTCCAGGTGATGGTGGGCTCAACCTCAGGGTTTACAACACACAATGCCACGGGAATGCCACAAGAAAGTGTCCTTCCTCCCGCCTTCTCTAATATGGCCATGACCGAGCTAGTCTTCAGCCTTGACGAGAGGGAGGGCCTCCGCTTCACGATATACGCTGACGATGTGAATTTCCGGGCGGCCGGCACCGTGCTGGCAGCTCAGCAGGCTACACTTCAGTTCGCCCTGGAGGTAACCTTGCAGTTTCTTGAGGACACCAGCGTGCCACGGTTCCCCGTTAAAACAAACTATATAATAGTAGCTCGCCGCTGCGGCGACCTAAGAACTTCGGCAACCAATTCAAACTAATTTCACGAAATCCTCATCGAACGCCAGCCGAGCCTAATCATCCTGGGGCTCACAATGAATCATAATGGGGGTGCATCATCCGTCGCACTACAGCCAAAACTCGGGGAGCACGGGATAAACTACCACGCCAGTTGGAGCGTTCACTTCTTATTTCTAAAGATCTTTACGGGTACAACTATCTGCACCTAACCTCTGCACCTGAACTCAACGTAGGAAGAAGCCCTCCAACGCTTAATTGTGCTGCGAAGCGCGTCATCAGCGGCCTGCCCAAACTTTCCCGCATCCCCAAGCGGCACAGCCTCACTCTGCGGCACAGATTAACTCCATTCAGGAGATTGCCGCCGAAATTCTTAGCACTCGAAGACTTTGCCCATAGAGAACCCCGGCTGGCCGAATTATGCTGAGTCGCCTAGGAGATCCCGTATTTCCGGTCCCAATAACACCCCTCCACCTCCTCCATGGGAGGGCACGTTACTGGAGAACACTAATCCCCTTCCTCAGTCTCACAGCCCGAATCGGGTAAATCGAAAACGTGCTACTGCAACTCGGCACATTCAAGCCCTTGGCCCCCTGGAAGCGGATACACTAAACTTGTTCTCGTATACAGGTGCTGCCCGGGCGGACGACTGGGAAATACTTTCACATATAACCCACACAGCGTCCAGCAGACCTGTAGTGAATTCTCATCGTACACCACAAGTTCAAAAACTGCGGAGCTCCAGGGCATCCTGTGGGCCGTTCGAACTCATTCACACCACCACGAAAGCCAGTTACACGTTTTGACCAACTCCCAAGAGGTGGTGCAGGGATGTACCCGCCTTACCAGCCGCAACGGGACAGTTTGGGAGCTCGAATCCCCATGGAAGGCATTCCGCTCTCATAGGGGACTAAATAGCAGTGTCGCGGATACCCGGCCACGAAGGCATACCGAGTAACGAGAGGGAAAACACAGCCGCGGGGGATTCATTACGTACCTTTGACCCCTCACAAGGCTTTGTTGGCCCCTCTGGGCCCAGCGTAGCCCAGGTTCCGAACCCCTTAGAACACAATGAGGCCGCACGCCTTGATGACAAGGCGCGACTCACTGCCCTTCTTCCTTCGGGGAAATGTCCTCCCGTTTACTTCCATTAGATTAGAGAGGGTATGCCTCCGAGAACTCCAAACACCAGCAGCTTTAACACCAATGTGGATGGCCAGATTTCACCGGCCTACTTTCCCGGATGATGCCCCCCACGTTGAGTAACGGCGATATGTCCTCACATCGTCTGGGAGTACTCTAAGCACACACAGGGACCTCACACCTCAATTCACTTCCACTGAACACCGGCCCACACGCAAACTTGACACTCCCCACCCTACACCGCCACCCGACGCCCGAAAACATTTCACACTCGTCGCTTACCTTCGTGCTGGCAGCGAGCCTTCCCTCGTGCTCTGTAACCCCCCCCCCCCCCCCTTTGTATCTTTCTGCCTTTTTTGGCCAATCTCCGTCGTCCCGATATCACCGTCTCAGATGATTGTAGTCAAGCAAGGCGTTGGCTCATATCGTATTTTCCGTAAATCAAACTTTTGAACATAGGCCAACTTCCCACAGCCTAAAGCCACCAATGGACGTCGGCGAAGCTGTTTCTATGGGCACCGCAATCCTTATCTCGCGTCCTTCTCTCATTACTACCGGGACGCGTAATGGTAGTAATGAGAGAAGTGTTTCCAGAATTGTACAGTACACATTTGAAAGTAATTAAATTACTTGTAACTTTTAGCATAATTTTGTAACCATTCAATTTCATTTATTACAAAGTAATCGCAAGAGTAATCCGATTCCTTTCGTAAGCACTAAGATTACTTGTTACCTTTAGTTTTTTTCCTCCCCTTCCTAATTGCGCCCTTTGATTGCACAAGTTTCGTATGAAGACACCCTCGAACCAAGCCTCCGAGACGAGGACGGTTCACCGATATTGGTGAATTGAGAGCAAAATTGGCTTGTAACTTGGTGAATTCAATTCAATATTGAACACTGTGGTTTTTGTCGTTACTAACTCAGAGCTCCCGGCTGCTTCTTGTCAGAACGCCATGTTTATTTACAATGCCTCGTCTTTCTTCTCTACCCTCAAAGCCCAACAGCACATCTCCCCTTTTAAAACTGAAGTATATCTACAGGTTTCATTTGACGCAGTTGATTCGATGTCGGGTACCGAAGTTCTTTTATGACTTTACTCTCTGGCATCGGTGTGAAGTGGAAGCAGTTTTTTTTTTAAGTGTGGTTGTGTCGGCGTCCATTAAGTACGATCTCGGACTTTCAGTTGGACACCGTACAATTCCTCTTTTTCATGGATCGGTAACCCAACGTCACCTTTTTTTTTAAAGGTTTTGCGCTGTCGTACACTACATCGTCTCTCATAGTTGGCCTTCTATCCATCTATTCTTCTCCCATTTTTGGAGTCGTTTGGGATCCACAAGTCTTGGTTCCAAACTAGAAGAATCGTTGGCAGTGACGTTCTCAACTTTCGGCCCCTAAGCAACTCAGTGGGACTATATCCATTGCCTAATGGTGTTGCAGGATAAGACTGCAGCGCGATGTAGACGTCTGATGTCTTCTTAAGGCTTTTCTTAATAATCCCGACAGCAACTTCCACAAATCCGTTACTCTCCGGACATTTTGGGCGTATAGTGTATCATGTTCGAAACCCCCTTTTTGGACAAAGTGGTAAAACTCACTGAACAAAACTTCACGCGTTTCATGTCGTGCAAAAACTGACTTTAGGTGTGTTGTGACACACGTCGCAGTCATACTGGCGAGACGCAAAAGTTTTGGATATTTCGAGTAATAATGTGTCACCAGAAGGTATTTCTTTTCTACACATGGAACAGACCCATTGCAAATTTCTGTCACGGACGCTCGGAGAACTTTGATGGCATCGAAGGTTCATGAGGGTTTGAGGTTTCCTTGATGCGTTCACACACCTGCGTACCATGCTCTCGATGGCTGCTGAAAGACCTGGCCACCATACAGACTCCCGTTCTCGAGCTCTGCGCTTCGTTATTCCTTGGTGTCCTTGGTGCATCCTCCGTAGAATATCGGAGCGCATGGAACTTGGGATAATGAGCCTCGATACTTTCATGAGTAGTCCATCTTGAACTGCAATCTGTGACCGGTGTTGCCAGTACCCTTAACAGTTCGTAAGGGCTTCTTTCCGATCGGGCCAGCCCTATTTTCTGTACCATACCAACTGATTATATTTGGTGTCCTTGGCCTGTTTTTCTCTGATCTCTTTAATCTCTTTGAAGTCGCAGGTAGATCAGCAGCCACCCCCTTGGCTTATGCAATCACTTCTTGCTCTGGGTCTTGGTCTCCTGTTTCTTTCAGAGGCTGTCGAGACAACGTGTCAGCTGCAATCAGTGCACCACTCTAAAAAAAAGGGTATCACCTTACACCCTTTTGTTCCATATAATACATCCCAAAACTTCATTTCGACGTACAGCACCCTATAGTCGAACGAACGGCCCCAAATTTTACCAGGGGCTTGATAACGGTGCGATATAACTTATTAAATTGCTAAAGTACGTATCAAAGACCAAAGAAAGAAAACACGGAGCTTTTGCAGTACGGTCAAGAAAACTCCGATAATCTTTTTTTGTAGCCAATAATACGTACATCAGGTATCTTAATAAGTTGTACCACACGGTTATCAAGCCCCTCGTAAACTTTGGGGCCGCCTGTTCGATTATGGGGCGCTGTACGTCGAATTGAAGTTTTGGGGTGTATAATATGGGACAAGGGGTGTAGTAATACACCTTTTTTTCTGAGAGTGGCATTTTTGGGATGTGTTTCATTACATAGGAGAATCGCATCATTATCATCTTCATTCTTTGAAGCCTAGGAGTGATGTCGGCCGGCTTCTTCGATATGAAGATTGGGACAAGCGGCTTGGGATCAGTTTCAATTTTTATGTGAAGACCGGTTAGAAAATTTTGAAATCTCTCGCATGCTTAAACTATCGCTAGGCCTTATGTTTCACCTGTGCATACCTCCTCCCCGTGTCTGTGAGTGTCCGTGATGCGTACGCAATCGGTTTGAAGGATCCATCTTCCTGACGTTGACAAAGCACAGCTCCCAAACCATAGTATGACGCATCGGCTGAGAGTGGTGTGTGCTTTTCGGTGTCAAACAGTGTAAGTACCGGACTTGTTGTAAGCGCACCCTTGAGCTGATCAAAACTTCTCTGCTGTTCTGTAGCCGAAACCCAGTGGCTCTTGAGCGCAATAGAGAATTAGGTGGATAGGCGATGTGTGACATGTTCGGTATAAACTTTCTCAATAGTTTACCATGCCCAGAAAGTTCGTAGACATTCGAAGGAGGCTTCATGCCAACGATAGCTTTGACCTTGGCGCTGTCAGGGCGTATTCCATCATGATCAATGATGTGACCCAAGAACTTTAGTCTTCGAACACCGAAGTCACACTTGTCCGGGTTCAGGGTCATTCCTTTCTCTTGAAGGCTTAAGGATGTCATCGTGCTCTTGTCAAAAGCTGCCATAGATGAGGACATCGTCCATGTTGCATACTCCGCCCTCGAGATCGTTCAGGAACTGCGACATCTTCTTTTAGAAAAATCCCGGAGCGGATGATATTTCAAAAGGCAGTCTCTTGAACTTGAACCTTCCGAAGGGCGTAGTGAAAGTCGTCAGAGCTTGAGAGTCTTCAGAAAATTCCAACTGCCGAAATTCGGAGTTCGCGTCGACTTTCGAAAAACATATTTTGCTCCAGCAAGCTGCCCAAGAACGTATTCGTCTATTGGAAGGGGATGAACTTCCCACTCAACGAACTTGTTCAGTCTGGTCAAGTCTGCACATATTCGGATTACTCCTGTGGTTTTTTGAACGATCACCATGCCGGAGCACCACTCTTAAGTTGGCTCTTAAGTTGGCTCGATAATTCCCTTTTTACCCATATCATAAAGTTTTGTTTCGGTCTTACCGAGAAGTAGAATAGCCACTCTTTCAGGTGTCATCAGCGCCAAAGGCTCAGCGTCGAGCCTCAGTTTGATCATGTATGGTAGTTGATCTGGCCCAGTTCATAAAACAGCTTAGGATATTCTCCTTTTTTGGGTCGACCGTACTACTCCGCAAAGAGTCAACTTTGTCAAGACGTTGAACGATGCCTAGTTATCGCTTGCATCTCTCGAGAGCAGCGGCTGTTTAAATTCTTCTACATTATACAGATCCCTTCTGAGGCTCTTGTATCTGTAGTGAAGTGTCTCATTCAGGACACTTAGAACAGTCAGGGCCTTCTGACTAGGACCCTATAGGACCTTTTTGGAAATCTGCAGAGAAATGTTCTTGAAAGCGTCTCTGTATATCCTGTCAGGGACCACGTTGACGTTAGCAACCCTGTCAACCTCGACTGTTATGAAGACATCTCGGACGCCGACCTTGACTTCCCACCGCTCTCCCTTGAAGTTAACACAGTGCCGAGGTATGCTTTCTCCGCAGTCGTTACTTCCTGCAGTGTGGCAGGGCGTCTGCAAACACCCGCGTAGTGTCCAATGTTTCTACATTTGTTGCACGCAGCTTCACGTGCGGGGCAAGACTTTCTGATGCAGCCCGTAGCCACATTTCAAATAAACTTTTTGTTCGTTTGTAATATGAAACAAGACGGTGCCATCTTTACCCTTTCTGCTTCCCTTTCCTTTGACTTCCGTTATTTTCAAGCGGCATTACTACTCTGTCAACCTTTTCTTCGTGTGAAGTGCGGAGAGTCACTTCCTCTTTCTTGACAGCCTCTGACTGTCGAGTCAGGTTCGTAGCCTTGTCCAGTGTCAACTCCGGGTTTAGTTTCATCGTCCCCGACAGTTGGTTGTTGCAAACGCCGATGACGATGCGATCTCGAATTATCTCCTCGTGTAGAACTCCAAAGTCGCAAGTCTTGGCAAGGCTATGAAGGTAAGTGATGAATTCTTCAACGGATTAACTTTCTCGCTGGCTTGTCTCGTGAAATTTCGCTTTTTTTGTAAAAAGATGTTTGGACGGACGACAAAGTGCCGTTCGAATGCTGTAATTACTTCCTCGTACTTCACCATCTTTTCTGCGCTAGGGTTTAGCGATATGAGGACATCGTATGTTTTATCATCCATAAAGTAGATTACAGCGTTCACGTGTTCTGACTCAGGCTTCGTGGAGAGACCGCTGATTATGCGGAAGCTTTTGAATCGCCGCTTCCAATAAGGCCATTCATCTGGGCTTGTAAAGTCGAATTCGTCGGGCGGTTGACACTGGAATGAGTTGGCTGTTGCCATCGCTCCTTGTTCCTATCCCAGCTTAAGGTCCTGAACTTCTGCCACCGGCTTTATTTGCCGTTACTAAATAAGAGCTCCAGGCTGCTTCTTGTCGGGACGCCATGCTTCTTTACAATGCCTCGTCTTCCTTCTCTGCCATCAAAGCTCAAAAGCCTAAACGTGACGAGAGACGAGTCTTGAAACTGGCAGAACATCAGACGTTTTGAAATACTGATGTAATTGGGGAAGCAACGATTATACTGATTCAAGTTACGGCCAATTTTTTTTTCTAGAGTGATCGAGTTATATATTTAGACACTTTGAACCGGGAGTAATTGTCATCATTCACGTTTTTTTTTTGAGTAATTTGCACGAAAGTGCCCCTTCCCTATTTTCTTTAGGAGGAGTCCGAATAAATGCCTATATATTTCTCCGACGTCAAAATTGATACCTAGAAGCACTGAATTCGTCATTAAAAAATAATCCGATCTAAAATACCCTTTCATTAAAGAGTAACTAGAGCTCAAAAACACATTTTAACATCGCACAAAAAGAATGGAGGTTTATCGGCCGCTTGTGTTGAGGAGATTTCCCAACCGCGAGGAAATATCCGCTTGCTCGAATTCTTGCAAATCGTCCTCATGGTGATAAGAAATGAAAACAAGATACTGGTCGTGTTTTCCGATTAAAATTCAGCCCCGCAGACACTTCAGGGAAGGCAGTGTGAGCGGAGGACCCTGAAATAAAGCTGCAGCTAAAAGTTTCTTTCCAGAAAGTTTTATCGTATTCAAGGACAGCTCCAATTCGGGATTTTCTCGGTTTTGTCCGATGTTGATAAAACCGCGTCGGAGGCTACTTTTTGGGGTTAATCCGGTTCGTAGGTTTTTTTTTTTTTTTTTAATTTTCATTGAGACATATTTGCATTAAAAAAAAAGTAAGAGCTAAACGAGTGCTGTCTTCACCATGTATTTACCAGGCTCGGCGGACATTAGATACTGCAGTCACGGTAACCATTTCACTCAAATATATTAATGGGCTTTTTTTAATGTTTGGCTTTATGGGACATGTGGCAAGTAAAATATTGGTGGCCATTACTATTGAAGATCGGACTAATTTAAACAGTTAAAACACCTGAGACTGGGTGTAAAAAAATATTTATGAAACCAAAACTAGAGGAGACAGGCAAAGAAGTCAGTAAGGCGACGTCTTACCTGTAATGGCAGAAAATGATAAAGTTTCATAAGTTTTACGATAAGGAAAGAAGGACACTTAAGACAAACAGACAAGACATACATATTTAAGACATGTAAGACATACATATTTAAGACAAACAGACAAGCTTGCTTGCGCCCTCACTCTGTTTTTTTTTTAGGTTAAGAATATTGCGTGAATTTAATAGTTTTAGATACATTGCGCGAAAAAAGAGCGCCGCAGTCCTTGCCCAGAATGAAAGTTAGAAGACGTGAGGTGCTCAATTCAAATATGATATCACTCTCTCGGCAGCGCGTCCTTCGTGGATGCGCAAAGAACGCAAAGTTTTTGCATTTTTTAATGCTATTTCGTGTAAAAATGCGAAAATTGATTGATCATGCAGTCTCTCGCTGTCTGTTACCTTTTTCACGAAATGTGTATATTGGTGTAGTCGATCACCCTGAAGGACCCTTCCAACTACAAGGAGGAAAAGGACTTTGCTCGCTTAGAGCGCCGCCCCTACTCCAGGTCCTCGTACCCGATGAGGACTTCTCAATTCCAAGCGACTACGGCCATTGGTTTGAAGTCCCACTTCGGAAGCAACGTACGGGCGCGGAAATCACGCCAGCAGAATGATTCTCTTTCAGCGCCGAAAACAAGAAAGCCAAGAAGATACCGAAGACGAAGCATGCCGACGACGGTTCACCAACGTCGAGCACGACCAGCTTCCACTTGATGTGGGACTGCCAGGGTCTCCGTCCACACAGTGCCGGCAAAGCCTGTTCCCTCTGCAGACCAGACCCACAACGCTGGAGAAATGGATTCATCCCAGGAGCACTCGGCAGGACCGAAAGCCCATATTAGATTCCTTTCTGCAGTACATTGGGGGATGGACATTTCACGATTTTATTACGATTCGTCCCATTTAACCCCACTGACCCTATATCTGCCCTTTCCTTACCACCCTCGTACCATGGCGTGTCTTAAAGTATGAGGCCGTATTATAAAGCGGAATAAAGACAATGTTGCCCCCTTATATAATAATTGGCGTCAATACATGCCATTGCAACCAAACCAATAAAACCAATATTTCAAAAGTTATTTAACAGGTTTCAGTTAGTTAGCTGGCTTGAGCGTGACGGTTATTCCCTCGTGTAATGACCGCTCAGCATGATAAATAGATGGTGTCTCACCTGGGCTGCTCTAACCTCTATATAAAGATCCACTTGAAAACAGAACGCAAAACCCCGTATAGCCTAACACATTCTTTCCAAACAATCTCGCGTTTGACCACACCAAGTGAAGTCACTGCGCGGGCACAGAAACAAGACTAGCGAGAGGTGAAGATTATGCGCCACCTCAGTGCCGTCCGGTAAAAAAAAATAAAGAAAATATTGACGTTCGTGTTTAGACAGAGTGTTTACGCTTTAAGCAGGAACTTTAGCCAGTGAAGTACTACCGCTAGCCTGGGGCCTAGCGTGCATCACGCAGCCGCGATACGCAACCACGACCTGGTACTAGGCTCATCCCGGTCGGAACAGGCGGGAGTGGGCACTTGAAGTCAGGATTCGTGGGTTCTGCAGAATGAGCTTTCGCTCTACGTGCTCCGAGCTGTGGGGCGTAAACACGCTAGGCCTTCGCTCCCCTTTGGACTAATATTAAAATGACCATATTCCTAAAAAAAAAAGAAAAAAAAAGAGGCAAGGGAAGAGCGAGGCAGGAGAAGAAGCGCCGGTAATATTCAGTGGGACATAAAAAACGCCGTGTTTTCTCCACTTGGTCGTCGATAAGACCGTTGCTTTCTTCCCCACATGCAAACAATGGGGAAGAAATGTCGCCAATCGCAGCGTGCCGCATTCAGTAATATAGAGGATGTATCTTGTACGCGCCCCTATAAAATCAATATGTATTGGAAGATGCCGTCACAGAAACGGCGCGAATGCGTGCTCTAATAAAAGTTGCATTTTCAGAGTATGCTTATTTTAATAAAATTGTCTCTGGAACCACAGCTGTGCACGTTTTTACCAGAACGGGACATGAAGCTTCATTGAGACGTAATGACGGGGTGATAGAAATGACCCTCAAAAGCGGGACTGCGCCGGTGAAAACGGGACGTCTGGTGAACCTCTGCGAAGAGGAACTCGTCTGCTTCATTCGCAGGAGTTGCGTCGACGTCAGAATGACGCCGAGGTCTGACTGGCTTTGATTCAAAGAATAGTGGGTAGGCCTCATTGGTAGACGCCTTGAGGTCTACCCGCTAGGTTTTTTTCAATGCTTCGAGAAGAGCTCGGCGTCGTTATGACGTCACCGCAACTGCTGCGCAAGAACCACACGACTTGTTCTACGCATAGTCAACGTTGACACGTCGTTCTGTAACCCGGAGGCGGCCATCTCAGCCCGTGGCGACGTAGCGCTGCTGGCACTGCTCCGGAACCTCGCTGTTTCTAACGGCTTCGTTTGTTCGTTTGACGAAATTAGTGGTAAAAACGTCAGTGCAACCGAGACGTTCTGCATGTTTCGACTGGGGCACGGAATTACAGGCGGCCTTCGCTGCCGCTGGAGCTCAATCCACTCGACAACGTTTATTAATCAACGCGTGCGACGCGCCCGAAAAACGAAACCGAAAGACGATGAGGCGGGAGGGCTGAAATTTTTTCCTGTCTGCCTGGGAAAGAAAAAAAAAAAACAGCCTCTCCGGCCCCCCCTCCCCCCCCCCCCCCCCCCCCCCCCCC
The DNA here is from genome assembly GCF_016920785.2 of Ixodes scapularis. Taxonomy (NCBI): domain Eukaryota; kingdom Metazoa; phylum Arthropoda; class Arachnida; order Ixodida; family Ixodidae; genus Ixodes; species Ixodes scapularis. The sequence continues at coordinate 832,638 of NW_024609839.1, read as the reverse complement.
GTTCTTCTTCTCGTGTCCGTCAGTAGAGGGGAGCAAACACGCCGTTGCTACTCTTTTCGTCCTTTTATTATTTTTTTTTTCTAGACGGCATCTTATGGCCGATTTACACGACGGACTGATCCGCGAGCGGATTGAACACGTGAGGACATGTCCCGCGGTTCGTCCGTCACCCCAACGCATCCACGCTTCGCGCGAAGCGGCACTAGCTTCACTAACACAAACCATGATGATGACAGTGATACAGACAAGGTTGAGAACAAAGAAGGCATCGGCGTAGGAACGACGAAGGTCTGGGCTTGCGGAGGGGGCTTTGGAGATGCCTTCACGCACTCCGCACTCGTGCACAACACTCAAGCAGACCGCAGCGAAAAAAAGGTCTTGCTCGGTGAAAGGCTGATTGGACGTGCAAGAATTATCGCGGCGTGCTGGACGTGTTTGGATGGAAGCTTTTTGACACGGACCCGGAGAAGTACCGGAACCTCTGCCGCGTCAGCCGGACAAAGTTTCTGCAGTTTCTTTTCACGCGTGGAACCAACAGTCGGGCGACAAAACAAACCAGCGAGGGCGCAAAACACAGCGATGCGCCATTTTCATTTTAACTCTCCGAAAACAAAGAAACAAGAAAACATTGTATACCGTTGCCACACTAAAGGCTTTTCAAGTCCATCTCCCGCCAAAAGTCCACGAGTGAAAAGGCGCTCGACTTTATCAGTCCGCGCGCTCGCGGACGAGTCGCAGGTCGCAGGAATCGGTGACGCGACGGTCACCTGGTACACGGTCCGCGGGTGAAACTCGCTATTCGGTCCGTCGTGTGAATCGGCTCTTACGGAAGCCTGTATAGTTCTCACCTGAAGTCGAACGAAATTCCGAAACCGGTGCGGTTCGAGGTCCTTGCGACGTCCAAGAATGCCCCGAGACCGGCCGTGGTATTCGCTCGCGAGTCCTAGATGTTCCCGCCCTTCAAGACCACGTGCGCGTAGAACGTGTGGCTGCACACGCCATCCGGAGGAAACATGCTCTGCGAGACAGCGCGGCGTCCCACGACGCAAAGAAGCATGTCGTCGTGGGTCTTGGGCTTCTTCGTAGTAGGTGCTGAACCAAAACCAAAACAAACATCATCAATATATTACAACACATGGGAAAAGTGACAAACCTTCGAGATAAACCGTTCAACCCGAACAAACACAATCTCGAGTGACCTTAGCACGTTACCAAAGATCAAAACAACCCAACGGAACCTACTTCAACGCAATACTTCGTAGTTAATAGACCCCCTTTTCGAAACTTCATTGAGCAACATTGGAGGTCGCCATTTCTTTTTGGTGATGTCCTACACCGCCTGGTGAAAGTTTTGAAATTGCAGAGGGTAAGAAAATTGGCGAAGGAGAGAAATCACACTTTTGGTTCTTCATTCCTAGGCTAGGTGGCGCAAGCTACCGTCTGTTCTAAAGGGTACAGCCGTTAGCATCTATCCATTCATATTTTGACACGCCGATTGTGATTGGATCCGTGCACTCCTCGAACGCTGACTCAGCCGTCGCGTCCCATCTATGCTCAGAGTACGTTCCCAAACAATGGCGGTCTCGGAGAATCGGCGTAGCCGTTATTCGATGGCGCGCACGTTTGAAAAGGGTCGTTTAGGGGTAAACGAATATTTGAAATTTCAAGTACAAATAGGACATTACAATATTTAAGAAAGAAGTATGAATCTTAGCTGAATATATAAACTGATCATTCGTATTCGATTTGCAAACCCAGTATTTCTCGAATATTCGAAATAATGTGAAAATTCGATTCGAATAAAATATTCGACCGCATTCGAAAGCACTAGCTTTCCCCATGGTTTCGATTAACAAAGCTCATTCGGGCTTTGTTCGTTCTGTTTGTCTGTTTGGTCGGCACACAACATTGGCAAGCTATGCCGCGACCATGTGGAGTTCTCCATATGACAAAATGTAATTCAGTTAGAATTCTAGAAAGCTCGAATCCTGGCACTTATTTGTCAAAAATAAAGTTGTTCTATGGATAGGCTCACATATGTGGCACAATAAATTTAGTTTTTGCTCTTGTTTTTTCGCAGGCAAGTGTAGTAGCACGGCGCTTTCTACTCCGCTGACCAAAGTTAATGAATGCACTTGGGCGCATGAAACCCGTCAAATGTCTTGGTAGCCTCAGAATGAGCAATGCAACAAAAGAGCATTCTTTTGCGAACGAAATAACTTTGACAGCGAGAGAACGATTGTTTCTGCCGAAGGTGTAGCTAAATCAAAATTGCATACATGCGACATGTCGGCTGTCAACGAACGTTCGCGCCGTTGCGCATCGCAACCGCACACATCATCGATTCGGACTCATTTCACGTATCTATTAACAATTAATTTAACGTGAAGTTCGGAAAGAGGAGCAGAAGAAACGTACTGCTGTAGAAATTTATCTACCCGTTTGCGTCTACACCCAACAATTCACGTGAGCACATCGACACTGTTTCGCATTCATGCTCAGACAGGAATTGATGTAAATCAATACTAATTTGATCCGCTATTCGCGACTCCAGCGAACTATAGGGGGCACGATGGTTAGGCAAAATGGCGGACGAAAGGAGGTTGTTTTCGTCGTTCAGCACGCGGATCACCATAAATATCTTGCACTGCAGCGTAAAATCGGTGCGAATGTTTCGACTACAAAAACCTTCTATAGACGGTGGGTAAGAATGACACGACGGAACCATAAAAATGATTACTGGAAACGATGTTTGTTTTTATGAAAAAACAGTTAGGGGGCAGGCGAGAAGCTAGCAGCGCTAGCAGACAACAGAGGTGAAACGACCTCCTCGCCTGAGCTTCTCGGCGTTGTCGCTATGCGGCGTCGATTTCGATGTAGTCTGGCTGGAGTATTCCACCATGCCATCAACTTTTCACACTCTCGTTATCGTAAAGACGAAGAAAAAAGAAGTATTATTGGCGATCGCTTACAAAAGCTCTGTTATAGTCTGACGTTGATCGGAGCGAACGTAGCGTAGCGCAAAGCGTGGGACCTTGTTTGGCCGGCGAGCAGAAACTCGATATCTGCGACCAGTCAGTAACTGTGCGCGCTGTGCTTCATTTGCTACGCGCGACGTCTCTCTGTATCGTATCCACACACTGCTTTTCGTACTCCACATATGTTGACAAAGCGATTTACTGGTCATTGATATTGCAGTTCTTCTGCTCGTCAGCCGAAAGGGTCCATTGTTTCGAAAACCCACGGTGATGTCTACATCCAACGCCCGTTTTGAAACGACCGGCCCGAGAGGGCAAAGAGAAAAAAAGCGATCGCGTTTAATGTTGTCTGGCTTTAGCTGGTTTTATTTTACTAGAAGACCGACTGCAGCACAGGTCAAGCAAAAACTTGGCTTTTACGATCATTTGCTCTTTCGATCGTAAACTGAGAAGCGCTGTTGGATATCAAAGGAGCCACAATGAACGTGCCCACTGCCCACAAAATCATCTCTAAAGTGTTTGAAACTTAGCGTTTGTGTGTTCAGTTTACTACAGTGCAAATAGGAAAAGCTCACTGCAAATGCGTAACACAGTTTAAAACACAACACGAACTGCAAGGTGAAAAACGCCACTCGCAACCACTTGAAGGATTCGTTTCAAGCCTGCGTAACTTCACACCAGTTAAAAGTTGGGTACTACTGCATCGAACTACACAGCATATATATTTTCGCTTTTCTAGAAAGGCATATGGATCTTCCAATTTGAAATATCTAGATCACTAGGACGCATTCTCAATGTGGTGGCAGCTCTCGAGTCTCGACAAATCTGATCTGTTTGCCGCTAGGGGCGCCTTGGTCAGCGCTCGAGTTACATCCGCTCCGTCCCTACAAGGCATAAAATGCGATGTTTAACGATACGGTTACATTTTTATTCAGAACACATTAAACTCGTTTTTGGTTGGAGTGAAGGCGAACGTATTGTTTATCCATTTTCCCGCTAAATTTAGCGAGGAAATTGACATCAAGTGACACCACGGCTCGACACTATGACGACACATCAGGTTATGTGACGTCATCAACCATCTGATATAGTGTGTTGTCACTGGGTTGAGTTTTGGATTTGCTTTGTTGTCTTTAACCTTTGTAAACTTACTCTGTGATCTACCGTTTTGGGCTTCTGGCTGTTGGTTAGGCGCTGTATGTAACTAAATAAATTAATGGTGTCAAGTGACAACATCACGTGTTGTCAATTTCCCCGCTAAGTTTAGCGGGGAAATTAACGGACGGACGAATGGATGGACGGACGAACTTTTGGAACTAGTGGGCTCCGTTAAAAGCGCTCCAGGCTTCATAAATGTGAGATATTTCTTTTAGTTTTTAGGTAGGTCGTAGACGTTTTCGTTTTAACCTCTTGACCGTATTGGACGAGCCTACTTCGCCCACCTACAGCCGTTCACAAATCGTGTAACACAAGTGTAGCTCGTCCGCGTTCCCTACCTGGCCCCTTAGTTGTTTTCGAGGACCCAGGCTGGATCATAGCTTAGCTTTCGTTTGCAGCGCTGCCCACAGATGGCGGCACGTGTTTTCTTATTGCACGCCTTTTTTAAGGATGGCGACCGATTGTGGAGGCACGCGTGGCCGCACGTGCAATAAATGAAGAAAAAAAAAAACAGTTTAGGTTCAGAAACTGCACCAAAAAAAATAAAATAAAGAGTTAACCACAAAAAAAAAAAAAAAAAAAAAAAAAAGGAAACTGATAAACATCTCTTATAGCATCCTCGATCATCCGCACCGGTGCGCACCGGGGCACTGAGGTGCGCCCCTTCATCTTCGATCAAGTGCACCGGTGCGCACCGGACGTGCTCGATCAACGAAGCGCACCCTCCCGGTGCGGCTTTTCGTTGCCCCAACGCGCACCAAGAAAATCGGCGGTGCGCCGGGGGGCAGTCCCATCAGGCATTGCGGCCAGGAGCGGGAATCGAGAAGATGGCGGGACTAGTAGACGCGCAGACTATCGAGATGGCGATCTTGCAAAAACGAACACGCCTCGCAGCTGCACTAGATGATTTCCTCGGGTCTCCTGACGGCGAGACGACGAGCTTCTCACCATCGCCGCAATTACCGGCGATTGCTGCGGTGGCAAGGAGCGCCCGAAAAGCACGAACTTCGTGGAAAGCGGCGCGAGGCGTTTCGATGACAGCGAGGTACGGCTATTATGTGGTGTTTCGTTTTCTTGAACCAATAATGATGGCCAACATATACATGTGGAATTGTCACCCGCTTCATGACCCCATCGACAATCACGTCCACGATGTTTATTTTTGTGGGACCGTCAAATCCGCGAGTAAAAAAATAGGAGAAATTGACAGCAGACGGGCACCGTGCGCTGACCTACGCAGGAAAAAACGAACAAAACGCGAAGTGACGCAAGGTGGAGCTCGCCGCGGTGCACCGGCGCGGCGCAGTTTGTCCTCGATGTTGCACCGACATCGCGCTGCACGACCGAAGTGCGCTGTGCACTGTACTGGTTTCAGGGCGATTCCGGTGCGAGTTGATCGAAGATGCTATTAAAGGAGCGGTGCAACGATATTCAATTGGAATGTTTTTCACTTGACACGAGCTTACTGGCACACCTGGGACTCAAGGGTACTTACACGCAACGCCACTGGCCAAGGAACTCCTTTGTTGCGGTGTAATTTCAAGGACAAAAGCGATCACTTTCATTCAATCTCTCCTTTGCAAAATTTGATGACGTAACGTGGGGATCGCAGTACACCCAAGTGACGATATTTGAATGCGGTTCATAGATTGGACCCGAGCATTGCCTGGGCACTCGACTTGGGCTCGTGATAATTGCTAGCTCGAGAAGCATTCGCGTAGTGACCCGTGTCCAATCGCTGCAACGACGACAACAGCCGAGCCATAACAATGTCTGGAACTCAGCGCGTGTCCTGCGCTTTGACAACCCCAGCGCGTGGCTATGATCAACACTGGCGGCATATAATCGGCTCCAGATCACGTGGCCGCTTGTTCTGGCTGCGAGTTGAGGGGGTGAACGCTGCTCGTTTTTCTTTAATTTTTTTTCTGGGACTTCTATTGCGTGGGGTAAAAACGAACGCATGTTTCATAGGTCATTAACGTTAGGGATCCGTTTTAAGCGGTATTTGCGCAAAGTACAAAAATTGTTGCATCGCTCCTTTAATGTCAACATGCAAAATTGACTGAAACAAAAAAAAAAAAAAAAAGAAGCAAACGACCACAAGTGTGCTGCGATTGACACCGGCAGCTGTTGCGTTGGAGAAGGTCATGTGGAAGGAGATTTGTCTCCAGATAGTGTGCTATACACAATGTTACTAATGTGTCCTTTCCTTTCAGTGGAACTGATGTACGAGACGTGTCTGAGATGTGTGCTTTGGTGGAACGATTGGGAGAGATGTTGCATGCGTTGGAGAAGGACACGCGACGGGCTTCTTCGGGCGGTTCAAACGCTCTTCTCAAAACATGGGCGCTCGTACGAATTCTGGAAATTTTCGCTCCACTAGGACTGTTCTAGTCAGTACCCTCCTATTTCTGCTCGAACTGTTAGTTTTTCACCTAAAGTCTTCACCGATAATTACCGCCTGTAGAGTCCATTCGAAACAGATCACCGAAATAGAGATTTTTTTTTTTTTTTTTTTTTAAGAGATTTACCTTGGAAAATATGCGCCGGTTTTTCTCGTGATTAGACATCGGAAAAATCACAGCTATTGTACAGCCTACTTAGGGTCGTTCTTGTCGCAGGTGGTCGGGATGGCCGCGGCGCAGGTGCAGGAAGGGAGATTTTGAGGTAACTTGGGGAAGAAAGCTCGGTCAGCTCCGTGGCTTCCTCTTTGCTGGCTGCAGAGTGGGGGAAAAAAAGAGCGCAGACGCTTACTTAGACTTTTTATTCAATTTATTTTCATTTATTTACCTCAAAGGCATTTGATTTGATGATGTATTACTTGAGGGGGGGGGGGATTCAAAAAGGGAGGAATAGTCATAGTAATGACATATACAAAAGCAAAAAAAGAACAAGACGAACAGTTGATACAAATTTCCCCCAACGCCAGACTACTAAAACCCGAACTTCAAATTGAATGTACAAAAATTTCATTACAGCAGTAGAAGGATGAGCATAGTGCTAGTGCTCGAGTGGAAATTGAATGGCCATGCTGCAATTGAAATTAGGAAAAAAAGAAAACTAACTAAAAGAATCTACGCAGCTTTGCCTATACAATATATGATCGGATGGAGCCACTACGTGTGCGGGGAAGCTGTTCCAATATTTTGTACAAAATGATAGTGGATAAAACATGAACAAGTGAGTTCCAGGTCTCTCTTCGGCTATGAGACACCTGTTAGGGGAGCGTACTCGCGGCAGATGAAACGGGCGGTATCAATGTTCTCTAAAGCTTCTAATTTCAGGGTTAAATATCTAATGATATCATGCTGGGATATTCGAGTTTCGGAAGGATAATTGACTTACAAGCAAGAAATTTATACCCGTTTTCACCTGAAGAAAAAAGCGAGTTTTGCGCATTGTTCATACACGGCGCGAAGTAGTTCTTACGGGATTTGGTTGTCGAAGGAAAAAACGATGCTTTCGGCATTTTGAACGTGTACGTCTTGATAAGATAACATATATCTAATCTAACATTCACCTACCATATCTCTTAATTATCCACATAAAGGGGGAAATAAGAATTCACTAAATAGCAAAATAAATGTTCCGTTAAAAAATATAACAAAAAAAACATTTACAACTCCTTGTAACGCCGGTTTAGAGCGCAGCTCGTGAGGAGGAGGATGGAAGGGTACTGAGGGATAGGTGATTCCTTGAGGTCACGTGACCTCAGGGGGGGGTCACGTGACCTCAGGGGGTAACCCTCGTGACCCTCGTGAGGGTAACCCTGATGAGGGTAATCCTAGTAACCCTTGTGAGGGTAACCCTCGTGACCCTCGTGAGGGCAACTCTCCTAACCCTCGTGACCCTCGTGAGGGTAACTCTCGTGACCCTCGTGTGGGTAACCCTTTTCAGGGTAAGAAACCCTCATAACCCTCGCGGGGGTTACGAGGGTTAACAGGGTCACTCTGGCGAGGATTACGAGGGTAACCCTCGTGATCCTCGCGAGGTTGACCCTTGTGAGAGTAACGCTCGTAACCCTCGTGACCCTCACGAGGGTTACGAGGGTTACGCGCGGTTACCCCGACGGCGACGGCGACGCCACTCAAGCCGGAAACGGGCTGTTAAGAGCTAAGCTCTAAAAAACAACCTAGTTTGCGGGATCTATTATTCACTATACTACCTATATTCGCAATCCAGGACAAATTGTCGGTGAAATTAACTCCTGAGACAGTCCACTGTATCTGAGTGCTTATATGATGTTACACATTATATTACCTGGTTTAAAAAAGAGGACTGGAAAGGTGTGTTTTTTTGTTATTCGTAACTCTTAATACGCGGAATTTACTTGAGTTAAGTTTCATTTGCCACGTAGCACATCATTCGCTGATTTTATTAAGATTATTTTGAAAGATCGCATGATCTGCTGGAGATGAAACTTTCCGGTATAGCGCACAATCGTCAGCAAAGTCTAATGGTTTATTGAATGTTTGGAAGCAGGTCATTAATATATATCAAAAAGAGTTATGGTCTGAGCACGCTGCCATAGGGCACTCCAGAAATTACAGAAACTCGGGAATAGATTGCAATTAGGGATTGGGTTCGGTCGGTGAGAAAGGCTAAAATTTAATTTACTAGGAATGGATCAATTTAGAGGCGAGAAAGCATTGAAATTATTCGTTCATATTGCACTGCACCAAACGCCATGTTGAAATCAAATAACATAACATCCGGATGTGCTCCTGCCTGAGTATTAAAATGCAAATCATTCACAAATTCAAAAGACTGGGTGTTACAAGGTAGTTTTTGTTTCTTAATTTTTTTTTTACTTAAGTGCAAGCAGTCAGTAGAGAAGAATTTTAAGGAAGCAAAGAACGTTTCCCTCGCGAGGGTAAAAAAGAGGGCTGCTGAACTGTGCCAGAACTTGAGCCTGAACAGTTTAAAAGCGTCGATCATACGGGCTAAGAATCTTAACCTAAAGTTTTTTGTCTCTTTTTACAGTAAAGACTCATAAAGTAGACATGCCGTTTAGGGTTGTTGTGACACAGAGGGGCTCGTGGCAGATGCAGATGTCATCGTACCTTCAGCGTCACCTTTCCCAGCTTCACTTGAACGATCCTTTCGGGGCTAACAACGCAGAAGGTGTGCTGGATTTTCTGACATATTCTAACCCTGGTGCCTGTGATGCGGTATCATTTGACGTTGAAAACCCTTTTTATTCTATCCCACATGACCGTCTCTTTGTAGCTATTCGTGAGGCCATTGAAGTGTTTGGGGAGGTCAAGTTCCAAAATCAATGTGGGGTTGCCACGGAAGGTTTTCTAGAGTTGCTGGGCTTTTATTTGGAATTCACATATATTGTTTTTAGAGACGTACAGCTTGTGCACAAGCAAGGTGTGTATTGGTGCGAGTGTGACTCCAGAGTTCAGTGATCTGTACTTAGCAAAATGTGATAGGGAGATTAGGAACAGATTGGAGGCAGGAGTCGTCCGTGTGTTCAGATTTGTAGATGACTATCTTGTTCGGTTCCGGAAAAAAGTTGAGTCAGAAAGGGCGGTGTTTGTGTCACACATGCTGGAGATTTTAAAAACTAGCGCCTCGGGCTTGAGTTTCACAAGTGAGAACCCGGTGGAAAGGGTTTGAGTTTTTGGATCTGAAGTTGGCACTTCGCCCGTCTGGATTCATGGTTTTGCGCAAAAAAGACGGACACAAGAGAAAGAAACAAACATGAGCGCGATGCGCTCGTGTTTGTTTCTCTCTCTTGTGTCCGTCTTTTTTGCGCAAAACCATGATACGCTCGTGTTTGTTTCTCTCTCTTGTGTCCGTCTTTTTTGCGCAAAACCATGATGCGCTCGTGTTTGTTTCTCTCTCTTGTGTCCGTCCTTTTTGCGCAAAACCATGAATCCAAACGTTCACCAACTCGCCCAACAACAAACTATTTTACTTCTCCCGTCGCATGTATGTCGGGCATACTGTCCTAGGGCGAAAAAAGGTGTTTTGCCTTATGACCCTAACCACTCCAAGATTATTACGAGGGGGATAGCCACAACCTGCCTGAACGCGGCCTTAACGAAGTCTTGTACGCACAGCGCAGCCGACAGCTTCGGGTTACAAGTGAGGAAGCTGGAGGAGGGAGGTTTCCCCTGTGAGATCATTAAGGGGGTGGTAGAGGGCTTGCTAAAGAAGTTTCGTGGAGGGGGGAAGAGGGAAGAGAGGGGCAAGCCAGATAAGAGACCAGTGGTAATACCGTATATACATAACGTTAGCCATAACATAAAAAAAGGCGGGGGAAAAGCATGGCATTTCGGTTCTCCTTTCAGCTCCACAGAAATTAAGCAAGCTATGTGGGAGGGTGGGACGGGGTGACACACGGGTAGGTGTCACCGCGTGTGTCACCTACCCGTGTGTAGGTGACACACGGGAAGCACGCAACAAAATACGTAGAATGCAGAGTGGGGGTTGTGTACAGAATTCCTCTGTTTTGTGGGAGGGTGTACGTGGGGCAGTCGGTTTGATGCGTGAACGAAAGACTGAGGAAACATGCCCTGTCATTGAGGTCAGCCCCCTCTGGCAATCTCGTGGTGCATTGCAATAGCTGTGAGTGTTTACCCTATTTAGACAATACCGTGATCTTGGCACGAGACAAAAACAGAAAGACAGAGGAGATAACGGAAGCGTTTTTTATTTCCGATTGTGACGAAGGTACATGTGTAAGTGCCCCATCGATAACCCTGTTTGAATCGGAGTTATCGTTTTTACGATCATGCACGGTGTAAGAGTACGAAATGTGATAAACGGCGGTTGACTGAATCGGATGTGTGTCTTGTTGGTTTCGCGGTACGTGTGCTTTCCCAACATTAAACCAGTTGCAAGTAGCGCTCTGTGGTGTGTGTCCCTCCTACTCGTCCGTCGCTCTTAGCGCTTTTAACCCCTAAACAGTAGGCTTTCGATCTGTTGGTTAGCACAAGGGAAAAATAAACATTGATTGATTGATTGATTAGTCACCTACTTTGACGATCGTCTTAACAATGGCGAAACGCCAATCGAGTGAGACATTTTCCGAAAGAAAGCTTTATTTGAATTGTTCTAAAAATATGGGTGTCACAAAACGTTTTATTAATTTCACAAACGTTCCTGAGATGGGATTCTCTCCAGGAGTGCACTTGGAAGCGTTTGGATTAATGTTTTGATACCGACCCTACTGAATTCGATGGGGGGCATTATAATACAAGGGAAGTCGGCATACGAGGGGAGAGGGAAGTCTTCCTTGGTGAATATGAACCCCACCCCCCCCCCCCCCCCCCCCAAAACAAAAGGAAAAAAAAAAAACAAGTTCAGAAAAATTGTTGCTTCGTTGTCGTTCATTCAACGATTATCAGTTCCTGCAAATACTGGGTCATTCCGAGCTGGGCTCGAATTGATGGCCCTTACGAAGTACAGGGTGTCACAAAAGAAAATTTACACGATCTTTTTTACCGCAAACATGAACTAGGCATCGCCGAACGCTCATTCTCCACCCAAATGTAGAGCTGGAGGTCACAACCAGGTGCCAAAGTTTCAACCCGATCCGATAACTTAATCAAAAGTTATAAATGATTTTTTTGAAAATTTCAATGGGAAAATCGCGGCCGACGGAGTTTTCAAAGACATGGGGCTCTATGGCACCAGAAACCGAAAACGAGCGAAAATGGGGTCCCTTTTCCCATTGAAATTTTCAGAAAATCACTTATAACTTCTTATTAAGTTATCGGATCGGGCTGAAACTTCGGCATCTGGTTGTGACCTCTAGCTCTACCTTTGGGCGGAAAATGAGCGTTCGGCGATGCCTAGTTTATTTTTGCGGTAAAAAAGACCGTGTAAATTTTTATTTGTGACACCCTGTACATGGGATAATTTGGGACCGTAAAACTCCTTAGAGGTTTTTACTGGGGTATTAGTCTGTCTCAAGATGAGATGGTTGGTTTTGGGGTTTTTTGGCGCAGCAGCATCGGGGCCATAGTGCGCCAGAAACATTATGTAAAAAAAGCCTACATTCTTTAAGGATTGACTAAAGCCCCAGGGCGGACCTTACGAGGAACTAGACTTATAATTTCCGCAGATTATTAATTTCTTCCAAAAAATTAAAAACTTGTGAGACTGGGACAAGAGGCTCGTCACCCAGTAAAAGAGCCAAGTGAAATGGTACATGTTCCCGATAGAATATAAAAAAAACAGGTTCGACGGTTCTCTTTAAAGTGTGGACAAACTATCAAAATGTGAAGTATACTTAATGGTTCAGAATCGAAGTCACAGGTCGGTTCACTCTCCCTACGCAAGAGGTAGCTATGGGTAAGGTGGGTATGTCCTATTCTCAATCGGCATAAAACTATCTCATAAAAACGCTCTCGGTGTCTGGCACTACGCCACTCGTTAAGGATGGGCTTAATTACATGGAGTTTGCTTTGCAGCTGGAAATCTCATTCCCTCTGCCGGGTATATTTTATTTGCCTTTTTAGTGGTACTCGGTAATCAGTAGCAGGGATGCTGTTATGGTCAACTGTCCTATCTACACACGCAGAAGCTGCACGGTCAGCTAGCTCGTTGCTTTCAATGCCAATATGGCCAGGGACCCAGCAGAATTCTATGTTTCTTCTTTGCCAGTGCTTGTGTTAGTGTGTTACAAAGTTGCACAAGCAGAGGGTGCTTTCAAGATCTTGGAGAGTTGAGTGCTTTCAGTGAGCTCAGAGAGTCAGAGAAAATGACAGACTTTCTATATCGATGTCTGGCAATATGGTCAACTGCAGTTATCAGACCATAAAGCTCGGCAGTAAAAGTTGAGGAATTTTCGTTTAACCTTTTTATAGATCTGCAGCCCTCGCCGATAGCGGCACAGCCAACGTAGTCTCTGGTTTTTGATCCAGTAAAGAAGTGCTTGTAGCCATTGTACGAGGTACACAGCTCTAGGAATTTTTGCCTGAGAACACTAGGGTCAACTGTATCTTTTCTGTGCTTGGTCAAAGAAAGATTACAACAAGTATTGGCAACTTTCCAGGGTGCAGTTCTTTGTTGAATTTCAAGAACAGGAGAGAGAGCATCAAAATTGTATTGTTCTGGAGCAATTTTTACACGTAGTGCAAAGGGAGAGGTTACAGATGGTTTGTGCAGAAATAAGCGCTCATAGTTTATGTTTTTTAATTATTTCGTAAGCAGAATTTTGCGGAAAAGAACGGAGTCTTAGAAAGTCCTAAACAGCGAGAAAAAGTCTACGTCTCTCGAGCGAGCACTCATGCGATTCAGCGTACAGGCTAAGTACCGGCGACGTACGGAATGCTCCCGTTGCCAAACGGATCCCCTGGTGGTGAATAGGATCAAGCATATTGAGGGTGGATGGTTTCGCAGATCCGTAAACAAGGCTTCCATAATCCAGGGTAGAGCGCACTGCAGCCCTGTAAATCCGTAAAAGACATACCCTGTCCGCGCCCCAGGTGCGATGTGAAAGAACTTTTAAAATGTTTAGTTTCTGCTGGCATTTCAGTTTCAGTGCCTTGATATGGGGGCCGAAAGTAAGCTTGCTGTCAAACGTCACACCGAGGAACCTGTGTTCCGGTCGGACGGGAAGGGGTGTGCCATTTACGTGAAGCGATGGTTCGGGAAACATTCCCCTTCTCCGGGAGAAGCAAACAGCCTCGGTCTTCTCAGCAGAAAACTTGAAACCATTCTCATCAGCCCATTTACTCATTTTATTAATGGTTACTTGGATTTGGCGCTCACAGATAGATAAATTACATGACAAAAAGCAGACCTGGACGTCATCGACATAAAGCGAGTAGGAGACCGAAGGTGGTATTGCTCGGGACAGAGAGTCAATTTTAATAAGAAAGAGGCTAACGCTCAGAACACGTCCTTGTGGGACTCCATTCTCCTGGATGAAACATGACGAAAGAGTTGTTCCCAATCGCATCTGAAAGGTGCGATCCCGCAAAAAGTCTGGGATGCAATTAAACATATTCCCGCCAATATTCATCTTGATAAGGTTTTGAAGGATACCGTACCGCCAAGTGGTATCGTAACCCTTTTCAAGGTCAAAAAATGCTGAAAGGTAAAACTGCTTGTTTATAAAGGCCTCTCGAATGGCCGTTTCCAATCGTACGAGGTGGTCGGCAGTGGACCTTGCGGCACGAAAGCCACACTGTAAATTGCTTAAAAGCGAGTTTCGTTCCAGAATGAAGATAAGCCTATTGTTAACCAGCCGCTCGAATGTCTTTCCCAGGCAGCTAGTCAGGGCTATAGGCCTATAGCTGGAGGCTTTACTTCTGTCTTTTCCCGGTTTGAAGATAGAATAGGCAACAGCCCTCTTCCACACGCTCGGCAGCTTCCCCTCTGCCCACAATCTATTGAAAAACTGGAGGACAATGACGAGGAATGCTTCAGGCAGATGGGAAGCCATAGTGTAATGAATGTCATCAACCCCGGGGGATGTAGCTTTTGCTGTGGCGATGACTCGACGCAGCTCAGTAAGAGTAAAAGGCCGGTCATATTCTTCGGCACAGCTATCAGATCGGCGCATTGGGACCTTCTCAGTTTTGGTTTTAAAGCGTAAAAACTTTTGCGTACAATTCTTAGAGCTGGAGACCTGCGCAAAATGTCTACCCAGTGCATCAGCCTTTCCTGCACAGATGAAAACACCTCTTCATCGTCGGCTGACAGCAGGGGGATTGAAAAGTGGGCCTAATCACCATCCATTCGCCTTACCCTGTCCCACACAAGTTTGGCTGAAGCAAAACTATTAATGGAGGAAGTATACGAGTGAAAGGAACGGCGTTTCGCTTCTCTCCTGACGTGTCGGGCTTCTGCTCGCAGGTGCTTGAATGCGAGAAGGTTGGTGGGGGTGAGATACCGCCGAAACTTTGCCGAAGCTCAATTCTGGCGATTTCTGGACTTTCGGCACTCCCTATCCCACCAAGGCTTTGGGCGCTTGGGTAGCTTACCCAAGGTTTGTGGAATAGCAGCACGAGTTGCATCAACAATGGCAGCTGTGATGATTTCATTTTCTTCTTCAATAGAGTGTGCTACAGGCAGGACAGAAGACGTTACACATTCCTGGAAAAGTTCCCAGTTTGCTATAGAAAGTTTCCATCGGGGATAGCAGCAGGGGAGAATAGGTGGGGGCTCTGTGGGGATGAGACGGATAGGGAAGTGGTCACTGCCACGTGGGTTGTTCAGGGGGGCTATGTTGCTCTTTTTGCACTCCCAGGAGACTAGGGAGAAGGAAGTGACGTCAACAACGCAGCAAATGCAGTTTGGATGTTGATTTTGTTTTCTTCTGTCAACATCCCATCTGCGTTTGCTCTAGTCGTTGACGTCACTTCCTTCTTCCAAGTCTCCTGGGAGTGCAAAAAGCGCAACGTAGCACCCCAGGACAGTCCAGGTAAAATTTGTGAACATGAATGAAAAAACAATGGATAGGTTAAGGCAGGAAAAGGAGTGGTGAGTCGAGCTAAAATATGTGGCCTCACCAGTATTTAGGAGACTGGCAGCTCTTCGGGAGAGAAACCTTTCTATAACAGATCCTCGGCTGTCGACCCGTTGACTTCCCCAGAGCGGATTGTGGGCGTTAAAATCTCCTAGGAGAACATAGGGTTCTGGAAGCTGGTCTGTAAGGCGTTCAAGATCGGTCAGCGTCAGGGAGGATGAAGGGGGTACGTAGAGGGAGCATATGCTAATAAGGCGATCTAACATCAACCGTACTGCAACAGACTCCAGAGAAGTGTTCAAAGAAATTTCAACAGCTGGTACCGTGCCGTCCACAACAATGGCAACTCCTCCGCAACTGCCAGACATTGTTATGCGATCTTTGCGAAAGATCGTAGGATTATCGATCGATGGTCGTAAAAAAATTACCATTCGACGGTCCCAAAATGTCTCCTGGAGACATACTGCAGAGGGTGTGTACTCCTGAAGCAAGGAGTGAACATCATCCAGGTTGTGAAAAAGTCTTCTGCAATTCCACTGTAAAAAGCCTCCTGCCATAAAAATGTGTTAAGCTAAAAGGGTCGTTAGAATGCGTATAAAATTTTAAAATCGCTAAAATGAATAATGAAATTAATAATAAAAAGCCAGGTTATTCTGGTCTCAAAATATTTATCACAATGCAATTCACATAAAAAAGTATACAATGTAAAATTGGAGAGCTCCAGAAATAAAATATATGGGGTATATACATGAGGAAAAATGCATGGGGTGAAATTAGACGCTTTGGGTAGAGAATTCATTTAGGAGGCTGAACAGGCGTTTTTGTTTTGTTCTTGGGTTTTGGGGTCTGCCAATCCGTGTCTCCGAGGTGAGACAGGTTTGTGGATGGATCAGCAGCCCCAGCTGCTACTTCCATCTCCCTAGTTTTGCAGGCAGGCTTGCCTGCAGGCTTCGGTTGATCGGGTGTTCGAGAGGGCGGTTGCCGCTCTCGGCCCGATCCACAGGGAGGAGTGGAGGAGGAGCTGGGCAAATTGTCCTGCTCCATCGGTTCCACTCCATTAGAGCCAAGGGCGGTGCGAGAGTCGCGCCGCTCCCTAAAAGAAAAGCCCTTCCCAAGCGAGTTGGAGCGAGGGCTTCGCTCCTTCTCCCTCGGGGAGGGTCCAGGAGGGACAGTGGGCACTGCTGCCACCGTCCCACTCTGTGAGGGGGCAGCTTGCGTGCTCCCTCAGGGTGTCTGAGGGAGCAGCTGCCTGCGTTCTGGAGTTGGGGCATTGAGGGCCATTGCCAGCATCTCTGGGGAGACCTGGGTGGCCCTCGACTGCGAGCGTGGTGCAGGGCCCCTGCGCACCACCTCGGCATAGCCTCCCTTTGAGAGGACCGACAACCTTTTCTTAGCCTCTGGGTATGTGATATTTTCCTTAGATTTAGTGAAATAATTTCTTTTTCTTGTTTCCACAGAGGGCAGGTGCGGGAGTAGGCTGGGTGGGGTCCACTGCAGTTACTGCAGCGGGCCACTGCGTCGCAGATGTCAGCGACGTGGTCCTGCCCTCCGCACTTCGCACAAGTTACTTTTCCTCTGCAACTCCGTGAACTGTGGCCAAATCGTTGGCAGCGGAAACATCGTTGCGGGTTGGGGATGTAGGGACAAATGCGGCAGTTCAGGTAGCCTGCTTTGACTGTTGGGGAAGGGCATGTTTCTCGAAAGTCAGGATAACGCGCCTTGATAGGGTTTTTCTGCCATCTTTTCGGAACATTATGCGTTTTACAGCGACAACACCGGCGCCTTTAAGTCCTTCAAGGAGTTTTTTGCACTTGTTTCCAAAATGTCGTTTTCGGAGAGAACTCCACGGATGGTGTTAAGTGTGCGGTGAGGACTCACCGACACTCTCACATCGACAATGTTTGTGAGCTTACGTAATGCCTCGCTGTGAAGTTTTGTATCCACCTCAACAAGGAGGTCTCCAGAGTGGAGTTTCTTGGCCTGATACGAGAACCCGATAAGATGTTCCAGGACCTTCGACACAACAAAAGGAGATATCTTTGCAACGGACTTTTGTTCATTTAAAGAATGAACAACAAAGAACTTGGTAAAGTTTTCCACAGGAGGGTCTTTTTCGATGGTTTTGTGCTCAAGGTAGCGCCTTTTCCAGGGCTGTCGTGAGCTGGGTTTAGGAGGAGGGGCAGCCATAAGAGGCGGAAAGTGTTCAGAACCTGTGGTGTGCCGCCCACCACGGAGCCCTACAAGGGAATAGTTAACGGACCATAACAAAAAGGGCTTTGCTGGAGCCGTTACACTATTAGCACTGCCCAGGTACTATTCGCAACTCCAGCGCGCCGTTCGCCCTCCCGCGGACAAAAGGAAAACCAGAGGAGCGGGGACGGCAGCGGTGACGGCGAACGCGGTAAAGGTGGCGGGGACTGTCGGTCTTGATGCATGAAGCCGTTTTAACGAAAAAAGTGAGCGCGTTAAAAAAGGAATTCTTGTGCTCCGCCTCACAACAGCCTTGCACAAAGGCCCGGGAGGTCTAATTTCATTAGGGACTTTTTGTGTATCGCATACGCTGCGGATTTCTAGTCTTGTGCATGGGCGCCAGCTCAATTTGTGCTGAAGGTAACGGAAAACGCTCCCGCTAATAATGAAGAACTCTATGTACGGTCTACGGAAAGTCTATTCTTTGCCATAAGTAGGAGAAAACTCATCGCGCAATGGTATGTCGAGCAATACAAATCGGGAATGGGTTCGCGTTTTAAGGCCGTTATAAGGAACATGACCATTTATTCCAAGCACTCTAAGAATACAGTATACCCGTACTTGCTTTCGGGTAAATACAAAGCAAATAAAGAAATGCTCGAAGCATTTTAAGCGTGTCTGTGTTAGCCAGCCGTTTGTGACGAGAGCTTAGAACGCGCAGTTTTGGCCAGAGGGACCGCAATTTTACAAATAACACGGTACAACAAATGTACGGTATATTAAAACATTTATTCTCAATAAAGCAATAAATAAAACCTCTAAACACGCCGATTATGTTCATAGTAAGTTTTTTCATAGTGTACGACAACCCTAAACTTCAGTTGGACGTACAGCTCACTGACGTTGAACCGGTGCTACCAACTTTCACGAGCGGCTTGATAGTTGAGTTGTGCAACTTATTAAAATAGTTTAAGTAATTGTAAATGACTGTTAAAAAGAGAAAGTAATCGGGGTTTTCTTGGCCCTACTGCAAAACCGCGGTGTTTTTGTTTTTGGTTTTCGATACTCTTTGATGCGTACTTTAGCTGTTTGATATCTTATATTGCGCCGTCATCAAGCCTCTCGTAAAAGTTGGGGCCATCAGTTTGACGTCAGTGGGCTGCACAGCGAACTGAAGTTTTGGAGTGTCGTTATTAGAGTGACGCGCACGGCAATGCTTCTTGCGCGCACTGAAAATTGTGCTTCAAAGGCGCAGCGCGAGCTTGCGGTTGTAATGCGACACCGCACTGTAGCCTGTGGTAATAAACCTTTTATCAATAACCATAGAACAGTTTGATTACGTGTTGCAATACACTAAAACCGAGACGGTAAGCAGCGATTTGAGAGGCCGTGACGCGAAGACACCAATACTGTGTATTGCTGCTCTTCCGAAGCTTGACGGTCACCGTTTGAGGCTCTCTTTTTAGAGCACTAACGGCCAGGCAAAGCGCAAACATATCTTCATCACCCTCAACAATATTCTGCCACAAACAGTAACGTGGCCGGTGCCTAAAACGCGCTCGCTCACCACAAACCTTCGCACTTTGAGGTTTCTGCAACTTCTAAATAACACCATGCTCGTTTTCCTAACGTGCATCAGCATCTCCGTCACCTGTAATAATACCCCCCTCCCCCCTAACAGCTTCACATTTGTAGACAAATAAATCATTTTTAGCGCGCTGAACAGCGTCAGCGAGCAGGCGCACGGGGTATCCTGGAAAATCTATCCCCGCCTCTTCCGCCATCTTGTAATTACCGCCCCGCCATCTTGAAACTACCGCCCCGCCACCTATAAAGGCGTTGGAGTTGCGAATAACCAAATGTGGTTTTGGACAAGAAGTCTGTCGCCACCCAAGGTTAGTCCTTGACGCCAAAGGAGTTGAAAAAGGAAAGAAGAGAAATGAGGAGACTAAAAAGAATGAGAAGATAAGAGCGAAAGAAGGGAGGGGATAGTAGAAGTGGCGACTGACTGAATCATCTTGGTCGGGCCAAGCCAGGACTCCCGTCTACGGGCAGCGGAAGCCGAAGTGGTGTATTGCCTCGCCCGGGGGGCTCCGAAGGGTCCTAACCTACCCCGGGCTCGGCTCAACCACCAGGATGCCCTTTTCCCCGGACACGGGAAAGCCACGCACAGCCAGACGTGGGCGGGCGAACCCGCACGGCTCAGGGTCCGTGGAGTCGCCACTCTCCAAACACCTGCTTTCACAGGTGCCCCCTGCGGGAAGTCTGTCTCAAAAATAGGATATCAAAGGACCAGTCATTCTCGACACCACTCATTTTGGCTTTTGGAAATAGACCTTTCTTTTTATTCCGTAAGCGTTTTAATCATCGTAAACCGACGTGAAAGGGCACTGGCTTTCATTCTGACTATGGGGAGGTACGCGGAAATAAGACGCTGCAATGTAGTTTTCATTTCAATCCAGCTATCGTTCACCGAACAATGGATGCAAGTCATGGTGTATAGATCGGAGAACAAGGCAGTTTCCCGATTAAGGTGTCAACATGAGTCCGAGCGTAACCATAAATGAGCTTGTGGTAGTTTTTCAGTCACTTTAAGGCAAGAGATGTTTCATCATGAACAATGGTGCGATCACTAATAAGGTCGGTAATGCTAGTTGAATTAAGATGTTCGGGATTAGGAACTCAAAACATATTCAGCGTTGCATTTCCCTGTGTCGGAACTTTTACAATCGCTGTTAGTTAAAACTTTTCCAACAGAAAAAAAGAAGAAAAAATTAAAACTCACTCAAGTGGCTGGAATGCAAAAAAAAAAAAAAAACTGGGATAGGGTTGCACTGTTTCCCAGTTTATTCCAGGGCAGTTAAAATCTCCAGCAAGTGTGAGGATATCGTCTGGGTGCTTCTTATTGTACTAAGGCATCTGTACAAATCATCTTCAAAGACACCAGGGTTCGAACCTGGAGGGTGGTAACAAACACTAATCAAAGCGTGGCTGCGGTCTGATTCCACAAAAATCCAGAGCGATTCAAGAGAGCAATCGAACTTCATGAGGACACAGGGTATATCTTCTTTAACGGCAATAAGCACGCCTCCTACCATCAAAGAAACTTGATTCCTTCGAAAGAGTTTGTTTTTATGTAGTTTTAAAAAAAAAAAAAATTGGGTTGTGTGTGTGTTTATACAGCCTAGAACTTGGTCTGCCTCACAGGGGCGACGAGTCTCCCAGCTGTAGATGAGAAATTTAGCCAGTGCGGTACAGCCGCTAGCCTGGGGTCTTTAACGTGCATCACGCAGTAGTGGTACACGACTGCATGCCGGTACGATGCTCATCCAGATCGAAACGGGCAGGGGTGGGGCTCGAACCCAGGATCCCTGGGTTCTGCAGCGCGAGCTTTCGCTCCACGTGCTCCGAGCTGGTGTGCGCTAGACCACTCGGCCACCGATCCCCCCTATGTAGTTTTTACTTAATGTTAATTCTGCGTGCCTGATATTGGATGTCAACCACGTTTCCGTACCGACAATATTATCCTGCTGGCATGACGAAGTGATAATTCGAATTCATCTGGTTTGGAAACTAAGCTGGGGAAGTTCGCACGAAAAAGGATAATATGGGCACGTTTCTGCGGCTAGGTGGGTGAGACACTTTGGTGTTATCAGTGAGTCACTCGGCGGGGCGTGTGCCCTCACGTTGGTGAGTTTGCAACTTGATGACCGCAGTGTTTTTATTTTGGTACACAATAGCTTGGTTACCGAGGCGTACGTAGTTGATCATATGACAGCTCATGTCTAATTTTCTGAGTTCGAAATTCGTACGCAAACTCCCACAACTTTAGCCTGCCAAACAAGACACTTGGGGGAAAATATTCAGAGACCAAAGCTATCGTGAAATATACACTTTCAAGCTTGAAACGACTTTTTATGACCTCGACTTTGGTTTTATTGCTGAAAATTTTTATAATAATTTGCCTGGTTCATCCTGTCCTCTTTTGACCAAGACGATGACTTCTCTCAATTTGACCAAGGTTTTGGGTAATGTCTTCCTAACAGTGTTTGTATTTGGGCTAGTTTGAAATTTTGAAGTATACTGCGCTGCGAAGTTGCACCGAACACGTAAATACGTAAACTATGAGACAGTTTGGCAGACCGATATAACAGACGATATGTCTGCTATACCGTCTTATAGTTTACGTGTTTATCTCTTCAGTGTAACTTCGCAGCACAGTATGTTTTCCTTTAAGAAGTTTGAAACTAAATTCGCTGTGTCATTCCAGTTCTCGTCTCCTTCCGGCCGGCATTTTTGTTTTTAGGTCATTTCTGCCCATCCGATTCTTTTTGTCGTCTAGGTTTTCCGAGAGCACAGCCAAGTGGTTAGGCACGCCCGCACACTTACGCTGTACATCACCCATAGTCGTGCTAAGAGTGTCCAGTTAAGAGTGTCCAGCTGACGCTGGACACTCTTAGGACACTTCCTAGGACTCGGTGTGTCCAGCTGACGCTGGACACACCGAGTCCTAGGAAGTGGACCCTCGATTTCCACCGGATGAAAACGCAGATATGTCGTGTCGTCACCGGTCGTGATTCTAGCGATGTCGCAGCAGCAGATGTGACAGCTAGACGACCTGCTGCTGCAGGTTGCTGACACATCTGCAGGTTGCTGGAGAGCGACCTGCAGCAGCCGCTCCTCTCCAGGAGTCGGGACTCCGGGACGACAACGACGCTCACGTTCGTTTATGTTTTTTGCTGAAACTTTTTGCACCAAGTCCCAGGATCGCGACATCCGGCCACATGTGACGTCCCTTGTTGCAACTTCGGGAACACTTTCAACGTATGAGCGAGATGGGACTCTAAACACACCAGTCGAAGATGCGTTCTATGCACTGTACGGATATGTCCGCCGTGCCTTGAATTTCACCTTCCCGTATTCTGAAGGGTGACGTCGAAGCCGGTGCCACCCTATTGGCGGTGGCGCTTTATTTGATGCTCCAGGCAAGTTGTGTACCGTTCAGAGCGTGTCGCGTATCCACTAACGACCACATAATGCGCAGTCCTTGTCAACCACGTTGGATTGGGTTTTCCTTCCATTTACCTAGCCGGTGCCACTGGTGCGATAGGTTTAGATCCTCTTTAAATGATTTCAGGGACTACAATGAACTGGTAGTAATTACGGTTGAGGCTAACAGATATTTGTGTTTCGTTGCACCCAAATGCGTTAAGGCCCGTTCACACACTTGCGACTTCTTTGCACCATGTGTCCTGAAACCTTTGAAATCTACGCGCAGAGCGCAAGTGCGTCTGCTTTGTTTGCAGGGGCTGTGGTGACGTCAGAACGCCGAGCCCTGATTGGCTCTGCTTGAAGGATAGTGGGTAGACCTGAAGGCAGCTTGCTTCGAGGTCTACCCACTTTCTTTCAGTCGGAGCCAATCATAACTCTGCGTCGTTCTGACGTCACCGCAGCCCCTGCAAAAGAAGCAGACGACTTGCTCTCCGCATTAAATTCTTTTACGACGAGAGAACGCACTGGCGCCACCTATCGGGCAGTCATGAAACGCTTGTAGGTCTTTTATAATTTCTATTTTTCCGCGCACCTTTTCTTTATTTATTTTTTTGGCTGGAAATGTTTGTCTTTATATTATAAACTAACATTTATCCTAACCAGTATGTACTATCGGGTTCAAATGAAATGCGAACAGCAGAGCGCGTGGCCGTCGGTACATGTTGCGCTTCCTGTGGGACTTTGAAACTGGTAAAAGTGCTGGTTGAAGAGTACGGCGCTGCGAGGGTGTGCGTCCTATTCCGATGAGTTTGGCCCTCGGCCAGTACAACCCAAGCTTCGACGCTGCGCCTGGGGTGCGATGGAATTTCCGTCACAGCCACGTTCGTTGGCTCGGCATGAGCCATGCGAGGAAGCTCGCAGCTCACAGCA
The DNA here is from genome assembly GCF_016920785.2 of Ixodes scapularis. Classification (NCBI taxonomy): domain Eukaryota; kingdom Metazoa; phylum Arthropoda; class Arachnida; order Ixodida; family Ixodidae; genus Ixodes; species Ixodes scapularis. The sequence continues at coordinate 808,956 of NW_024609839.1, read as the reverse complement.
GGAGCAGGCTGTTTGCCAGTGCGTATGTGGAGCATTACCGCAGCGTCATGCTCCCGTCTGACTTGCGTAGTTTTTCTTTTCTCAATGCGCGTTGTCATTTCCTTGTGAACAGTATAGGCAACCTGCAATGCTGTTTGGTTTGGCGCCACCTAGCGACTGAAGCAAGAACTAGTTGGTACCCCTGGGAGTGGCGGCTGCACTGTTCAAACGTGAGCTTTTACTCTGGTGGCGCCGCTGAGCCTAGCGTCTGAAGCAAGAAATACTGGGTATCCCAGGAAGCCGTGATTGCGTAACGTGCCAGTGGAGCGGAAGCTACGGCCCTGGCGGGCCAATCCGAACGTGACTGCGTATCACCGGAGCGCGCCTCAACTCCGACGAAGTATCAGTCTTTTCGCTGCGTCATGCTCCAATATGTGTGCGTTGCGCTCGTATACGTCGCGCATTTTGAAGCCTTCGGCACGCAATGTGGGGCTTATCGTTCGCCGTTTGCCAAGTTACAACGAGACAGGGTATAACCGTGCGCTCTCACCCTGCTGGCGCCGCCTGGCCGTTGCAGGCTGCCTATAGCAAAAACTGTGCGAAATTTGAGACAGAATAACGAGAAGGGACCGCAGGACGGCTGCTGACGCCCGAGTAAACTCAATTGCTCGGCAAAAATTTTTTATATCAGCTCCCAGCGTTTGCCCTATGTCCTCTCTGGTTTTTGTGGCTAACGCGTGGCACTAGAATTGCCGAAATGCAAATTTGCTAGCTCCGGCGTTCACAAAAAATGTTAACGAAATGTATAAACTTAATATTTGACCAACAAGCAACCTTTCCCAGAGCACAGCTGTAATTTCGTTGAGCGCGCAAAAGCACTTTGTTCGTGCACGCAAGATCCGGGGAGCTTGATTAACGTCAAGAACCACACAGCAGATGCCCTGGTTAAAGACAAAGAGCGCAGTCTTCTGCAACGTTTTGAAACAGCGCGGACGGGCAATGCCGTTTGTTTATGACGCGTGTGCAAAACGATTCAGGGAAAGAACTTCAATGCTGCAACCGGTCAATGCTGATACCACGCTTTCAATATGAACTAGAGCACATACTTTATTACGTATAGGTGTCTATAGATATTTATAAAAGCGATAAATCGCTTGCTTATGTTTTACTTCTTGACAGACAATGCCTGAGCGTTGCCATTCCCGAGCGGCTCAGAATTTTACCCTGCGGGAACAGAACAATATTCAAAGGGAAATAGGGAGACTAAGTGGACGCTCGTTAGGCACGAGTAAGAGAATAGGGCAGACGTTTCGGGACAACCAGCGGATTGACAACCTCTCTCATGGACCACGCCCGAGGGCGATGATGGAGGACGAGGACAGATTGATTGCAGCCGCAGTAGGCGATGATTTGACACTGACCGCCCAAGACATAAAACATGAACTCTACTTCAACGTGGGCGTCAAGACTCTGCGAATGCGACTGTACAAGGCTGGTCAGCGTAGCCGTCTCCAAACAAGAAAGCCAATGCTTTCGGCAGTCTACAAGAAAAAAAACGCTTTTTGTTTGCTCCAACAATATCCAGCTTTCACTTCAACAGACTGGCAGAAAGTGCTGTTCACTGATAAATCTATATTCACTACTCGCCGGGATCAACGTCAGCGTATATGGCGAGCCGACAGGACCAGAAATGAGCTCTGTATATTTATGTGAGAGTTTACAAATTGTTCGCGACAGCTAGCCCAAAGAGTATTCGACATAACCCTGTATTTGTTCACTAGCTGAGAAGCTAGCACATTATTTTAGCTCCTTAAATAGCACACTCCCATTAAAACAGTGTTAATGTCCCCATAAATTTATGCACAAGCCAAGCCATTTCACGATACTCTCGTGAGATGAGAAATTTAACTCGAATAAGAGCTGACGCAATAATTTAATTTTTTTTAGGTTCAAGGCATGTATTACTCATCGCATAGCCAATACCTGCCGTTGCGCTGTGAGCGTTTAATGCACGCTCTCAAAGGACGGACTGGGTCCCCTGGTTCGTATTGAGGGCCGCTTCAACTCCGCGGCTCACGGAGAGCTTTTGGAGTCGGTGCTCCTGCGTTACGTTTGGACGGCCGCTTCAGCGACAATGTCTTCTGTCTACTGCAAGACCGCAGCCTAATCCACAAAGCATGGTCCGTGACCAAACTGTTGCAAGACAGAGAGACTATGACACTCGAGACTCAGCTGGCCACCCAGGGAGCCGACATAAACGTCATAGAAAACGCCTGACGGGCAATGAAGAAGGCCCTCTCCCACCGGCCTCTGCAGAGAGGTTCGGTGGACGACTTGTGGCCGGTAGCCAAGGCTGAGTGGGAGCGGCTTCGAGCTTCGGACCTGGTATCCTGCCTGATGAAAGGTCTATCTCGTCGGATGGCTGCCGTTGCAGACGGTGAAGTTGACTTCGCAAAGTATTAATTGGCTCCTCACTAATACCAGCTTTGTGAAATACAACAACGAAATCAGGCCGCCCAAGACAGCTACTGCTGCGGCGCTACCTGATGCACCAGCCTTTGTCGGTCGCAAAACGTGTGTTCCCTTGTTCATTATTTCTGTTGGCACAAAAGCTCCCTGGCAATAAACAAGACTTTTCCCATCCGCGCTGTTTCACTATTTTGCATGAGCCATGCACCTTAGGTCCTTCACGGGGACGCCTGCGTGGTTCTGATAACTGACGTCAATCAAGGCTCACAGGTGTTCCGTGCACGACCGAACTGCTGCAACTTATATTTCACACTTCTGGCAAACGAGGTGATGTTTTCTTCTAATGGTTTTCAGCTGAATGAGGGGGAAAAAACGAAGGAGGGGAAAAAAAGACACACACTGTTGGGTATGAACCATTTACTGAAAATCCTCTTTTTCATTGACACTCATGAATTGAAACGTTGTGTTCCCAGGGGTAACTTCTTGGGTGTGATCCCTGATGAACAGCGTTCACATATTTCCAAATTGGTTGCTCACCAGGCTTGTGCTTATCTCATATACTCAAGATACTGTATTTAAATTACTTTTTGAACTGTCTTGGTAACTTGCAAATACTTTTGATTGAGAGCACTTAATACTTTATTTTAAATACACTTTTGAGTATCTTGTACTTATTATCTCAAATAGATTTTTGAGATTCCGCAATTTTCTGAGTTTTTTTTGGTATGAAGTGCCATCGGCGTGGCACTAAGGAACGGAAACATTCTTTCCAGCAACCAAATCCTGTTGCTAGCTCCGATAAGCTACGGTGACTTCTCGCCTGGCAACAGGTGTCAGTCGAGACTTTCTCGAACGATGGTTAGTCGATCCGATCAGGCATTGGACTCTGATTTAGCGGCGGATCTGCCGGCTGGCTGACACAAAACACCGTGAGACTCAAGGCGGCAGCATCCGCATGGTAACACCATAAAAAACTACTCTCATATTATAAAAGCCACCTTCTCGACACTCCATAGACTGCGAAATACTTCCTTAGCTTTCCCTTCTGCAATACTCTCACTTACTCAAGCTGTCATACTCACCATGATGGAAGACGAAGGTTCTGTTCTACCATGGCCTTATCTCAAACCTTAATTTTCATGTGTGTCCGAGAAAGGCAGGGTTCTGCAAGTGAAATGCAAGCTATGCCTCTCCAAGACAAAGGTGCTCTCCATGGGTATAGCTTAAAATTCCAATATACCGAAGTACCTAAAGGTACGTTTGAACTTTCATTCTTGCTTTCAGGCTTCAGCTCTACGTGTACAATTGTTTAAAGTTACCTTAAAGCATTTGCATTTTAGACAACCGCTCTGCGTATTTATTTCGCTCTAACTGCAATGAAGATAAAGAACCTAATCTGCTTAGTATTGAATTTAGCGATTTTCCTTCCTTTTGTTAGAGTAAACCGAAATTATGAGATGATGTCTTCCAGCGCAAACGACGGATGTCCGTCGAGAGGCTCGAGAATCAGCACCTGTTGCGTGCTAATAAACCATTCTGGCAAACCAGATTTGCGCAACTGTATAATTGCGTTTGGCACTGACGTCGATACAAATCACGCAATTCGGAAGTATCTTCAAAAGCAATTGAATCACCCTTCGCAGCATTTGCATCCTACTCAAGTTACTTTACAGTGAAAGTAACTTGAGTAGTATATTAAATACCTTATGAAGCAGGTATTTAGTAAGTTAAGTTAAGTACTTTTATCGAGTATTTTGTCCAACACTGTTGCTCATATAGGGCGCTTCCTGCGCTTACAGCTTTTTTTTGGGGGGAAATAGCGCAATGGAGGCGGCACTAACACGGTCAGCTCCGCTCGCCTCAATGGCCAGGGATTCCAGGATCTCCCTTGCAAGCTGCTTTTGTCTCTTGCTACGATGATGACGTTTAAAAAATCAGGAGCTTATTGGCATACTTGACAATGCGCCGGAAGGTGGCCAACTGATGTTAGTGCGCCCGCGGAAGCTGCATGCTGCCTGGTGTGGTCATCAATACAACGCCCAGTTTGCCCTATAGCTAGCATTTGCCACATGACAATGGAATATTGTAAACAACTCCTTTCTCGCATGGGGCGTAAGGTGTTCTGTGCGCGGTGCCGCAGGTGGTCTTCTGTTTTTTGTCAGTCCTGCAATTCACCCCACGGCACATGGCAAATGCCTTGTTGGGGGCTGAGCAGACGGCATATATGCCTAGTCGGGCGACGATTGATTTTAGGCGGTGTGTTAGCCCGTGGACGTATGGCAACACCACGAAAGGTTAGGGAGGTTTCTTTTTCGTTGATTGTGCATTTTCCTTAAGTTTTTGTCGCACTTGCTTCCAGAGTTGTCTGCATAGCAGTATAAGGAGAGTGGTCTACCCAAAGTCCTAAAGTCTACACACCTGTTTTTGAATGCTGCGACCGACCTTATGAGGGCAAGATTCTCGTAAGGCCGCGACGAGAGCTTTGGTGGCCAACCCTCGTTTTACAGTTTTTGAGTGTTCTGAGTTACTCGGAAGGAATCCTTTGGAGGAACAGGCTTTATACGTCCAGCACACGTGGGTTTAGTTTTGAACTCTGAGGAGAGATTAAGAAACCGTGCGGTTCGGTTTACTGGAAGTTCATGGGTGAAAGATAGTCCTGGGCAGCTGCGTTTAGAAGTGCGCGGGACAGCGTTTAAACATCTGTTAATCGGCTCGTCTGCATCGCTATTACACAGTATAAGAAAGTCATCTACATACGAAAAGATATAGCCTCGATGCGTTGACCTTTTAGGCTTTCTTGGATATTCTTCCCGCATGCTGCAAGGTACAAATCGCCTAAGTATGGGGCTACTCGAGATATTATATAGACACCACGTTTTTGAACATAGTGTTACTTCTGCCGTGATACCACAGTAGCAGTTAGGTAGACACCTAGAAGCTCCAAGAAGCTACCGAGGCTCCTACCAGCAGCATTTTACAAGCGTTGAAGGCCCTGCTCCTCGATGGTTTTTCCGAGGATGAGCAGGAAGGCGACATGGGGAATCAAATAGCAGATGTCCTGGATATCTAAGAAAGAACGCGGAACAATGACACAATCTTTTTTGTTTTTGCATTTTTTAAGGAAGCAAATCACTCTTTCTGAGTTTGGTGTTCTTAAATATTCGGTTACTTTAACTTGTGATAGAAATTTCGCCAAAACGTGTGACACATGGCCTTGCCAAGTGTGTCTCTTTAATACGAAGGCGCTCAAAGATACCCCACTTTTTTTGTGTTTTTTCGCCGAGAAAACGACACACAACTCAGCTTGTTACGATCCTCTGATCTTGCTGATGAGGCTTCTGCGTTGTTCCTTTTCGATTAATGTTAAGATGTTTTTATTTTTTTTATGATTAAGTTAATTTTTTATCTACCGGTCTGAAATTCTTTGATATGGCATGTTTGGCTATTCTCCGAGAAATCAGAACTACAAACTCTCCCTTTTTGTCTGAGAGGCATAGCCTTAGGTGGTGTAGGTTATGCGCCATTGAGGCAAACGTCATCTTTGGATTGGAGTGTCCGGGCTTCGTAGGCCGGCTAGGCATTCGAGTTCGTCATTGATGATCTGTGAGCATGTTTCCTAAGGCAATTTAGATGCGATTTCCAGAAAAATAGGACTTTATCAATGGCGTCTTTTCTTGGTGGGAGAGTCAACTTAAATCCTTGTACAAGCACGCGTTGGGCTGGTGCCGAAAGAAGAACGTCCCCGATGAACTGGAGTGGCGAGCTTTTGGGTCCCGTCTTGACTCTTCGTTCTAGATGTTGCTTTTATGTTGGGGGAAAGCACATATTCCAAAGGTACTCCGTGGTATATCTTGTCACGGTCATTTGGTTTGAAACAGCGTTGTTACTGAGACATTTCACCCTCAGAAAACTAGTGAAAATGCAAACTTGGCGCCATGCCTCGTACTTCAGAATTTTTGGAACTCGTTGTGATTATTTGAGGCGCGCGTTGAGCCAGATTCTGGCTGTTTGCAAAATGTCAATCATAAAGTTAAAGCTTTTTTTTAAAAAATAGTTCGGTGAATGCAGGAGCTGGCGGAACTGCATTTTGGCAATACCAGTGCCACACACAAGACACAAGAACTAGAAGCGACACAAGGCAAGCGTTGGGAGCTCATATATAAAAGTTTGACAAGTAATTGACTTTACTTAGGTGTCAACAGCCGTCCTGGGTCCCCTCTTGTTATTCTTTCTCAAATTTCGCAAAGTTTCGGCTATACTGTTAACCTAGAAAATGACAAAACATATTGAAAAAAGAAAAAAGCTACGCAAGTTAGAATGACGCTGCGGTGATGCTCCCACGGACGCGCGCGCAAGCAGCCTGATCCTGCTGTGAACTGCGAGCTTCTCGCATGGCTGATGCCGAGCCAACGAAAGTGGCTGTGACGAAACTTCCATCGCACCACCGGCGCAGCGTCGAAGCTTGGGTTGCACTGGGAGAGGGCCAAACACATCAGAGTAGGACCCACACCCTCGCAGCGCCCTACTCTACAACGCGCATTTTCGTCAGTTTCAAGACGCCTCCAGAAAACGAGGCATGTACCGCCGGCCACACGCTCTGCTGTTCGCATTCCATTTGAACCCGATAGTACATTTGACCTCGCAAATACTGCAAACCTTCGCTCTAGTAAAATGCCGTTCCAGGGTGCCGTATAGGTTGCGCCAGAGTGCCGTTGTGTTCTTTCGTTGTCAGAGATTTGAAGAGGTCTTAGGGCCCTCGTTCCTAAGGAGTGGCCAGTGTGTGAACGGGCCTTTATGCAGCCTTGTGCCCCATTGCGACGAGAGAACAAGGGTCTTTAAACCCACTGGCTCCCGGCGTCATCCATGATGTAGCTTTCTAACTGCGCATGACTGTACATCGTTTCACTTTAAAGGCCTGTTCACACACTTGTGACTCCTTAGATTCGAGTGCCTTAAAACTCCTTGAGATCTCTTACGAGGAGAGGCTGGCACAATGGCGCCATCTATGCGGTGACTCCGGAACTGCATTTCACTAAAGCGAATGGTTTGCGGTAGTGGAGAGGTCACCGGTACGTATTATTTCTAAGAAAAGGCCGCGTATAACATTGATAAAAGCTTTTCAGGCAAAGAAAGAAAGAATAATAAGCAAAAAAGTAGGAAAGGTACGGGACCGCCAAGTGTTCCATTGCTAGCAAATAGGTGGCGCCCAGTTTGTTCTCCCGTCTACAGTTTCTGTATAGGCTCACTACGGGAGCCAAGAGTTGTGTGTCTGTTTTCCACGTGCCGCCGCTCCGCTATTCGCCGAGATCCGATCACGTGAGGAGCAGGATCAACATACTGTGCAGGAAAGACGGCGCTACGGGGATGGACACGCAACTCTGGCTCCCGTAGGGACCCTATACAGGCACTCTACTCCCGTCGTAAGACATTGTAGGAAGTTTCAAGGCACTCGCTCCCAAGAAGTGGCAAGTGTGTAAACAGGCCATACTCAGCCGACGCTACGAGATCATGAGACCAATAAAGCAGCTTCAGCAGCGCATGTAACTGGGACTTTCCTGTTTATGATTTGTTCAGTGATGATGGGACACGTACACAAACATTACGAACACAATAATGGTGCGATTTTATGCTGTTCGTTATGTCCCATCAGCTTTTTGCGTCGGCTGCGTCTTTCCTTAAGGTAAAACAAAGTACAGAGCAATGGCCCTGCAATCTTTTTCCGACCAATTGCGTACACAGTGCTCCTCAAACTTATCCGGAACACGCGAACGGTGTCTTATCTCATTGGAGTACTATCCAGGCGGCAGCTGAAGGACTGCTTCATGGCAGGTAGCGCTCAATGGAGCAGTCCGAGCAGGGCAGGCCGCTCGCTGAAGGCCGAAATCGCTGCTGAACCGAGAACAACACAGCAACCTTTCCTTCGAGGAGATTTACATTTTTTCGCCCCATTCGATAGTAATATCAAATGCTTCAGATTGAATTATCCGATCACCGACTGTTTCGACAGTTACGTATTCATCTTGATTCGATAAGATGGCGATAAATATATATTGAACGGTCGTCAAAAATGGCTGCGGTGCCCACGATCTAGCGAGCAGCCTCGCCTGCTTGGGCTGTTCCATAAAGCGTTACGTCATGCAGAGGCTCTTCGGCTGCCACCAGGATTGCGCTGCCATCAGATAGGACACCGTTGGCGTGTTCAGAATGATTTTGGAAAGGACTGTGTGATCTATGAGAAGTTTTTGTTCACAACATTGTCATAGCCTTTCAAGCTCATCCGTAAGGAATGATGCACGCGAAGAAAGAAAGAAAAAAAAGAAGAAAAAAGTAAATACACATGGACACTATAATTTTTATTCTAACAGGATTCAGCAAAGTCTATCTTCTGCAAACCAGAGACTATCTGACAACAATGTTTTCAATTCGCCTTCCAACCGGATCTAGCAAAGTCTGATTACTGTAAGCCAGATTTTGTCTATTCATTGTGTTTCAGAATTGCCTCCTAACCGGATCTGGCAAAGTCCGCTTGCTCTAAACAGGAGACTGTCTGACCGGACTTTTACCGTTTTGCCTTCTAACCGGATGGGGCAACGTCTGGTCTGTGCGAACCGGACTTTCTCCTTCGGATTGTGTGCGAACTGATTTTAAACTAGATTTCAGATTCCGGTTCGATTTTTAATCGCCTTTTTCTCTAGGGACGTCAGTCGCAAGTTTCCAGGGCTACCCGAGAGATGACCCCAGTGTGGTTTCTCGCTACAAGGAAGCACAGCGCTGCACAGCCTACTCGGTTTCATGGAAACGCAAATGTGTAAATCAGCGTTTAGAATGTTCTCGGCTTCTAAAATCCTAGGGTTAGACATTGAAAAGTGCTCCAAGAAGCCAGCAATGAAGGAGAGCAAACGCTTCTTACATGACCAGAAAGACAGGGCCACCACGACTGCTGTGGGACCGACGATGATGAGAAAGAGGATTACGGAGATGTTGCCGACAAATCTTTTGTTGCTGGAAAGGAGAAAGCAAAAACATAACAGGTTTTGTTAGCATGAGGTTGCCTCTCTTTCGATTTACTCATTGACTGTACTCAAGCGCCATTATGTTTTCTTTATCTATCGTAACTACAGTAATCTTGGGCAGAGCCTGAGACTAAGAAGTCAGATCCAACATTTGTTTCTATAATATTTAAGTAGGTATATGTAACTTCGGGGGATCATTTTTTTAAATTAGGCGGTGTTTTACATGGATTAATTTTTTCCACAGATTAGGTGTTTCTTTGGTGTCTACTTAAGGTAGGAGTCTCAAACTCTATATATTTATCATTGACTTGTGTTAGCCGCGCATGCTAAAAGCGCGGGCTATTCGCTTTCGATGAAGCCTCGGCGGCTGCACGAGCGCTCGTGCAGCGAGTGCTCCAGTCAAGGCAGCCAAGGCTACGCGCTCGCGGTTGCACAGCCTTTCCAGTCCATCCATGCTAAGCCTAGACGAAATACAGTAGTGGTATAGCCATTTCGGCTCACGTAGAACGGAAGGGTCAAGGAGAAATTGCTTATTTCACGGACCAAGATGGCGACCATACGGGGAGCTTAGCGCGACTTTCCCAGGATCCAGTGACTGTAGGGTTGCCGAGCGCGCGCCACCCTCTGTTTAGTTGCCCGCTCTCGTCGGTCACAAACAACGCCGGCGGCGCTCCAGGGGACAGTTAATGCTCTCGCATTAATAGCTTCCCACCGCAGTCAATGTGCGTTCAACGTTTCCGCGGCTTGGTCGACCCTATCCATAGGCTGATGTCGTCGCCAGCGGCACCGAGCGAACGAGCCACGAAACGACACCAGACCTTCAAGGAAGCTTCTCATCTGATTTTCATCTAGGAACGTTGGGACAGAGGACGCCGCGACGCTTCGAAATAACTTCGCCAGCTGCCAGAAGCGTTCCAGAAAAAAAATAATATGTTCAAAACGAGGACGACGCAATCCGCGACGATCTAAAAAGAAACGATGGCGCGTGCCCCAAAGGCCATCTCTGGATGTCAGCGACCACTAAGTTCATCAAGAAACGCAATAAACTGATTTCACTAAGCCTTCTACTTATGTGTGACGCCGCCATAACTGTAGTTCATAGGAAGCAGACGCCAGTTTACGAGAGAGCTCGTGTTCCGCTCACACAGCGCTCCAACTGTGATGTGATGCATAGCGACAGCGGTGGCGTATCAAACTACCTGCTGAGATCGGTCCATTCTGCCTGTAACGGCTGGGTCGATACATCGAAATACGGCTGCATTGTGTTTTTACTTTGTGTCGGGTTGCACGCAGCGCATTTAATGTTTTCACCCTGCTGTCGGCCCATGGGCTGTTCCGAATCGCGACCAATGCGAAACAAATACAAGCCGTTAGCTACATGCCGAACGTTTCAATTCAGAAGGAAATATTCATCTGTATGGGCGTAAATACGCATGACCTTTTGGCTAAAAACATTTACAAAACAAACTTTGACATAGGCTTTGCACGAAGTATGAAGAATGCATCTGAATGCTTACCTGGTAGCTGGAAAAGTTAAGAAACCATTTGTTGCCATCAACGTAAGCTTTTGAGCACCTCATAATAACATGTTTCCCGTCACCACACGCATCTAATTTTTATGGCCACATAAAATTGCGCGTGTGCAGAGAAAGGGAGTAAAATAAATCGTCCCTGATTTATTTTGAAGTCCGTAGGAGAAGCAGTTTAGGGGAACTAACATAGCACAGCGAATTTCTCGTGAATCGATCCGTGAGTTTCAGCTCTATATTGGCATTTTGTTTCAGTCTCTACTCCTGCTGTGTTCAACGCTCACCGAGTGAATTTGCCATTACCGGATTGCGGTTCCTAGGATTTCTAATGAAATAATCGCCGGTTGACTCTGTATATCGATCGAGGTTTGATTGAACGGTTGATAACACGAGGGACGCTTCAATTTGGAAGTTCTCGAACTTACAAGTGGGTAACTTTTCGGTGGAGTTCAATGTCAACCCTATAAAAAAAAATAATAAAAAAATAACACACTCAAGCCTGACTTTGAGGACAAAGTCTGGGGAGCACGGAATAATTGAGCACACAACGCCTCCCCGGAATCGCCGTGACGCCTTACGTCACCTCAATCTTGTTTTGCAAAATTTCGTTGGGAAATAGACATCACGTGACTTGTGGTCGCATGGCGTGGTCACGTGATTTCAGTGTCCCCGGTAAATTGAGGAGAATTAACGTCACGCGACATCACTTTTCCCGCTAAATTTAGCGGAAAAATTGACTTCCCGTGACCTGAGCTCACATGACGTCAAGTGACGTGAATTTCTCTGCTAAACTTGGAAAGAAAATCGACGTCAGGCGCCAATAATTCCCTCGCTAAATTGAGCGGGAAGTATGACGCGATGGTTCTTCGTAACGGATATTCATGACAGTCTTCTCATTAATTGCAGCTGATACAACAAATTCTTTGGTAGAAGTGAAGGAAAAAAGTGTCAATAATGGGTATGGCTTTCTTCGCTTCCGCACTGTGCTTTTCTTCTAATTAGGCCCGTAGCCAGGGAAGGGGACTAAGGGCCTCCTGCCCTACCCCCCCTCCCCCCCCCAAAAAAAAATAATAATAAAATAAAATTAAGATGGAAAGGGGGAGGCGCTCTAGCGCTGTTTTCCGCATGCGTTTTTGGTCTTCCTTTCCTTCTTCGTTGTCGCTCTTCCTGATCTCAGGGTTTTCCTTCATCCTGATCAATCCCCACCAGCTCGGTTATCCCCTAACATTCTGCGAAACACTCATTTTTCTTCCTTGATTTTACACCCCGCGGCGCAATTTTAGGATTTGTTTTTGCCGAGGGGAGGGGACTGGGGGATAGGGGCGAGAGGGGGGGGGGGGAGGAGAGGCTTTTAACTAGTCCCCCCCCCCCCCCCCCAAACCGAGAAAAAAAGAATATAAGAAAACTCTGCGACGATTCCACGCGCGTTTAAACAGCGGAAGCGAGGGCGTGATGCGTTCTCCCGCAAAATTTAGCGGGGAACTGCATTTGTCCCTAGGTCACGTAAAGTGAGTTTTTTTTTGCTAAATTTAGCGGGAAAGGGTTTCGTTTACGCTCACGCTGTCGCAAAAGTGGGGGGCGCAGACCATTAACAACTGCCGATAAAAAAAAAATATTAGGTACAGGCTTGCTTCAATTTGTGTTCACGGTTGAGAGCGTGTTGCCTGGCGCGATTCTGGCGGTGTCACCTCGGCTGATGTGAACGTCGCAATCTGAATAGAGTATTATTTTCTTTTATTAAATAAAGCACTAATCTTCGCTTCTTTTATGGTCCTTAAGTCTCTAATTGAACACAACTGACGGCCAAGCTCTTTGAGCCGATCCGATAAGAGTCAAGCACCAAAGCCACCAAAGGGAAGCTTTAGGAATGACAACGACCTTAGCGCTTCTGTTCCGTCCTTGCAATCGGGTCTTTTACTTTTCTCAGATTGCACCGAAATTCAAACGGCACGGAAAATTCTCGCCTGCTCGCACACTCCCTCGGCTGGTTCTGTACTCAGGTCCAAAGCAGCTGAGCAGAAGGACCGCACCCTTCACTCGCACCTCGAATCGCAAAGCTTTTTTTTTTTCCCTTCCTGCAGCCGTATTTAGCGTGTCTGCATAAATCGCTACCTGTTCCAGTCCTGGAGCGGATTGGTTACGACAAATTCTCGCAGCAGCGAGATATAATCCTTCCCTCAGAAACCGCCATCGCTTGCCGTAATCTCGCCAAAACCAGTTCTCGTGAGACCCACGCAAATTGGCAGCGGGATACGCTTCCCGTAATATTCGTAAAATAGCGCGCCTTCTCTAGCTTCGGCAGCTCCGCTAATTTTCCGCTAGCAGTGCACATGTGCAGTAGTGTCATCAAGGACCAAAAAAAAAAAAAAAAAAAGTCAAGACTCTGGTACGCCAACGCATCGCCGCAAGTTTGAATCGTAATGAAAAAAAAATAGCGGGGAAAACCATTTGGAGTTCAATGCTTGCCTAGTAAAATCCGAGAGGTGCGCGTTGAGCTGGCATATTGCACTCTATACGGCATGTTTAGACCACCATATTTTCCCTATAGTGTGACCCTTACAGGTCGCTGGAGTCGCGACGAGAGAAGGAACCTTGAGGTTCAAGGCTGCATGCGCGTGTTCACTGCTCTTTGTCGTCATGTTGATGCAAGGTGAATCAAGACGGGAGCAGAACGGGGCGCCAATTGTAGGCGCTCACTTTGGTGGCCGCGAGAGAAAGAACGAAAAAGAGAGCGACAGAAAAGCGGGCAAAGAGGGCAGACGATGGATTAGGCGTGATCGTTTATGCCACTACGACTTGAAATTGTTCGAGTCCTCGTGAACATTTTTTTAATGTTCATACAATGAGCAACGTCGATGTTTTCGCGCTAAATAAAACACTGCCTTTTTAAATCAAACCTGCAACCCAGAAGAGAAAGGAAAAAAGACCCAGTAGGCAAAGTATATTACCCTGTTGCACCTCACCCTGCGAAATATTCTCTGAAAAAAAGAAAAGTTACTGTTAGCCATATCTCATATGTATTTGATACTTCTCTTAGGTTAAACCGTAGCCTCCTTTATCCTTGAAAACCTGTCAAATCGCGAAACAACGTGGCCACTTTAAAGAGGAAACAAGATCAGAGAAGGGAGCGCGTGCAGTGGGTCTCTCAGGTGACGTCAAACAATGCCTAGCGTTAAAATGCGGAAACACAAACGGTGCTCCTTTTACAGCTAAGCTGTTTATGACTAGGGCTCCGTGTATTTTTCGTGTACGTCAATGCAGAAACAGCTCGCTGGCCGCCGACATTTTGCGACTCGAGCGACCCCTATCAGCCAAAACATTTCTGCCACCCGCCTGAGCTGTGGAAACCCGGCCAGCGCGACTCCCCACCAGCATTGCGTGTTCAAAGTTCGCCGGCTTTCCTTGAAAGCGTTTACTCTATTTCCCTGTTCAGGATTACTTGCGTGTTTTTTGTAATCTTCCACTGTGAGAACCAGGGAATACCAGGGCTTGTAGCCTGCTGGACCTTCGCAGGAAACGAACGAAGAGAGCGAGCGTAGAAAGCGAACGTCAAGCAGTCCGCGACGCGGGCCGTTCGACGTTCTTCGAGGATTATTTCCGTTGAGATAATCTCCGAAAAGCCTTCCCGGCTATGTTCCCGGTCTTGGCGAGAAGTAGCTGATAGGGTCCGGGGGTATGGGAACTGAATAGACCCGTTCGTTCTAAGAAAGGGTAAAAGCACAGGCGAGCTGGTGAAGAACTTCCATCGAAAACCGGAGACACGGCAAAATAAAAAAGAAAAATAAAAAAAACAGACAACACAACATTGTCCGTTTTGTATTTTTTTTTATTTTGCCGTGTCTCCGGTTTTCGATGGAAGTTCTTCACCAGCTCGCCTGTGCTTTTACCCTTTCTTCGTTGATTCTCCCTGTTGAACTTGTTGTTGTGTTGTCCGTTTTTGTTTTTGTTTTAATTCGCCGTGTTTCCGGTTTTGGATGGGTCATTGTCATTTCGGCCGATAGTCGCGTTACGGCCAAGAGTGCATTAAGGCCGAGAGGGGCGAAAAAGCCGGGGGTTGCTTTGAGGCCGAAAAGTCCATAACGGCCGAGAACTGCATTAAGGACGATAGTCTCTGAATGGGCTAGTGTAGCCGCCTTCTTGGGGGTCGCGTTGTAGTTGATGACTTTAGTTGCCACCAAATAAGATAGATGGCGCCACATATTTATTTTATTCGTCAGTGCACATTGTATCTCGGTGACGGCAAATTCTGCGTTTTTGTTGTTATAGCTTTATCCTTTAAAATTAATTGAACATGTAGAGCTTTGACCATTCCGACTAACTTTTCTTTTTTGCTATACTCCGTGTCAACATTTTTTAGCAAAAGGTGAAGGCTATGCCCTGTGAGCCAATTAGAAAGACGGAACGAAGCACGTGAAACTTCTTCAAGGCAAGAATGCACTCCGACGGTGAGTTAACTGCCATGTTCTGACATTCTGATGGCCTCATGTGTTTTCCATATTTCCTAGTATGTGTTTTCTTCAACGTTTCGCTGTAAAAAAGATTGAAAATAAAATTCTAAAATCAACCTCACTCATCGTTTTCGTAGCTCTCCGGTAGAATCAGAGACATAACTAATTTAGTTAAAGTGCTGAAATTCGAAAAGACCCAATAAATGTTTCACTGGACTCTTAAAAAGGCAATGATTAAAATATAGGAATGTTATACCAAAAAGGTGCCCTAAAGTCATAGCATTTATTTGGAAATACGTGTGCGTGTGTGTACATAATCCAAATATGCAGATGAAGGAACTACTGATCAAACAAATAAGAAATGATAAAGTCCAGAAAGCAAATAAATAAATGAAAAATTCGGATACGCAAGGCCGGCGTACCGACTGGTGCCGGCCGTGAAAGGTGAAAACAAACCCCAAACCGCAATGTTTGCAGTCACTTACAAATACACTCTTAAGGTTACTTTCGCGAAGAATATTGTAAACGAGTTATCTTTTTGCGATTAGGTCAAAGCTGGAGTTCTTGAATAATTTGCGGGTTCTAATTTTCGCGACGCGGTAAAATCTCAACATAGATTCTAATGTGTTTGCATTTTAACGGAATTGTTCCCGGGACCTATTTTTCGCGAATTGTAGGCGATTGGCGAAAATTAGGTCCTCTCGAAAATTAAGCAGTCTACAGCATTCGGAGCGCCAATCATTGTAATCTGAGAAGAAACCATAGGCGATTGACGAGACTGAAAATATGTTAATTTCATCCGTCATGCTCAATGTGGCGCCATCTATCTTATTTGGTGGCAACTAAAGTCGTCAATCACAACGCGACCCCCGAGAAGGCGGCCACACCAGCTCATTCAGAGACTACCGGCCTTAATGCAGTTCTCGGTCGTTTTGCCCCATTCGGCCTCAGAGCCACCCCCGGCCCTTTCTCCCCTCTCGGCCTTAATGCACTCTCGGCCGTAATGCGGCTATCGGCCTTAGCGAGATGCTCCCTTTTCGATGGGCGTACGTTCTTTGCTTTAGTGCTGTGTAAAAAAACATCCTGCTTCAAAACGTAACCCAAGACAAGCCGGATTCCGTCCGATCGTCGTGAAGTGACTATCGTCGTCACTGCATATCGGATATGCTGTGTTATTTGACACCTTTCTCAAATCCTGTTCGGATAACGCAGCACCGTGGGGTACGTACAATATATGTTGTTTGATTGATGAGACTCGTTGAATTTCATATAGTGAGGGGGCAATACCCATGCAGTTCGGCTCTTCTATTGTGTGGTCAAATATGTTAGGCAGTTAAGATCTTTGTAGGTTGACACGGCTGAGTATATGGTGCCGTTGAAAAGATCAGCATAAAATGAAACAAACATCCCAGTTGCATTTGTTCTGTCGCGCACGGACTCGCCAAAAATAGCTTTCATTTGTTTGTTTTAGAGCGCAGCTCTTAGGGGCCCGTTCCCGGCTTGAGCGGCGTCGGCGTCGCCGTCGCCGTTGGCGTCGCCGTCGGCGTAATTAAGGTCACCCCAAGGTCACGCGACCCCCCAAGGTCACCCCAAGGTCACGTGGCCCCCAAGGTCACCCGAAGGTCACGTGACCCCAGAGGTCACGTGACCCCTCCCCCAGGGTCACGTGACCCCCCGAAGTCACGTGACCACCCCCAGGGTCACGTGACCTCCCCGATGACGTCATCGATGACGTCACCGGCATCCACATCGTCATCGTCATCATCACTGATGACGTCATGTGTGACGTCACTGATGACCTCACCGGCATCCGCATCGTCATCGTCATCACTGATGACGTCATCAGTTACGTCATTGATGACGTCACCGGCATCCGCATCGTCATCGTCATCATCACGGATTACGTCATCGGAGTCCGCATCGTAATCGTCACTGATGACGTCATTAGTGACGTCACTGATGACCTCACCGGCATCCGCATCGTCATCATCACTGATGACGTCAACAGTGACGTCACTGATGACGACACCGGCATCCGCATCGTCATCGTCATCATCACGGATGACGTCATCACTGATGACATCATCGGCATCGTCACGTGACCCCCCAAGGTCACGTGACCCCCCTCCCCACGTCACTTCACCCCCCAGTACCCTTCCGTCCTCCTCCTCAAGAGCTGGGCTCTAATTCGGTGCTACAGGGAGTGGTAAACGGCTTTCACTTTTTTTGTTCTCGAAAATAGTTCAACGCTTTCTTAAGAATTTCTAGTTCTCTTCGCCATAGAACAGAAAAGAAAAAATAAAGTCAGGCGATTTTGCCGCCACCAGCGTTCGAAATTGTTTCTACGCAGGCTGTCACAGTCTACTGACGAAACAACCCACAGCTCAGCGCAGTCGGGCGACACTGACGTACACTCTCAAAACAAGGGATGCGCGCCGGAAATCGCTTCGTTCAAGGCTGCCGCTGGAAAGGTCTATACACCAACTCATGTTTACAAACAAACCGGAGCGCCCCTAGCGGACGCCACCGGCGCCGCGCATGCGCGATGGGGGTGTGGGCAAAAAGCTCGCCGTCGCCCATAAACAAACCATTGAAATGCGATGTCGTCGGCGTCGGTGTGAGTCCCCCCTGCTCTTTTTCGCGTTCGAATTGTTGGTTGTACGTCTTCCTGGCGATGTCTGACTATCTTGAGCGGCGTCAGCGAAATTACCGAGGCTCGTTACACCGTAAAACTTCGCGTCAATAATGTGACATGTGGCGATTCATTCCGCGTGGACGCCGCAGATTGTACGCTAAAGCCTGATTTGCATGATGAGATTTCGCTCGGAATTTTCAGTCGCGACGCCGCTCGGGCTGCAAAAGCGTGAACCGCAGCTGAGATGGTCGACGACGATACTGAACATCGCAAACAGGATCAGACCAACTGAATTAGGCATAACAAGTCGGTGTTGGTCACTGGTAACAATGACCAACATCTCCTTGTATCTACTGTTTACATCGAGCCTGCTTACCAACCTTCAAATTTAAGTCTTTTGAGGCCTTCACTTACTTCTTATCACAAGTACCGGGCCAACATTTGGTCTACGGACCGGCGTCGTCTAAGAGAGCAGACGACAAGCAGAAACGTTTGAAAGAGCAGACGACAATTCGAACAATCAGGCGGCCGTTTGAACTTGAAGACGCACTGAACGTAGTCCACAGGGGGTCCGCACAACTTGACGGTTTTCTGGCGTTCATGTTGGAACAAAACAAATAAATCTGATGAACACAAGTATCCGTGAATTCAACCCAAAGTGCTTCCCGCCCAAGCAATCGTTGTCCGACGACGTCTGCTTTTCCCTTTTCACGGCACACATCCAGATTCTCGGACAAACCGAACACGTGAAAACTGACCTTCAAACCTATCTCGACACTTTTGGTACGGCCCCAGTCGCGGCGTTTTGACGAGAAGGCAGGTTTTTGTCTGGTTCCTTTCAAAACAACGCAGGAATACACGTCTGAAATGGGGACTTCTGCCCACAGCCCCAGACCAGAAGTGCGACCGACGCGCCACCACCGCGCCGTGACGTCAGAGAGTTGAGTTGTCCGGAAGTGCTCTTTTTAGCCTCGACCGCAAGGAGCAAAAGCGAACAATAATCTCGAACCCAGACGCTCACGGGGAGGGGGGGCTGCGTCAGCCTGCGCCGCCGCTTCCCTTTGAGGGCTTCTTCGCTGGTGTGCCGACTGCCGTTTCGCCGGCATCGGTCCTGCTTACCGCGGTATGTGAGTATAGTGCCCGTAGTGGTGAGAGCCGTGTGACCATACGCCACTTTGCCGCTGTTGGTTTCCATCTAGCCGAGCCAGAAAACATCTCGCGACGAGTCGACCGCGCCGCGAGTGACGAAGAAGAAGCAAACATGGCGACGGTTTGTGCGATTGCTTTGGTGGCTCCGGTGTTGAGTGTCTTCAACGTCCTCGTGAGAAGATTCCCCTGCCCTTCGAAGTTATTGGAAGCACCACGAGTGGCACGAAAGATGTGGAATCATCGTCTCAACTACAAATAAGCAGGCCTTCACGAGCAACAACGATGTCGAGCAGGCGCTCGGCAGAGTTCTGTCGTCAGATGTTCTACAACGCCGAGGTATTTTCATTTATCATTTGGAATGGCTTCAAGTGTGGGAAATTAATCTATTTCGCGGATTGTTAACGCCGAGGCGAGTGCCCTCCGTTGCAGTGCCGTTGTCACGCAAAGTGCAGAGAAACCGGGTGGCAATGGCGTCAGTGCTCTTTGATCGCTTTGATCTTGCGCCGTCGGGTTCATAGAGTCCGGAGTAAACGTACGTACGTGCGCCTGCTGGATTGGTGTTTTGGACTGCCGCAAAACTCTTTCTTACGCGCATTTTCCTTGTGAAGCTTAGTGGCTCATTACATCTCGTCGTCGACTGCGCTCATTTGACTACGACGGACGAGCCTGCGTGATGTGAATTTCACTGCCTAAGATCCTTGGTGTGCTGTAACGAGGGCTACTAAAATATTACCGCGAACTTCTGAACAAACGAGTCGAAGTTTCGTCTGTTAGCATAACTGATCGCCTGTCACAATATTAATCAGTAGCGTTCCTAGACTCCGCCCTAAGTACCATCCTTTAGGACTGGCAATTAATAGTTTAGAACCCAGACGCTCGCAGCGTGTGTGTGTTTTTGTGTGCGTGTGGGGGGGGGGGGGGGGGGGGGGGGGCGCGTGCTAACATACTCGGAGCCCTCGTTTACGCCGCTTCGCGGCGGCACATTACAAAAGAAAGCTAATCCGAGCTGTCTATGTAACGAGACCCATTCGCTAGTCATTCGATGAAACGTCGTGGTCTCGTTTTCATTCGCTAAAACGTCGTTAGATCAAGTGAACGCCTCCCACTTATTTCGGCTCGGCAGTGCCGCGCTGCCGCAGAAAGGCAAGCAGATCGCGAAAATCGGTCTCAAACGTGCCACGAATGTAATGTCGTATACAAGAAGCCAACAATCAAGCATTTGAAAGCTACAAGAAAGCGGTAGCGAAATATTTACTACGCAGTGAACCCGGACTGAAACGCGGATGTCAAAGGTCAGCAGACACCGAGAACATATAAGACAAGAAAGGTTTTCTCTTGTTTTCTTGATCGAGTGGGTTCTCGAATGTTCACGACATCTTATCTGTTGAAGAACGGGCCGCGGAGGCTTCTGGTGAAGACATCTTTCACGATGTGCCGGTGCATTCGGACAGCCTGCCGCATCCAGCTCCCCAAAGCAACGCCGCCAACGTAAACCCCCCTCCTGCCTGCCAGTTCTCTCCGCGTGGCGGCGCGAGCGTAGATAAACATGGCGGCGCCCTGGAATTGGCGCGGACACTGGTCTATAGGCTCCCTACAGGAGCCAGGGTTGGGCATTCATTAACGTAGCGCCGGCTTTCCTCTCCGGCATGTTGACCCTGCTCCTCACGTGACTGAATTCGGCGTAGAGCGGCGCCGCGCGTTCGAGGCGCGCTCAATAGCAGGGAATCGTACGGCGGGGCGCGTGCAACGTCTACTTTCCTGCACGGCACTTTATTTGCACCGGCCAAGCGATCATCAGTCGCTCGCCACGCCCGTGCTACTGAGCAGAAGGAGATGGGCGGCAGAACGGAAAAAAGCGTTACCTTTTGTCGTGCCTTGTGATCATGAGGGCAAGAAATATATCATGTCTTGACTGAAGGACACTGTGTGTTTTTAATCAATTAATAAATACACTTCCGCATCCCACAGTCTGCTGATCCTGCCGGCAGCGCGGAAACCGGCTCAAAGAAACCTTAGCCTAGGTTTCAAGAGACTTGTACGCTTGCGCCGTGTCGACCGAGAACTGGCTTGGCGAAGAAACTAAATAAACGACGATGTGAGCCACCAACGTCGGTGGCAGCAACTTCACGTCAAAATTCTAGCAGGCCTTGTTTACAACCTATGGATCGTCCAAGGCAACGCCGTACACGCACTGTTTGTCTCGATACCGCTGCCGTTTAGGCTCGGGGAACGAGCTCAAATAGCCGGGCGTAACATACAACGTACGTTGGCATGAAATACGACGCTCAAGTAACGCTAGAAGCATCTGCACAAAGTCAACAGCGAGAGCAGGCCGCACAACGCAATGGCGAAAACACGGAGAGCCTGGCCGCTTCTGCCCACCTAGCTTCTGCGCACGCGCGGCAATCCGGCAGTGGTGGTAAATAGGGCCGCGCCGCGTGTCGGTGTATACGAGAGCTTTCCTCCTTCGACTAAAGATACACCGCAGGCGTACATCGACCCAAGAAAAAACACTCTAAAAAAATGCCCGAGGGTCTGCTTTCCCGCACAACACCTCGGAGAGCCAATCACCGCAACTTACGGAGGCAGCTCAGCGAATGACGATGCCGAAACGTATGTTTAGACCAAAAAACGCTGTCTGAGTTGTGACATGAAACAATGCAAAACGTCACGCTTGCATTGCTTAATGTCACAACTCAGACTGCGTTTTTTAGTCTAAACATTGGTTTCGGCATCGTGATTCACTGAGCTGCCTCCGTAAGTTGCGGTAACTGGCTCTCCGAGTGTTGTGCGGGAAAGCAGACGCACGGGCATTTTTTAGAGCGAATAAGAAGTTTTGACACATAGTTACCAAGTGCCAAGTTCGTCTCCGAATAGGTTTCTGAAAAAACAACAACAATGGAGGGGTTAATAAGGTTGCACACGTTAGCCGAGAAAACAAAAGACCATGGAGGTAGGAAGCCTTCGGGAGGCGACTCGACGCCACCAGAGTTGAAGTCAGAGGTGCTGAGGGACAAGTCCCTCAACGATGGCCAAAACCGAGAGACGCTATTGGACGGGAAAATAGGAGCTCTCGCCTTTTCGCCCAATAGCGTCTCTTGGTTTTGGTGATTGCTTGGGGGGACGTGTCCCTCCACACTTCTGGCTTCACCTCCGGTGGCCTCATGTCGCCTCCTGAAGCTTCCTACCTCCATGCAAATGACAAGTTCCCCTTTTCGAAGAACAAACAGGACAAGCGGCCTTTTTCGCAGACATCTCAAGAATTGTCTGCGAACTACAAATGAACGACAGCCCGGCATGCCTCCGCCCGTCTGAACACATTGGCATCGTGCCATCGACCGGTCTTCGTTGCTCTGTATTTTCTTTAGTGCGGATACACAAAAACGAACCGTCAAGAAATACGAAATAGGCGAAAAGATAGTTAGTTGCCGAAGACGTTGGTCACGCGTCACGGTGCCCTTCGCAAATGGCGATATCGGAAAGCAAAGTTATTAGAGAGCGTGTCCGCAGGCGCAGCAGATTACTGAAAAACAGTCATAGATAGAACCAGCTGAATGAACAAAAATATGTAGTTAAAAGCGGGGAAACGAGCTCAGCACTAACCTGCCGTTAGATTTTTTTTATTGGAAAAAGGTCCATTGTGGTCGAAGCTGACATACTTCGTTACCCTCTATGGTGGCAGTGCAGTAGGAGCTAAGCGACTGGACCAATGAGCTGCCTCCCTCTGAACTCCTCACCACACTTTCTGCGCGCATTTATGGGCGGGAGAGTGATCACGTGGCAAAATGTAGGCGTTTGACTGTTCCAATGAACACGTTGCTTCCATCGTACTGCAAGCTTAGAGCATGAACAGAGCATAGAATGCTTCTGAACTGGGATGGCGGCTGACGGTTCATCACGACACGCTGCCCCGATGAAGATCACACTTCGAAAAACGTTAACTAAAAATTCCGCAATCCCTTTTTATTTTTTGCAACGCGTAAGTATTTTACTTTTATGCATGACGAACTTTCTGTTGTAAAAGGTAAGTTTTTGTTTAATAGGGCGCACCTCGTCCGCGGTCTCCATGTAAAGAATTCTTATAGCTGCCTGCCAATTATCACCCCACAATGGGGCCTTTACGATAAAAGGGTGGTCTCATTTTAATTAGAGCAAACGTCTTCAAATTAAGTTTTCAGATTTAAAGAAAAAATATACAAGTGGTAGTTCTATCCCTTTATTGAACAAAATTGTCCTTAAAAAAAGTTTGTTTCACAAAAACAAACAAACAAACGAATGAAGTGCTAGGAGGTGATATGTGCCATAATGTCAATAGGACATTTTGTAAAATTTGGACGTCGTTTCAAAACTTTTAGTTTTACTCAAGCGGTTAAAATATTTTTATGCTTCAGGAAATGGCACGGCTAATTTGCATAAATAGAACAGTGGTCTCTATGTTTCATAGTTGTTTTCGTATAAAATACCGGACTTCCTACCAGGAGCAAATTTGCTTCCCATTTCAATTGCTCCAATAAGCTAACCGTTAAAGATAATGACATGCAACAAATATCAGTACATGGATATAGGTGTAAGCAATGTGGTGGTTTCTGTTATGTCTTGGTATTGATTACTAAATAAATTACATGTACCTCCCAATTTGTAACAATTCGAAAAGCTTAGAGATATATAAGAAATAATGTTTTTTTTTTATTTTAAACGAATTTTCTTTTTAACTTGGTAGCTCATAAGGTTTAACAATGCTGGATATGAAGCGTCGTTCACACTCTTGCGACCGAGTAAGACCGAGAAAGACCAGACCTGTTTTTACGCCTTTTGCGACTTCTTAGGACCGGATGCGATGCAGCGGAGCTGATCCTAAGAGATCGCAAGAGGCTTAAAAACGGGTCTGGTCTCTCGCAGTCTTACTCGGTCGCAAGAGTGTGAACGGGCCTTAAGTCTTGAGTGTAGTGTTCTTGTAGTATTTCGGGGACACCCAGTTAAATATTAGAATTATAAGCCGGTCACTCAATTTTCGGTTAAACATATGCTAGCTTTACCGCAATACGACTGGCAGCCTCAATAGTAACTGATGTTTTCGAAAACCACTTTCCCGTGATTTATTTGCTGTCATATATGCTCATAGCAACTCCTGCAATATCCAAGAACCATTACGAAGGGCTAAAATGAACCCTTCGTGTTAACATGCAGTCTCAGAGCAGGGCGAGCCAGACGCGTTTCAAGCTCTGGCAGGCGATTGTTCTTAGCGGATGAATCGGTGAAGCCGAGTGCTCTTAAGTGAACTTGAATATACAGCCATTGCTATATGCAATAGTCAGGTTTCTGAGATAAATGAAACCCTTTGAATATTATTACTAAAGGCGTTACATGCAGAAAAAAATTACTGCAACAATTTTTACTACATTCTGCCGTAAAATTTTAGAGCTGGAGGAACGTTCTTACCTACCCGTGTACAATGAAACACGAACAGGAGCGAAGCTGGTGGGAATAACGAAGCGGTTCCTTCGGACAAAAGCTGCGTCTCTTGTGAGACGCAGCTTTTGTCATTTATTAACAATCTTCATTCTATCCTTGATTGTGGGTCCCAGGTTGACTGTGTTTTTTTAGATTTTAGCGAGGCTTTTGATAAAGTTCCTCACCAGTTGCTTTTATTAAAACTTAACAAATTAAGTATTGATCCTAACGTAGTTGCCTGGATAGCCTGTTTTCTAACTAACCAATATCAGTTTGTTACTGCTAATGAGAACACGTCTCCCCTCACTTCCGTCACGTCTGGTGTTCCTCAAGGATCCGTATTAGGCCCTCTACTGTTTCTCATTTACATCAATGACCTACCTAATTGCGTCTCATCATTAATTAATCTTTTCGCTGACGACTGTGTAATATATACTAAATCTACTAACGACTCTGATGTTTTAAAGCTCCAGACAGATATCAATGCTGTTTACCACTGGTGTGAACTTTGAAATATGGAACTTAACATTACTAAATGTAAAGTCATGAGAATATCACGTACTAGTCCTAATGTGCCCTTCTACCATCTCGACATCGTCCCTTTGGCACCTGTTTCTTCTTATAAATATTTGGGCGTTCACATTACTTGTAACCTCTCATGGAAACTGCATGTTGAATATGTCATCAATAACGCTAACCGCATGCTAGGTTACCTGAAAAGAAACTTTGCTCTCGCACCGTCAGCCTTAAAATTAACACTCTATAAATCTCTCGTTCGCTCCAAATTAGAATATGCTTCTTCTATCTGGGACCCCAGTCAGTCCAATCTAATTAATGTTCTGGAAGCGGTCCAAAACTGTTCTGCCCGTTTTATTCTAGGTAACTATCACCGCACTGCCAGTGTTAGCTCCATGAAAATTACCTTGTCCCTGCCTCTCTGTCCGACGAAAAGTTGCTCGTCTGTGTCTTTTTCACAAAATCTATCATACGAACCTGTACTTAAAGCAACGTCTTTTCCTCCCACCGTTTTACATTTCACCTCGCATCGATCATCACCTCAAAGTTGGAATTTGTAACTGGAATACCAACGCATTTCTACTATCATTCGTCCCTAAAACTTCTTTGGAATGGAATCACCTCCCGACTTCCGTAATTTATATTATTGGTACCCAAATGTTTAAAAATGCTATAAACACTCTTTACTGTCCTGAGCCGTCATGATATGTTATGTACTCTGCCCTTTTATTTCTTTTTGTGTGTTATTTTGTTACTCCCACTCCCCTCTTTAATGCCGATTGGCCTTGAGGGTATCTAAATAAATAAATAAATAAATAAAAAGTTCCGGTCACCTCGGCATACATTGCCGTGACTGCATATGTCAGCCTCAGTTCCAACAGTGCGAGGTCTTAAAACGCCACCGGGACCAGCTGACACGTGAAATTTTGGAGGCTCTAGAAATAGACAGATTGGGTGTCATGTGTGTCAACAGGCCTTCTGTTGCATTGTCTAGGAAGGAGATCGATTTTCTAGCCACTTGATTAGCTTGGTTTATCTTTTTTGAGGTGATGCTTCGTTTTTGTGTTTTTGCTTGTGGCTGTTTTTCAGGCTGATTTTATTCTTTTTGTTCTCAATTGTGCGTATATACTGCACCGTTGAGTTCAATGAAAATTTGGTTGCGAGTCAGCGCTCTGTCTGTGTCCTTCTTTACCCTGTCCGCTGTCTTTTGCGCTGTTTTAACCTTTTAAGTTTCCCATAAGCCTTAGGAAGGCAGCCGACGTTCAACCAGGAGACTTGCCTATCCGATTGTAATTTGTTTACATATTTAAAAAAAAAAAAAATATATATATATATATATATATATTCATATTGTTCTAAACTCAGAATTCACCCGAAGTCGGCAGCATTTCATCGGCAGCAACGTTTTCTTTGCGCCTCATAGTCACGTAGAGCTGTGCCACAACTTAACGTCTTTCTTCAAAAGCAGTCGTCTCCGAAAGAAAAAAAGAAAAAAAAAAAACAGGTGTTCTTTTTTGCGCCGAATGGGGTATCAATGTTCACCTTGTATGTTGCACTTTGTCGTTTATAAGTGACGTGAACGCCCGTCCCTCTTGATCTGCGCGAGGAGTAGCGATGCTTGTCAGACAGCTCGCCATGCGGTAATCTTTGTTGACCTAATGCATGCGTCCGAGGCTGTGTACCGGTGCACCGTCCCCAACCATCCTTTCCTGGTCAAAAGATCTCATGCTCGACACTTCTCAGCGCGCAAAAATTGCCTGGTTCCGTGGATTCAAGGCTATCACAGAAGGAGTTTAACAGAGCCGACCTTCGACATTCTGATGCCCAGTTTCTGCATGCACGCCATTTCATCCGCACAGGCATCGCAATCTATCTACAGATGTGACCACTCTGCTTATGGGCACGCAAGCAGCAGACCAAAGAGAAACTCTTTGTCGGCGGCTATCCCTTTTAAAAACGTGTATCTGATTTCATACTTGCCTTCTTAACTAATGTTTGCTGTTCTCGTTCAGCCCTTGATTTTATAATCGTCCTTTTTTGTGAACTCTACTTGCGTCCCCTTTAAATGAAAAAAAAAAAAAAAAACAGCGCGCGCTTTGGCGGTGATGAGTTTCAGCGATTATAATTTACCAAATCTTAGAGTCTACCACAGCAGCGTCAAAACTAAAGCGAGAGAGATAATTCAGAAGCAAACGGCTGCACTTTGTAAAGGATTAACACTGGTTTTAACTTGGAAGTAAGGAGTCATTCGTATTTCGTACATCCCCATTTCAGTCATGTCTGCAGTTTCCAGCCAAAGAATAAAGTATACTCTGCCTACTACTTGGAGACATAAGGTTCGTGATATACCGCAACCAAAATCTTCGGCACGCAACGGACCTCGACGATGATTCATTGAGGAAAACCCTGCCTCAATCCAAAGCTGCTGCTGTGCTGTTGACAAATATGCTCACCCAGAACTCTTTTCGGCGCACCGGTGCACAACTTTCAGCGTGTACAGTGTCTGACCCATCTTCATGCTGTCTGACGAAATTCGTCGAAGAACATAAAGTCGTAGAAGACATTAACGGAGAAATATCTGCTACAGGACTCCAGACAGCTCCCTCACGTATGCCGGGTGTCCTAAAACCCAAAAGAGCCGTCCCTCTCACGCTGCAAGAAAACAGCGGGAAATCGAAGGGTTGTACAGCATACAGGTACGTAAAACGTTGGCTACAGCAAATAGCCTTGCAACGAGTGAATCAAGTGCTCGCAATGAACTCTCATTCCTCGACTGTGACCAATGGTGGGCGAACTTCAGAAAAGCCAGAGATGCCAGCTACTTACGCTTGTGTCTGCCAACTGTTAACGAGGTCGACGTTTAATCCATGAGGCATCGGGATTTTATTTTGAGAAAGTCCAACGACTTCGTGAACGTGTTGGTGTATGGGAGCGTCTGGAGCCGTACCAAGGCGCCGAGATAGGCGAGGACATCGTGCAGTCAGCCACGCGGTTTCACACCGACAATGATCTTGACTGCTTTCAGCAGATTCTTATAAGAAGGACGCTGAGGACGTTATGAAGTATAGGTAACATCAAGTCGTCGTCAAACGTTACATGGCGAGGTGTATCCGAGAAGCCTCCCACCTCTTCAAGAAAACACACCCGGACTCCATATTAGGACTGATCAAGTTCTATTCGCTGCGAAAAAAATAGGTTAAGCTAAGCCCTCACCGAACCTTGTGCACATTCGTGTGTTGCAATCAGTTTTGATTTCAGTTTACCTTTCCTTAACAACGCACGGGAGTCAAAATAAGAGCGGAGGCGATTGTCGCTTTGTGCCATTGTCCTGACTCTACGCCCGATTGTTTATGAGGCGAATGCAAGGAGTGCCGCAGCATTGATTAACTCTCCTCACAAGCATTACAATTGATTTCAGATGAGAAAAGTACAGTTTGCACAATTGCTAGAACGGCTTTGTAGTGAATAAGACTGCGGACACGGACACCTTTTTGAAAGAAGAGCAAAAGTGAGCCACGAGATTTCGCACTCGCAAATTCATTCGTGTAAGCCAACGGTTCGGATCAAGAATAGCAGGGTGATCACGATACACCTCTCAAATGTTTACGAATATACAGCTTAGCGTGTGATCGTGGCTTCGGAAATCGAGCAAAGCACGCGCCAAAGTCTCGAACGTAGAAAATGGCACGGCCTGCAGCCCTTTTTCTATTTTAGCAAAAAGAACCCTGGACAGGAGGCGACCTCCTCTCTGGCGTTCGCTTTGCTAACGTGGAAAGAGGTGGGACGAGCTTCCACCTTACTCTTAACATGTCGCCGACTGAAGACACATTGCATTTTAATGCCGCAGAAAACTGGACGGTGATTCTGCCGCGTGAAATACAAGCCCACCGCTGGTACGAACATCACTGTTCACATGTGTTGTGTCGATCTCGCAAGGTCTCGGATGTTTCTGTGTCGTGTATGAAGACCCGAGCTACGTCCGTCCTCCCTACGCGGTACTCGCTCTGTGGAGCATTGAAGACTGGCTGCAGGAGTACATTCCAATCTGCGTCACTAACGTATATATCTGACCGAGCGCCTGCTCATTCTAAGGATAGATTTGAGCTCTACGAGTTCAAACGAGCCGACCTTTCGAAGGTGAAGTAGAGTTGTTTATGCCTCGGGATACAGCAAAAATTCATTTGATAACATCAGCGTCACCTGAGATAGCATCAGCTTCCTCGGCCTAAGCTTGGGCCAGACGGGCGCGAGCTAGAGCCAAATTGGCTTACGCCTGGCACAAGCTTGCGCCAAACTGGCCCAAGGTTTAGTCGGGGAAGTGTGCTGCGAGGAAGGCGATGGTGAACAACCTCCGTTCGCCTGTGGATGCGGTCTTAGGGACACCAATTGACCTTGTGAACAAGCTGGGAATATGTGGAAAAGACATATGTCTCTACGAATTTAGAAGACGATGACGTGAGTGTTTTTCTTAAAACCTAGAAAGACGAATGGGAGTCTGCACCGGCTTCAAAAGAGCATCCGCCTCTCTCACCTGTGGCGATTTGAAAACGGGAAAGTGTGTCTTCAGCGAGGCGCATAATCGGTATTTTAGAGTCTTTATGGTATCTTGGAAGGTAAAGAGCGCATATACGTAATCTTGCAAACTATCCAGGGAGACGACAGACCTTTTCGTAAAAGCCTCTGCGTGAACGTACGATAGTGTTCCGCACAGTTGTCGACGTTTATGTATTCACATTTCATTAGCACGGATATGTTACTCGTTAAATGAAGTTTTTGATGATGTGAAACCATGGCGTGTTTTTCTTTTTCCATCTTGTCTGCTCAACTATTAAGCTTATACACAAAATAAAATACGCTCTACATAGTGTAAACAGTTCCAGTTTGTGAACAAAAATAGTCTGTACGTTCGTAAGTGAAAATCATAATTGTCACACCTCTACAAATACAGAGATAGGTACTGAACTGCTCTCCGAAAGATTTCGTGGTGTTTATTTTTAAATTGCTATTTTTTCATGTCACATTGTGATGCAGCGATTGTCAAGATAAGAACGCTGGACTGCCAGAGCTTGTGATACACAGTCTGGCTCGCCTCGCTCTCGAACTAAGAGTGGCGTTACTGTTCACTCCAGTTGTTTGTTGTATCCCTCCGTACAGTCCCCACGATATTCAAGAAGTTGCTATGAGCAAATACAACAGCACATAAATAGGGCAAGGTAGCTTCCAAAATATCCGTTATTATAAAGACCGCCAGTATCACTGCGGTGACGCCACCAGAGTTCAACCGAGGCTTGAGTGACAGGCAAAAATTGACTGATTTAACTGCTTGTCCCCGAAATACCACACAAATGTTACACGCAATACTTATTTCCAGTATTGAAGGCCTTATAAATGGGGTGTGTATTTTCCGGTTTTAACCGAAAAACACCGATAAACATCCGTCGGTGGCAAAAATACAAAATCGGTTAAAACCGAAAAACACCGGTGGTTGGATATTTTTGCCCCGGTTAAAACCGAAACACACCGGCCGTTGCACGTTTCCGACAAGCGAAACCCTTTCCCCCTTAGAGGTTCGTCAAACGTGTTATCTCGTGGATCCTGCATTCTTCCAGTGTCTATACATGGCTTGCAGGTGGCGTCAGTCCGCCCTCCTTTCTGGGGGTAAAAAGCGTCCAGTTAACGCAGTGAAAGCTAAGCTCTTACACGCCTTTCCCCCATTGTGTCGCCCATGGCCCCCTTTTGTGGAAAAATTAACGCAGCGGAGGGTACGCTCTCACGTGCCTTTTCCCCATTGTCTGGCCAGGTAATGTCGGTGCAAGCCATGTTTTCAGAGGTTGCTGTGGTTCCTGAAAGACACCACCAACATCCGTGTCGTACAGGGCTACTGACCTCTCAGAACTGAGATGCGTTCCTTGTTATCTGTTTAGTTTCCATGGGCTTTTGGTGAAACTGAAAAAGGGTTTTGTTGGCGGGGGAGTTTTTCGGCTGTATATAAAAGAAGCGTTCTGTAAAAAAAGTTGTAGACGTGTTTGAGAAGGCGCGTCCGTCCCGCGTCTGCGGGTTTTCTCAACCTGAGACTTGCTTCCCTTAGTCATCACGCGGAGTAGAAGGCCACCAGAATGGGAAGTAAGCGGAAAGCTCAGGATGACTACGCTGCAGATTTCATGGATGAATCGTCGCTCTGGTTCCGCGTGCCAATTGTTAATCCGTGCATAAACGTGGAGCTGCCAGAGGGATTTGTGCCTTATGAAATTATCGATCGGCTGGTCCTCCGAGACGAGAGCTAGCTGAGTGATCTAGAATCAGAGTTTCTTTGTTACCGCCAGTATGCTGTGACTAGCACCGTTGATCCAGTCTTATTTTGGAAACTTCATTTACCTGACTGGCCACTACTGTCCCAAGCCTGGCTGGACATTTTGGGATTTCCTGTGTCCAGCAAAAATGTTGAGCGTGTGTTTTCAAAATTGCGGGTTGTGAACCGCAAGGAACGTGCTGCCATGACGGATGAAAGCCTCTCGAAGTACGCTTGCATCCACTATAATAACCAAGTGTGAGAAATAGATGCTTCCTCAAGAAATGTATGAAATATGTGAATAAAATTAGAACTCTCTGCCTGTGATCAATCGCATTTTTTTCCACCGATAATTACCGATTTTAGCCTCGTCGTGAGGCGTTCCACCGAAATACACCGGTGTTTCGAAAATAAATAAACACCGAAAAACATCCGCCGATTTTTCTCACAAATAAACACCGGAAAGTACACACCCTACTTATAAACTATAAAACAGTTAAATATATAAATATAAAAAAAACTAATTTTATATATTTCAAAATCGAGAATTTTAATAATCTGCATGCTAACTATAATTTTGTTCGGCAGCAATGCCCAAACAAATGTTACCCCACCAGATCACCTACGATAACATCGACGCACTGATGCTTGTTTGATGTCATTACTGGAGGAAATCAAATTGGAGGCGAAATGGCTTCAGGTAGCAGGTTCGCTATCTTATACAAAAAAAAAAAGAAACTATGGAAAAACTACAAATCACTGCTTTATTGCTGAAAATGGTTGGTAACATTTCATGCAGCGGAAAGATATATCAGCTGCTTGAATGAAGCCAATACCTTAAAGGGATACTACAACGAAATTTCGGCGCTCATTTTTTGGTCTATATGTGTTCAAAAGAGCAGTATCACATGGAACATACCAATATCTTGTTAAAAAAGTCTCGAAAAGGAATTTTAAAACGAATTAAACGATTAGCAAGGAGCACCTGGTGGATGTCGCTAACGCCTCGTTTGTAATGCTCGTCTAGGAACCTTGACAGCTAGTGACAGAGGTTGTCTCTTCTCCGGCCACGACGAGAGAAGGGGGGAAGGTGGAACTCCCCTCTTCCCGAGAATCCCTTTTGTGTGTCGCAGAAGTCGCTATTGTCCCCCTAGAAGATTATAGAAGATTAACCCGTCACTCAAAATTCGTACAAAAGCAGCCGCTTCGGTGGCTGGAGCGACTAGGCCATCCTCTCGATGTCAGCCTCGCCGTAGCTTTGCTCGTCTTGAGACGACCTACGTCACGATTGCGTTGGATGTCACGTGCTCTAAGCTGGGCCTTCTCCAAGCGCTTGCCAGAGTGGGCCGTTTATAACGAAAAATACAGCCACCAGGATCAAAATACAAACGTGCGACTGTCATTTACGGATATTATGGATCATATTCAACCTATTTTTGAACACGACGGGAATATTTCAAATTTCGTTGAAGTATCCCTTTAAAACGACGTGCAAATTTGAGGGAAAATAAAATTAAGTCTTTTACAAATTTCATTTTCTGGCACTTCTGAATTTTCTCGTGTTAAACTGTTTTCTTTTTTTGTTAATTTTTAACGACAGTTTTATTTCTCGAAAAGATAAAACAACTACCTACAATTTAAATAAATCTGAAGACTGTCCCCGACGAGCTTGATCGAATTCAAATGAAACCACCCACATACATCCTCATTAACATGGTCGGTTACTCGCAACATTTTTTTAACGTCTCGTCATAATGATTCGCCCAGAAAGAACAGGCTTTCGAATTGTTCGCACGTGGAGATAGTCCGCAACGCGTATATTTTGCAACTTTTAAACCTATACGTTCAGTCGGAGACAAAATTCTCCAGGACACGCGAGCTGCGACTGAAACGCATTGCTCTGCCACCTGCCGGCGGGTCGCCTGGTTTCGAGATCACAGAAAAGCGCATGCGTGTCCTGCTGTGCCTGCCAACATGTGCGCTTTCCCGCTCTTCTGCGGCGCGGCGCCTAACTCGGAATCGGGCGCGTAGTACCGCCTCGGAGATAGCGCTTACTGACATGGCACCTATAAAGCAAGAAGTCACGGCAGCTCAACTGAGCGATAAGATGAACTGGTTATAAAGCAAGGTGCGCTGACACGGCGAAATGCGGCGCAATGCCCCAGGTTTTATCTCGAGTTTTGGAATATGTAGCAGACGCTCGTCAGCTGCCAGCGCTCTTTCTGAGGCCGTACCACGTGCCCGATTCCTAGTTCGGTGCTGCGCCGCAGAAGAGAGGGAAAACGCACATGTTTGGGCAGGCAGAGTAGGACGCGCATGCACTTTTGTGTGATCTCGAAACCAGGCGACCCGCCGGCAGATGGCAGAGCAATACGTTTCAGCCGCAGCTCACACGTCCTGGGGACTTTTGTTCCTGACTGTACACTCCGCGGGAAACAGTCTGAAAAATACTGTTATGAGCACATACACTATCGCGAACTCCATGGGGCCACCGTAGGAAATCGGTGAATACTATTCCGTTTGTCGTTAAGTCTGCCCGCAGCCGATGCTATTGATACGAGATAGATAACGAAGCAGCGAAGAAAGCGCATCGTCATCACAGCGCTGTGATGTCTTGGTGGGTTTCACGGTTTGCTATCATCGGCTGAACCTACAGTAAAAAAGCGGAGGATCGCGGCGCGTTCACCGTGCTTCATTGTTTTAGTTTAAGCTCTCACAAATAGTTACCAAACGTCCTGTTCGTCTCCAAATAATTAAAAAAAAAAAGACACTGACCTCGTGAACAAAGTACCACATGTTAGCCGAGAAAACAAATCTCAAATGTGGTGGAAGCTGCTATGGACCAGCTCAACTTTCTGAAGTCGTGCCACTGCGATGGGCTGCCGTCGGCACTGCGCAGGCGCAGATGCTTTGCCTCGGGCGAATCTGGTTTATGCGCGCACCGCGCAGAGCCCGAACCCGCTACCCGGGGTATGTGAAGACGCGGGATCATTTATAAACGTGCTGCCGTTCGATAGACGCCTTTCGCGTATCCCTTATTCGAACGGGCCACCCGTCGGCACGCGGTCCGAGCCGCAATTAGTGGTTCTCCACTCGCTCCGAAGGCTTCGAGGTTCGATTGCAGTTGTTCTGGGAACATTTCATCCGCTCGTGCGCACCACATGGGGCCTTCCCTTGTCTACAATAGGACTGCTCTTTCCAAATGGCATCACTGCGCATGGCATGTCATGGCGGCCAGTTTCCACAACGCCTTCGTAACGTCCTTCCCACATCTTGAAGGTTGTCGTTTTCGGCAGCCGATAGGTGAGAGTTCGATTTATGAACAACGCACTTCCCATGACATCGGGATATTCAGTGGCGGCCATAGCTGAACCCGCGGCTGCTGAACACGAGCCGACTGCGAGCTTCCAAATGCTTGTACGGGCTGCCAAGAGGGCTTGCAGTCTTGATGGTGCAGAACACACCTTACGAAAGCACTGTTGAAGCTCGTGCCCCTGAATGGGCGGTTTTCGCGGCACACCACTCTGTTAGACACTGCTCGCAGTGGATTCTCAGTACAATGCTGGACGACAACGTTTTCGGGCATTTCAGAAACAGTGAACACCGCGCACGCGCAGCGTTGATCGGTGCTCAATAAAGCCCTTTCTTGTTTTAAAAGTAGCGCAAGGTGCGTCGATGCACGAGGAATGTGCAACGTGCAGTCCTTGTGAAGATCATAGTTCCACAGCGCAGCACTGAGCTAGACTTCAGACGCCATGTTCTTCTCAGAAGTGGCGGGCGGCACGTGTCTCGAGCATTCCCGCAACAATGAATGGCGCCACTTTTCGCAGGGTAGAGGGGCTTTAGTCAACGTTACTAGATTTTCTTACTTGTGGAACTCCCGCGGAAGGGGTACCCCCCTCACTTACTTCAATCCAACTGCCGTCGTTCGACGCGCCATCTACATTTTCGTTTCATAACTGTGCGTTCCATAGAGCAGAGCTGAAGCGCCGTCTAGACGCCGTGCTTCGAAACGTACGTTTCCCATAGAATACACTGCAGTTATCAAAGCAGCCGTCCGGCGCGTCGAGCGACGGCAGGCGAGTCGTGGTGAGTGAGGGGGGTACTGCTTGTGCAAGCAGCGTCTATGATTAGTTCCGTAACTGAGCTAATCTAATAACGTTTACCATCTTTTAGACCACTTGAGACTGAGTGGAAGAAACACGACGACGTCTCAAGACGTCGTCGTGTTTCTTCCACCCAGTTTAGGTGGTCTACAAAATGGTAAACTTACACCAGCTCGCCTGCGCCCTAACTGTTTTTTCACTAATGACGTTGGCTTTAGTTCTCAAGTGCTGCGAGCGCACGGGTACCCATAGCTTTGACTTCGCTGCCTGCGAGAAATGCAGGAAGACGCACGGTCAACATCCATTCCACACAATCAGAATCGTTGTTCTTGAATTACGATAAATGAGAGCTAGTTCTGAACATGCGCTCGGAACAGCGTCCAACAATATGGCGTCCCGTGAATACACCCTATTCCCCAATCCCATCGGGGCATTCAGTGACTCATTCGAAGTGCGGTGAACAGCACTTTGAAATATGTACCCGCGGTGACAGAATACCCCTAACCTAGTGATTACCTACGTGGATTAAAAAAGCGAGCTAATCAGAGTAATGACATAAAAACTATACTGCCCTAAGTTCTCAAAGTGACAAAGGCAGCTCCAAATAAAGCTCGGCAAAACGATCCAAGCCTGGTAGGCTCGAAAGTTGAAACTGACAAAGAGCCTGCCAGGCTCGAAACGTTTCTTCAAGCTCGTTGCGTTCTCTGGTGGCCATAGTTGAGTCGGCCGCTGCTCAGCGAGAGCTTACGGCGGGTCTCCACAACGCTTCTGCAGCGTGCATTGCACATCAGTGCATCTAGGTTGCACATATGCATGTACATTTTGAATGGTCGCGGAAGTGGCGTATTAACATCAGATTGTCTGAGGTCGTACATGCAAATGTCCAACCTAGCCATACAGCAAGGTTACAGTTCTTCTCCGAAAATAAGGAGGGGGGGGGGGGGGGGGGGGGGGGGGCTAACTCTGAGCCTGCGCTGTGAACACTGCGCACAATTCGCAACTTTCACGGCCTATAGAGGGCGCACTGGTGCCTATCAAAATGGCTGTCATCTGGAGGATCGTGGTAGAACAGCGGTATGAGGCGGGGTCTCCGACGCGTAAGTAATTCTAATTTTGCTATATACGAGCAGTATCAGAGCCTAACGTTATTTTTTTCACGCCAGGAAGGTGTAGGCATGTCCATTTACCTTGAGGCTGATCATCCAGAAGCTAGGGAGCGCGATTCTCACACCGCGGTACCACCATCGCTGAAAGTTGCGAATAGGGACATCTAGTAAATACCAGCCGTTTCTTCAAGAACTAGGGGAGCATTGTTTTAATCCACGTATTCTAGTTATAAAGCTGGTTTAGAAATTCGCAGTAATTGAATTGACAGAAACGAAACAGTCCCCCACGACTACCGTGCTGCATTAAAACGATCTCAGGATGTTCCAGGACTATGTCTCTTAAAAAACTTAGGAATCACAACGAAAAAAAAAAGAAATAGATGTGGGCCTTTTCAACATTTTGCTGCTTCTCGCAACTATTTCTTGGATAGGTTCAACAGAGCATATCAAGGGACAGTTGTTATTATTTCAGTTCATGCGAAAGCAATCGGCGCAAATCACTGAAACCAGAAGGATTCTAGCAAAAAGGGGTACAAGACCGTGACCGAACACATGGTTCTGCGGACGTCTTTACGATGTCCTAGCATCATATGGGTGTTTTGCGAGCGTTCAAATGGTACATGCGCTCTCTGCGGAGTTTTTATGCACAAGCGCAAGAAAGAAAACGCTGGTAAAAGAGTTTCCAGTTTCTGAGAGAAAGTATATAAAACCTTTCTTACCCATAATGGCAGGTTGCATCTGTGACGATGTCAATACTGTACCAAAAGAAGAGAAAGGGACAGAGAAGAACGATGGCACGCGGAGGGGAGATGGTGGCCAACGTTACTGGAGCAATATAGACCCGTTTCGAAATTCAGTGCCATCTGGTGGTTTGTAAAGCAGTTTAGGTTTTGCCATATCAATGGCGGAAATTAACTTGTATTGGGACCGTCACTTTCGCAAGTCAACGGCACGCGAGGAATTGTTCAGTGTGAGTTCTTTCTCGATCCCTTTCAGTTCGATGGTGACCAAGAACCTGCATTCAGAACAAAGCTCCAACCCACTCAGATGCCTCGCGAAAATTCTATACACCAAGGTGCTTTAAAGCCGATTGTGTGCCGCCCACAAATTGACTGAATCTGAGTTATTAGAAATAAACGCTTACGTAGCTCTTGTGCTCCATTACTACGTCGCGTCATACTGACCCCCCGAATATACAGTCTTCGCAAGATCCCCTTAGGAGCATCTTCAACGTCTTCCTTTACCAGTCACTAGAAGGCCGCCATTGGTATGGCACAGATGCCGTTCCACAGATGATGATAGTGATCAAAGTGGCCAGACTGAATTTCGGAAAGGGTCTATTCCAGGGTGTAAGATAGACAGGTGGTGAAACGAGAGCCATATGAGCGACCGGATTGTGTCCCCCTCGGTTTTCTCTTTTTCTGTGGCGCCATCTATGTGGAGCACCGCGAACTCTCACTCCAGGTGGGCGAACGCTGGCGACCGGTTAAACTGACGGAGAAGGTTTCTCGTGGATTTTCAATGGAGGACTGTCGTGCTCTCAGTTTATTTTGCGCACTCTCCCATAGAGTTCCATGCAAATCCGATTCCAATTTTTTTCTTCTCGCCGCAGCGCCATCTGTCGCAAATCGAGGGTACCCGCAAGCCACCCGCAAGCAGACGAGTACACAATGCGGTCACGGCGCTGCGGTAGATTTCTATGGGTCGTTTCCCCACCTGTCTATCTTACACCCTGGTCTATTCTCGCCTGCAGAGGCGAGTGGCCCAGGTGGCGGTCACGAGAAATAGCGGCGCTGCAGTCGGATCTTGCTTCCCTGTCTCGAGCGTCGCCTACTACCACCGCGTTGACAGCTTCCTTTCCTTTTTTCTTTTCTTGCTTTTTCTTTTTAACTTCCATCTGTATAATAGAAAAGAAAAAAAACATGAGCAAGACGAAGTGTAATACACCACAGAGATCAGAGTCAGCGGATTGTAAGTGTTCCTTCCTTGAGTGTTTCAAATTTATTTTTGTGTGCGTTTGTTTTCTTGCGCTGATAAGTGTTAGCATAAATGAACAACTCGCCCAAGCACAAGTATTGCGATTCAAACTTGACGGACTAGGCAATCCGGAAGCAAGGCTCGATTGCAGCGCTGCTAGTTCTCGTGACCGCCACTGAGCCCCCGTCGCAGGCGGAGCTGTGAAACTGAGTACCTAAGAACAATCTTTTAGCTCCACCCACAAGCGCATTGCGCCCATCTGAAGTGCCTCCGCCGTCGAGAAAGTAGTTCGCTAGCAACGTTGCTTTTTCTTCCTCCAGGAAACGTGTCTTAAACTACTACAATATTTATTTAATTCATTCAGGACATTTAAATAAGTTAGAATACGTTTTTGTCAACGAAATAGCTGTTTAGTAAAGAAAGAAAGTCATGTCCAATGTACCGTCTTCCCAATTCATTTTCTGTCCAAGATACTGTCTAACATACCGTCTAACATACCTCTCAGCAGTGCTAAGCCTCGCGCCCGCTTCGAAATTTTCGTTGGCGATAGCGTCGCTGGATTCTCACGTTGTCGCGCAAAAACTGCTGCAAACGCAAGCCGATACCATTAAGATTTCGTGGCGTAACCTCGGGCACGTAAAACACGGTGCAAAAAAGCAGAATAATTGTCACGAGAAACTAGCGTCGCATTGCTAAGGCCAGCAGCCATGTTGAGCTTTTTTTTTTTTTCAAAAGGATCGCGATTGGTCCACGGATACGTGACGTCATAAAAACGATTGGCTGGCGTTTCTCGGCGTAGGATTACATTTTCCTCTGAGAGGCATTTCCGGTTTTTTCTTAGCTTGCAACCGACTATAGTAACGTTGATGGTGGCTTTATTCCAATCTTTGCATGTCGTTAGCAACAGGTGGAGCGAGAGCTCGCTCTGCAGAACCCACGGGTCCAGTGTTTAAGCCTCACCCCTGCCCGTTTTGATCTGGATGAGTAAGGTACCGGTGCGCGGTCGTGTATCACTACTGAGTGATCCACGTTAAAGACCCTTGGCTAGCGGTTGTACCGCACTGGCTAAATTGCTCAGCTATCTCGCCCCTTGAGGCACACTAAGTTCCGTCTGTATAAACATACACACACACACAGCAAGTCCTCAACTTAGCATACGATGTCCTCAGCCAAGCACGCGCATCTCCGTCGCTTCCGTAAGCGAGAAAATAGGGAGTTTTCGTAGATCGTTTTTGCCGTCCCGCAAGGCCCTCCGCAACCCGCTACAATAGCGGGAACTCCACAGTCAAGGCTATCGGCGCGCAGGCGCAGTAGCAACTTCTTCATTGCGGAACGCTAAAGGTGTATCCACACGACGGACCGGGCCGCGGACCGATTGATCACTTGATGCGCGGCCCGCGGGCCGCCCGGCTGCAATGACCATCCACACGGCGGACCAAAAGAGCAGACGACAGAGTGAACGGGCCGGTCTAACCCTCGACCTCACAGCTCCGCCAAACGCATGCAGCGAGCTGCTTTGGGGCTATTTGTAAGGAGCCAAGATGGAGGTTGAACGAAAGAGACGTCTGGCCGCGGTGGCCCTGGCGTTAACTATTGAGGACGAAATGGACTTAAATGAACCAAAAAGGGCTTGCATCTATTGTCCCACAGAGCGGGGAATTGCTCCACGAGCGCGATGAAGTAAAAAGTTGCATCGTCGCACCACGCCGCCGTCGACGCACAACAAAAGGTTCGTCTTCTTCGTCTTCAACAGTTGGCGCCAAAAGAACACGGCTTTGAATTTGGATTCCAATCCAAACAACAAAAGTCAACTTGTTGCCAGACTTAGCACTTCAATTATACTAAAAACGCCGCAATCCGCCGCCAAGGTCCGGGCGAGAAAAGTCGCTTGGCATTTCTCCCAAGCGCGGGCCGCGGACCGCCGGCAGACCTCGAAAACCGGTGACGTAAGATCACGTGATGCGCGGCCCGCGGACCAAAACAGCATTTTGGTCCGTTGTGTGGATACACCTTTATCAGCTCCGCTGTAAAAACGACTCCGTCCAGTTGCTGTCGATGCGGCTGCATCACACAGTACACCTACCTTAAAGTTGTTGAGCAATCTCGAGTAACTAATCCGATAATTGGACTTCCAACAGGCTTCCAAGCACTGAACAACCACTGGACATTGACCACTGTCTGCTTGGGTAGGTCTTAGAGATAATGCATCTAAATGATAACTGATTAACTAAAATCCATCAGTACCTTTACATAAGTATTTAATCTCCATGTTCAAATTTTTAATTTTGAAGACAGCCGGTATGGATGTCTCAAGAAAATTTTCACAGGCAATAAAAGAAACCGGCTTGGAGATATTCGTTGACAATTACTGGCCTATCTCTTTTGCGTTTTTTATAATGGATGATTTCCGCGCTTTTTGCAGCTAGTTTTGGAATCGTAGGAAATAGATGTCGCATATTGCACCGAGTTAACGTCTCTGCAATGCACGGGTTGCAAAAATCCCCCTCGATATAGCTCTGCCACGTGACGCCATTGGTCGTAATGAGCAATGTGAAATTTCTGCACATTGATACCAATGATATCACGTTGCACATTGGTGCTCATTAAGTGTTACCTCACAAAGTTGGCTTCTCCTCTGGAAGGCATCGTATCTTCTTCCATAGTGTGGCTTCTCTGCAGTATTTTCAATAGCACTGTTGATATGAAGACCCAGGAACAGCGGCAGCTTCACAAAACTGAAGAGCTTTAATTCCGACGTGCGTTCGATGCGAAAAAAAGAAATGGTAATAAAAAAAAAAGTGAACGAGCTCCGCGCTCGCCGTCCACGAGCGCAGGCCCCGATCTCGTGTGCAAGCTTGCCATTGTGCTGCTCAACATTGCTTCGCTGGTACTCGACCAGTTTGATCTATTTTCAACACAATCCCGACCGCGAAATGAGTCACGCGCTGACCTCCAGGGGATAAAGGCGTTGAACTGGTCGGTCGGTAATCGATCCATTTTGCAGTTTTACCTGACAGGACCGTATGTTACCGTCTCTTCCTCTGTGGGTCTTCAGCACTCTTCCCATTTGCCACAATTGTCTCGGTGCATTACTATCGTGCACGAGAACAACGTCGTCTACACTTAGGGTTGACGCAGAAGCTGGTTGCATATGGTGCGCTGATCGAAGCTGCAACAAGTATTCGTGCTGCCAGCGTTTCCAAAAGTTGTCCGTTAGGCACCGTCGGTACTTGATCCTCTTGAGTAGGTCTGTTCTTTTGGATTGGTGCTCCGTCTCCGTTGTTGGGTCGGGCAAGCACGCCAATCTTTTCCCAAGCAATATATCTCCTGGGGTTATCGGCCTGGGCTCCGTGGCGTCTGTGCTGTCCATTGTTAGAGGTCGGGAGTTGACTATTCCTTCGACCTCGGTCAAAACAGTGGATAATTCTTCAGAGGTTAGGCATGCCCTCCCTAGCACTTTCCGTAGGGTGGTCTTTACCGTTCGCACGAGCCTCTCCCACCAGCCTCCCCACCATGGGGCACTGGGAACAATGAACTTCCATGTTACTCGGTTCTTGGCAAGATGAGACGTAAAATCTTCTTCTTGCATCGCTCTAAACAACGCATATAGGTCCTTTGATGCCTTCTTGAATGTTGGTGCGTTGTCAGAATAGATCGTTGTTGGTAACCCTCTCCGTGCCGTGAAACGTCGAAAGGCCATTAGAAAAGCTTCTGTAGACATTGCAGAAACAAGTTCGAGATGAACGGCGCGAGACACTGCACAAGTGAAAAGTGCAACGTAGGACTTCACACTGCCGCTTGCTGTCTTGACATACAAAGGACCTGCAAAATCTACGCCTACAACATCAAAGGGCGCGCCTTGCTTCAGTCGGTCAAGGGGAAGTGGAGCCGTTGGGGCAGTGTCAGCCGTGAGGCGGAACCTCTTGCATAAACAGCAGCTGAAGATCACTTTCTTCACCAATCTTCTCCCTCCTATAATCCAAAATCGTTCTCGGAGTTGCGCCAACGTGTCTCGTGCTCCTCCGTGAAGTACCTTGCAGTGGGCGTTCTGTACGACCAGGGTGGTGAAGTAGTGCTCACTCGGCAATATGATTGGGTGTTTCACATTGTCCGATGCTGGCAGCATCTGAAGCCGGCCTCCAACCCGGATGATATTGTCTTTATCCAAAAATGGACTCATCTCTGCTAGAGACGATTGTTTGTGAACATTTTCTTTCTTCGAGAGACATTTTATCTCGTCTGAGTAAGTACTGTTCTGAACGTTGTTGATCCAGTATAGTTCGGCCGCAGTGGTTTCCTCGGCACTCAGTGGTCCATTTGACGGTTTGCCATTTCGGCAGTTCCTCAGAAATCGAAGGCACCACGCCGTCACTCTTAAAGCCCGATGGAGTTCGCTGTACTTTGTCAAATCCAACAGCGGTTCAGGTGGTGTTGTTTGCAATATCACATGAACTGCTTTTCTCTCTTCTTTCAACAAGTCAGTCTCTGCTTCGTTACTCGACCTCAAATCAGGCCATTCATTTTCGTTTTCAGTCAACCATTTTGGTCCTGACCACCATAAATCACTCGACACCAGTCGAGAACCTGTGATGCCACGGGTAAGCAAATCCGCTGGATTGTCATTTCCCGGACAGTACCTCCAATGAGAAGGATCGGTGTCCCTTTGTATTTCTGCAACTCGGTTGGACACGAAAGTCTTCCACTTGCTGGGGTCGCTCTTGATCCATGCAAGTGTGATGAGAGAATCCGTCCACAACGTATAGTCATACGGAATGCATGGGATGGTCTTCTCAAGATATTTGTGGAGTCTCGATGCGATGACGGCTCCCATAAGTTCCAGGCGAGGAAGAGTTTGTTTCTTGATTGGAGCAACCCGTGCTTTTGCCAATAAAAGTGTAGGTTGTTCAGGTGGCGAGGACTTCGTTGTTACGTACACTGTAGCTCCATAGGCAGTCGGGCTTGCGTCGCAGAAAATATGAATCTGGGTGTCCTTGCCTTGTCCTGCTTGGAATACGAATCTGGGGATGACGAGTGCATCC
This sequence comes from Ixodes scapularis, assembly GCF_016920785.2. Classification (NCBI taxonomy): domain Eukaryota; kingdom Metazoa; phylum Arthropoda; class Arachnida; order Ixodida; family Ixodidae; genus Ixodes; species Ixodes scapularis. The sequence continues at coordinate 765,250 of NW_024609839.1, read as the reverse complement.
ATCTTTGGCAGGTCACCACACCATTCGTGCCATTCGTTGTTCAGATCCTCGGGTAGAGCACTGTCCCAAGTGATTCCTCTCGCCCATAGTTTCTGAAACAGTGTCTTCACACGGATTGTGAAGGGCGACAAGACTCCCAGGGGATCGAAAATCCTAGACGCTGCTTGTAGAACAAATCGCTTAGTGCCATCATGCAGCTCTAGGAAGTTTTGTAAAATTGGCAACGCAAACTTCAAAACATCCTTCTCTGGATCCCAGACAATTCCCAGAACCTTCATTGTTCTTTGTTCAAGGATAGGCGTAGTGTTTTCTGGATTTGCCTCTTCTTGAAGTAGCACATCTCTCAGCGCTTGTGAATTCGTCGTCCACTTTCGGAGAGTCATTCCTGCGTTCTGCATAATAGATTTGGCGTCATGGTACAACTTGATGGCTTCCTCCTCGGTAGCTGTGCCAGTAACCAAGTCGTCCACGTAGAAGGAGTTACGAAGTACGTCAGCCACTTCCTCCTTTTCAGTCGGCAGATTTTTCAGGTGTTGGAGGATCGTAGCCGTCAGAAGAAATGGACTACAGGTTGCACCAAAAGGAACCCTCTTCATCCTCCATGTCTGTACCTCTTCATCTTTAAAGGTCGAAGATGGTAGATCTTGAAACCAGAGAAAACGGAATGCATCTCTGTCCTTTTCTGCTACAGATATTTGCAGAAATGCCTTCTGGATGTCGGAGGTTATGGCGAAGCGGCTCACCCGAAATCGCAGCAATATTCCAAGAAGGTCTTGATACAGGTTGTCTCCTTTCTCTAAACATTCGTTTAGAGACTTGCACCCAGCTGCGTGCGAGGATGCATCGAAAACAACTCGAAGTCGTGTCGTCAGCGCATTTTCTCGGATGACTTCGCGATGTGGCATGTAAAATAGTCTGCCTTCTTCACCAGTTGTCTCGTTCAGTACCACTTCAGCGTGACCCGCTATCAGATACTCTCTGATTGCTTCGTCGTAATGAAGTACTAGAGAGTCAGTTCTGTAGAGTCGACCTACTAGTTTCCTCAGTCTCGTCATCGCTACTTGCTTGTTGTCCTTAAGGACACCTATATTGTCCTTCCACGGTAGTGCCACTTCGTACTGTGTGCCAGACCGGCGAATGTTCTGCTCGAAATGGCGCATCACTTGGCTTGTTTCGGACATCTGGTCTTCTGAATCTGTGATTCCCAGGCTTTCTAACTCCCAGAATGATCGGAGAGCGCCTTCAACCTGTTCTGTACCGGTGATCTGCAGGACACAGACGACCAAGTTCGAGTGGTTTTTTTGTGACTTCAGGATGGATGTCCGTCCTTGGAAGGTCCAACCAAGCTTGGTGTTTAATGCAACAAGGGTGCTGCAGGTCTTACTCCGAGTGACTTCACCAGTCATAAAGCCCCACATTTGGTCAGAGCCAATCAAAATACTGATGCCTGGTTGTGCGGCAACCGCTGGAAACATGAGGCGATCGGCAATAAACTTTCCATTTTTCTCCATGTCAGCTACGAAGACTGAATCTGTCGTTAAGGTAGCTATGTCTTGACATATCACTGGGATTTCGATCGCTTCGATCTTGCATCCGTCCATGTTGAATTGACTTCTAAGTTCAAGCTCCACTACACGACGCTTCTTGCACTGTTGAGTTGAAGCACAAGCAAATGTGTTGAGCGCCATCTTGGTGTAGCCAACGCACTTAAGCTGAAGGTGTCTTGACAGATCCTCGGTGACGAACGTCTGTTGGCTGCCTCCGTCGATAACACCTCTAACATACCTACATGAGGTACCGCTGACAGCCCATGCCCGGAAGGTTTGCAGAAGCACCGCTCCGGACTCTCTGAATTCTCGGTGAATTGATGTAGTACAAACCGTCACGCTGTTTTGTGTGTCCGATTTACCTTCTTTAGCTTTGATCCGCGTCGGGTCACACATGGACTTAGCGTGTCTTCCACCGCATGTGGCACAGCTGATCTTTCGTCTGCAGTCTCTTGCTCGATGGCCACTGAGAGTGCATCTGAAGCATCTCATCTCTTTTGTCAAACGCTGTTTCTTCTGGTCCAGGGGAAGAGAGGAAGAACAGTCTGCAGAACTATGGCTTGTTCCGTTGCAGAAACAGCATCTCGTTTTATGTGGTGAGGGTCTGTTGTAGAGCACCGATGAGGTCGGTCTAGACGATTCACGTCGAGCTATGTTGTCCTCATATCTTGTGGTCTTTGTGTTCTTCGTTTCTGTGATCTTAAACTCGCTTTTCTCCCGACTTTCGACTTCGATAGCTAGAAAATCAAGTAGTCGATCCAGTTCTGAGCGGTCAGGCTGGCTGCTTGGGCCAGGCATGGCAGTTGCCGCAGACAAATGAGCGGTTCTGTGGTAGTTCACGACGATGTCACGTGGAAGAGCTCGCATCAAAATATCGCAGAGCATCGACGAAAAACTTGACTTATTCACACCCAATGTCTGGAGGCCTCGTATATTGATTTGCACCTGGTCGAACATCGTTCGTAGACCTGAGGTATCGTTGGCTGACTTGACAGGTGAAATCAGCCTCAGACTGGAGAAATATTCCTGCTCCAATCGTTTCTTGTCTCCAAAACGGCGATTGAGGATCTCAATTGCATCCGCGTAGCAAGTCTCTGTCCTTGGTAATCCAGCCACAGCTGCTTCCGCTTCTCCGCCCAAATACATTCGAAGGTAGCCGAACTTTTCGCTGGTGGACAGACTGGCGTTCTTGTGAATTGTTTCATCGAACTGTTCCCAGAACGCTGACCACTTTGATATTTCACCCTTGAATGGCGTAATGGTGAGCTTCGGTAACCTAGTTCCAGCTTGTCTGCTGCCTTGGGTGTCGTTTGGGTGACGACTAGGTTCCCTAGGGGCCCCTCGAGACGATATCTGATCCAGGAGATCTTTTCTGCATTGGAGGGCACTGATGGTGGCAGTCGCTTCATCTTCGTATTGGACGACTGCCTGAAATTCGGTTTCGAACGAACCATCTGGTATGTGTCCCTCAAACTCTTCGTTCAACCTCCTGAGCTCATCGTTATTGGCGCGCAATCTTTCGGCCACAGTGGTAATCTGGCTAATCGTTGAATCTTGATTTTGTAAGAGAGCACTTGCCTCGTTGATGAGTCTTGTGTTTTGCGCGCGTCGGGTCGTTCTTTTAGTCTTCAGCCTTTCCATGGGGATCCACTGCGCTGCTGAGTCTTCTCGTGTGATGTCCCGGACCTTGACTCCCGGGTTTCGGCACCAAATTGTTGATATGAAGACCCAGGAACAGCGGCAGCTTCACAAAACTGAAGAGCTTTAATTCCGACGTGCGTTCGATGCGAAAAAAAGAAATGGTAATAAAAAAAAAGTGAACGAGCTCCGCGCTCGCCGTCCACGAGCGCAGGCCCCGATCTCGTGTGCAGGCTTGCCATTGTGCTGCTCAACATTGCTTCGCTGGTACTCGACCAGTTTGATCTATTTTCAACAGCACGAATGAGTGAGGTTTAACTTTTTGGCTCATTGGTACTACTACCATAGCCTCCCACAAAGCCTGGCAGTTCAATAACGAGCCATAGAGTGCCCGGTCGCAGATTTGGAGCGCGAGAATCTGGTGCCACAAAGCATTTCTCGGGGAGTCTGGTATTCAGCGCACATTTTTTGGAGCGGCGAGGACCCGAAACGTGGTTTTCAAACCCGACGAGAAACGAAGCGGTAGCCCCAGGAACGCGAAAAGCAGGAGCGGACATTCCAGCGCTCGGGACATGTGTGTTTCGGCGGCTCTCCGCAGCGGGGAGCTCGTTACATGACTCTTGTCGGCCGCTCTACCTTTTCACTTTCGGCGCCGCGTCACGTGACGACCTGCCAGGCTTTGTTAGCATAGAGGAGGTTGTGGTACATTTTACGCATTCACGCTCATAGGGGTTGGCTCGGGATTTCTATTGGAAAAGGCCACCCATTTCCAGCAGGGTATCGCGACCTCTCTCACATCACCAAGTGGCGCTTCGTGGCTTTCGCATGATGAGGAGCTGAGATGTGGACGGCAGAATGCTGCGGTCAAACATAGCATTTTCGCCTGCCTGTTTTGCAATCGCAACTCCAGCTCGCATCAGTCACCTACCTTGGTCACCAACTCACCCAACAGGGCATCGCTCCAGACCCCGACACGGTGACTGCGATCAACGCTATACCAGTGCCAGCGACCAAAGCGGAGCTTCTACGATTTTTGGGGATGGCAACTTACCTTATGAAATTCGCCCGAAACTTCTCAGCAAAGACACAACCTCTTCGAGAGCTTCTCAAGTCTGATGTGGCTTAGCATTAAACCTCTAAGATGTTAGAGGCATTCAACGAAATCAAACACGACCTGACAACTGCTCCCACGTTGCATTACTTCAACCTTGTCGAAGTAATGTAACAGATGTTACATTACTTCGACATAACAAAAGTAATGTATCAGCAGATTCAAGCTCGTATGGGATCGGCAGCGTCCCCCTTCAAAGTGGACACTCAGTGGCCTATGCATCAGCAGCGCTCACACTGGTCCAACAGCGTTATGCGCAGATTGAAAAGGAACTACTGGCCGTAATTTTTCCGTGTGAGCAGTTTTATTACTACATCCGTGGTCGAAGCATTGTGGTCGAGACTGATCACAGACCCCTCATTGGTCTACACTGCAAGGACTTCCACAAGATCTCCCCCAGGCTACACCGTTTGTTGCTTCGTCTCCAGCGTTCCACCATCAAATGTGTATATGTTGACGACCTCCCGGTTTGCGCCAGATTCGGCGTTGGCAGCTTCAATTGAAAACTCGGTCTACAACGTCATCTACGCCATTTCCTGCACGAGGTGCCCTGACATTGTGTATATCGGAGAGACAGACCTACGGCTGCACGAAAGATTCCGTGAAAACCGCCGTCTCGTCACCTGAAGATTGCCAAAAAACCTTCCTTCGGAACAATCCACACATGCAGCTGACCATTTCTCGACCTCCGGCTATACTGAGCTAAACATGCGTGTCTGTGTTATCAGGTCAGGTTTTTCCTCCTCCCACGTGCGAAAGAGACAAAAAGCGTCTTTATCTTCAACCTCAAAACACCATTCCCCCTTGGTCTCAACACCAAACTTACTTTCAAGTACTAAATCTTTTGGCACTTTGATACTTTCAGAGGTCGGCATTTTAGGTCGCCCTCACTCACCCTCACCCTCACAGCCACACTCACCTAAGCCCCTCACTCACCCTCACCCTCACAGCTACACTCACGTTCAGCCCCTCACTCACCCTCACCCTCACAGTCACACTCACCTTCAGCCCTTCACTCACCCTCACTGAACCTCACGGCCCTCACGCACTCACCGCCCTCACGGCCCTCACGGCCCTCACGCCCCTCACGCCCCTCACCGCCCTCACGGCCCTCACGCCCCTCACTCACTCATGGCCCTCACGCCACTCACCGCCCTCACGGCCCTCACCGCCCTCACCGCCCTCACGGCCCTCACCACCCTCACCGCCCTCACGGCCCTCACGCACTCATAGCCCTCACCGTCCTCACGGCCCTCACGGCCCTCACGGCCCTCACGCACTCATAGCCCTCACGGCCCTCACCGCCCTCACCTCCCTCACGGCCCTCACCGCCCTCACGGCCCTCACGCCACTCACCGCCGTCACGCCACTCACCGCCCTCACGCCACTCACCGCCCTCACGCCACTCACCGCCCTCACGCCACTCACGCACTCATGGCCCTCACGCCACTCAGGCCAGCTTCAGATGGGGCAATTTCGGCCAGAAACTCTACGTCGCAACATCAGCTAAACGCGCCGCCCGCGATCACACGCAGCAACCAATTGCTGCAATTTGCAGTCGTCATCATAAAATTTTATTTTTCGTGCACTATTTAGACACAATTACGCGTTATAAACGTGTTTTTATGCATTTAAATCCCGTTAAGAATACTAATGTACCTTTCTGAAACAGTTTATTTCCAAAAAACGATCGATTTCAAACGAGAACAAAGTCTTTCGGTGTCATCATCACCGGCACGAGGTATCACGTGAAAATTTTGCGTCCCTGATTAGATGCAGCCGCTTCAAACGTATTCGAATTGCTCCGAGTTGCTTGCTTATTTCGAGCCGGACCCGATCTTAGCAATTCGTGTCGATCTAGGGAAAGCTAGAGAACAACCCGCCATTAGCACTTAAATTGCTGAGAAAGATGCTCGATCTGAAGGGGGCCTCACGCACTCACCGCCCTCACGGCCCTCACACCACCTCATGCACTCACCGCCCTCACGGCCCTCACGCCTCTCATGCCACTCACTGCCCTCACGCCACTCATGGCCCTCACACCCCTCACGCACTCACCGCCCTCACACCACTCACGCACTCATGGCCCTCACGCCACTCACCGCCCTCACGCCCCTCACGCACTCATGGCCCTCACACCCCTTACCGCCCTCACCGCCCTCATGGCCCTCATGGCCCTCACGGCCCTCACGGCCTTCACCGCCCTCACGGCCCTCACGGCCCTCACCGCCCTCACAGCTCTCACGGCCCTCACGGCCCTCACCGCCCTCACAGCCCTCACCGCCCTCACAGCCCTCACCGCCCTCACTCACCCTCACACTCATGAATTTTCCTGGTTCAGAAACTCACTCACCCTCACCTCACCTGTGAAGATGAGGGTGAGTGAGGGTGAGTGAGAGCCCTCATGAGTGAGGTTTGCCGAGGTATGGATACTTTAGACCCATGTTCCGGATAAAAAAAACAGGACGCGGGATGGCCGAAAAAACATGCTTTTCGTGCAAGGCTCGTCAAATTATGAGGCGCTGGAGAAATGCAGCCTTCTGCGTTAAGTCCTTATTTCGAACTCTTTTTGTTCGCCTTCCGCCCATTGAAAAGCATGCGGGAAGGGCCTTAGAACGCACCTGGTATCGCTGCGCCGCAGCGTTCTTCCGCATCGAAAAGTTCGTCTGCTTTCCTCGCCGTCACCATGGCAACGAACGCCGAATGAATAGAAGCACGAACGGTACCGCCGCGTGAAGCCAGCAACAGCTGACGCCATTTTACGAACGCCGTCTGCTAGCCAAAGCCGAACGCGGTGTGTCAGATCGCCTCCGCCGGTGCGCCGTTGGCAAAGACGACGAAGCTGAGACACGCCGACGGCGATCGAGCAAGCAACAACACCGCGGGACGACTGCAACGGCGGCATTTATTCGGATCAAAGGCCGGCTTCGCCGGTGCGCCGCTAGCAAAGACGACGAAGCTGAGGCACGCCGACGGCGAATGGGCGAGCAACAACACCGCGGGACGACTGCAACGGCGGCATTTATTTTGATCACAGGCGCGAAATAAGCAAGAACAATTTTTATTTGAATCATAACACCCGATATCCAAGTTGGGGACCACATACCTTTGCTGGGTCTTTCCTGTGAACTTTTTACAGAGACACGGGGTGCCGCATTAAAAACCCAAGTAGCACAAAATGTGGCTGCAACGTTACTGGAATGTTGTCAGGTAACGTTGCCGAACGCTGCTAACGACCGCGGATTCTACACTCCAGTAACGTTACACCACAATGTTACAGTAACGTAACTGCATACGTTACCTGGACATTACCCAAATAATGTTACTGGAACGTTGTTAGATAACGTTGCCAAACGTTGCTAATGGCCACCAGTTCTACCTTCCAGTAACGTCACATCAAAATGTTGCAGTAACATAGCTGTCTATGTTACCTGGATGCTAGATCAGTGATGTTACTCGGACGTCGTCGCTAACGTTGCTAGTTGTTGTTAATGGCCACGAATTCTACCATCCAGTAATGTTACACCAAAATGTTGCACTGACATTACGGCTTACTTAAAAGTGAAGGAATAAAAATGTGAAGAACATACACAAACGACCACTCTTTCATTTCGCAACAACGTTTATTTTTTGAGGAGCAAAGAGTCGCATACAGGTCGAGATCAACTAGATACCGAAGGTGGAGTGTTACTGACTCATCCCTTATCTCCCTAAAGTTCCTTTGATCAAGCCTTCCTTTTGCAGTTAATCTTGACCTGTGCGCGAGTCTTTGCTTCCAAAAAACGAGCGTCGTAACTAAATGAAAGAGCGGTCATCTGTTTTTCCTCAGTGCTTTTATTCTGTTAACTTTCAGTAAACATTTTTACAATATGCTGGCACTGGCCAGATATTACTGTATGTGTTACTTGGACATTACTGAACACTGTTATCCGAAAATACATTGACAAGCGCTGCCAGGAAACTGCATTTATGGTTGTCATGAAGTCATTTTTTGAGCTGGTGCCTGATATGAGTAAATGGATGTGCATTACAAGCCATTAATGAATCAGCATTTTGAAATCCTAGAAGCAGGACTCCGGAAGAAAACAAGAAGTTATTGGAATAAATTTATTTCAAAAACGAAACCAACATTACAAGTACCAGAGAATTCTTCTGTTTCTTACAAGCTATTAGATCTACAAAATTGTAAAGAACACACTAAATTACAAGGCTGATCTGCATAAAAATAAAAATGTAAAATATTAAAACTCCCAGCAACATAAAGCAAGTAGCCTAAAATAAAATTCTAATTATATCTCAAATTACACCCAATCTTGGGCTAGGACATATAAATAAATAATGGAGGCAATAAACCAAAAATGACTAGAAAAAGAACATAAATTTTAAATCTTCTAAAAATACCACACTAATGTGTACATAAATTAAATAAAAGAAACCACTAGCTGGGGCTAAAATGTATGCATGAATAGAAATTAAAGGTAACATATGCATATTACAAATTGACATAAAAAATTCAAACAACAGGGACTCTACTCATGGGATGGCTGTAAAAAAAGGAGAAAGAAATCATTAGAAAAAAAAAGCATTTTAAATGATTTAGGTAGCATGAATTTTTTTTTGAATTCTATGCATTTAGCACGGTTAACCAATTCCATGCTTCCAACTGGGATCAAAGTAACCAACTACTAACATTTAAAACTAACAGAAAAATAAAGGCAGAAACATGCTGAAAAACAGCGCAAAATGCACGGATAAGAAAACACACAGGACAAGGCACTGTGTGTTCTTTTTCCTTTGTCTGGTTTTCGCACCGTTTTTCAACATGAATTCTTACCAACTAGCCCAGCCCAACTGTCCATCCTTGTAATCAGAAACATGCTTGCCTTCTCCCCTTGTGGCAGCCCCTCAGTCACTCCTGAGAAGAGGCACACTGCTCCTGTAAAAAAATAACAGAAAAAAGTTGGTTGCATTCAGAAAATGGGTGCCTACTTCAGGGCAGAGAGTGTCATCAAGATAAAAAAAGAAATGCCTACATCTGTCCTAGCAGTTTCACCACAGTTTCTTTGCATGCACAAGCCATTCTTTTCACCCAGTTTAGACTTTTACCGCAAAGTGTGACCTACCCACAGAAGACAGTGGATACGCGACTTATTCTTTTCTGGCAAGGTAGGCGGCTGTTCTCGGCCACTCACTTTTTCCCACTTCAACCTTCTATTTATTCATGCGTGAAAGGCACTTTCTTAAGAGGGAAACAGCTATTTTCTGCAGCGCCTTTTTTATTTTGTATTTGTAGATTTAACTTTGTTTTCATTTTATCCTAAGAGAAAGCTTTCTTTTTAAGAACATAGATGTTCTTAAAAAAGACGTGCCTGCCCTCTTCGTCAATTTTTTGTAACCGACAGAACCGTGGACCTGTCAGATCTTTGACATGCAGTATACTACTGTATGTCGAATATCCGGCAGGTCCACGGTTCTGTCGGTTATAATAAATTAACAAAGAGAGGAGACACGTCTTTTCTTTTCCCCGTATCATGGGCCACGGAGACAGATCACTGCCTCAAGGACGGCTTCGTCTTGAAGCAGAATACGTCTCTTCAAGGACGAAGATATATATACGCTTTTGAATGGACGTACATTCATCACTGCACCTGATGATCACAGCTTTTAAAAGTGTCGTTAGTGTTACCGTGTCTTATTGGCCTCATTAACAGAAGTCATCATTTACTAAAAAAAAAGAATAGAAGGTGACAAAAAAAGGTTCCTTCCTTTTATATATATATAAGTTTATAAGTTACAATAAATATTAAAACACTGCTATCCTCCCGGCACTAAAAAGAAAAAAATATTTCTACTGCTCAAATAGGCTACGTTCAATGAAACAACTTCGATGAAATGGCGTTCAATGAAACAGCGTTCGATAAAACTGCGTTCAATGAAACAGCTTCGATGAAACAATGTTCAATGAAACGGCGTTTGATGAACTGTCCGGACCCAGGGGCAATGTCAATGAGCCTCATATTTTCTACAATGTCAAGCTCATTGCAGACAATGTCATAACATGGTGTTCTTTCATTGGCTAAATAAATTTCTTAATACTTAAAAATGTCTTTATGTAAATAGACTAATGCCTTTGTTTGAAATCTGGGCTTGTTTTAGGATGCAAAAGTATTTTTCGGGAGCTTAAGCAAAATTAGAAACATCATATTACCATTTTCTTGGTCCTAGCTGGTGCATGCCTGACTGATTCAGCAGCAGCCCATTTGGCGTCGGCTTCCTGCACGATGATGGCTGGCTCATTGTTTTCTGCCTTCTGTTTAAAGCAGGTGCGCGCAGCTCCTGTTTCAAAAGTATATAATTACAACACAACGTCAGCTACCACAGTGAAATATCGACAATTTCATGCCCTACTTCAGCATAACTTGGCAGACATCGGTAACTATGAAATCAGCCAGGGTGTCTAGCAAATTCCTCCTTTTAAGTTCCCCAGCTTTTCTAGGTTTTAAATTTCCTGTCCATTACAGAAGTTTGGAGATGTGGTACGAAGTGCTACTAAACACCTCATAAGTGAACACCACTCACAATTTAAAACAATTTATTGAAATCGGTCTTTATGTTGCTCAAGAAGTCAAAGACTTACAAAGTTTCGGGCAATGTTATTTAGCACAGCCACGTCAATGCACGACTCTCCTGGCTTCGTCGCACACCACCGCATTACTCGCCCTGGCTATTTTCCCTGATTTGGCTAACTTTTTGATTATCTCCCTGACAATTCCCTGACTTTTCCAGATGATCCGAAATTTCCTGACAATTCCAGCTTTTCCAAGGTGCTAGACACCCTGTCAATGAGCCAGATAGCTCGGGAGCGAGGCATGGGACAAAACTCCACTCTAGTGAGCTCATGTGAGCTGCTGTCACATGCTTCACCAGGACACAGTTTCCTTTCATCTAAAAGAGCCAAATCCAGAAAACTGAAACCAAGCAAATTTTTGTATGAATTCAAACTATATTCGTTGGTCCATCAATCTCAAATGCTCCTACAGTGAAATCGGTCAGAGTACGCTATAAAAACCACAGCAGAGGTGGCTGCGGCACATGGCTCAAAGCTATACTGATAAGCAAACATACCAATTTATCTGTTTTGCTTCATGTGTATTTCGCCTTTTTAGAAAAAAAAGCTCCTCACTTGTGTGCCCTGTTTAGCTATAGCCATTTGTTCTTAAAAGGCAACTCTGCTTAATTCCAAAACTTTTGGAATTATAAGACTTCAAATAAAAATAAAAAATAAATTTAAAAAGAAATATAAAAATAACTATTTTATTTCATGCATTGGTGGAATATTTCCTATGCAATTTTGCTTTAAACATAGCCCAAATAAAACCCGAAACATCGGCTTCTACAGGCAACGATGGCAGAGACGGAGGAGACATGACCAATCCCATGGTACAAATGATGATGTGCTACCCCTGCGAGGACGACGCAAACAGACGGGCCTGAGTGTTGTCTGCTCCGTGTCGGACGACATCTGCACCACTGCAACCTACGCTAAAGCCAAGTTTTCTCAAAGGAATAAATATCTCAGGAACATTAGTATGCAGCGAGGTCTACTAAATAGTACATAAATAAGCCATTGAGTATGTGAACATTGTGCAAACAATGCCATTAATATTTAACAGAGGTGAACCATGAGAAACGTGCACATCCAGGTCTGTGCCAATCATGTGGACACCGCTGAAGCAACTTTTGAAGAAGACATTGCACAAGTCAAGGACTGACTGTGCATGGAAAAAACAAAGAAAACGTAACAATGCACCTGACATGGTAAATTGATGTTTGGTGCACTGAAGCCGTAGTAGCAACTGCGCTGTCGTTTGCACCTACATTGTCAGCTAGGGTTGACAGTTTGCTGATCCATTTCATAAAGATTTAAATGGAGATAATATTGGACATGTGGTTTTCCTAGATGATACTGAAGAAGCCTTTGTTTTCTCTCACTAACAAAAATGAGACAGAGTCTGCAAAATGGCGGGCCCTTGTGCGCTGCCATCTTCCAGCTCAGGTGCACCCCAGATAATCCGATTATGAAGGCTTGCTAAAGCGTCACTAAGCTAATTGACAGATTGGTACCCTGAGAGCACGTTTTCCTACCCATGGTGGCTAGACTACTTTTGGAAACATGACTGCTTGCAAACGTTTATAGCTGATTGTGTCATTCAGCTATATGGTAATGCACCTTACACCAAAGAGTGCTCGGTGGTGTAAAACAAAATGTACCACCTTTCTTTAAGAAGTGGTCAATCCTAACGCTGCCCAAACCATTCCACATATAAAGCAGAGGACAGGTTCATAAAAAGTGCTAGGGTTAGAGTGCACAAACAGCAAGCATTCTAATGTATCCTTTGACCAGAAAGCATAGATAAATAAACGAAATAAATTAAATTGTAAAATAAAAATGACTAGTACAGCAGAATTATGCAAACATGAGGTTGCAGCAATACAAAGCAAACATATGCACCATCAAATTAAAAATATCCACTTCACCATCCCTTAGGCTATAACTGTCCTTGTGCGAGGAAGCATACCACAACTAGCAGCTTTGTAAATTAAAAATGACTAGATAAAAAAAATGAAAGCCGTTTACAACTCCCTGTAACGCTAAATTAGGGTGCAGCCCTAGAAGAGGAGGGAAGGGTCCCGAGGAAAGGGTATACCCCTCCCCCCTGCCACACCTCCCTCTGAGCGGCGTCGCCGTAACCGTGAGGTCACGTGACCCTCCTGACGGGGGTCACGTGACCCCGCGAGGACAATTTGGCATGGTGCCGAAACGTCGCCGCGGTTACGGCGACGGCGACACCACTCAAGCCGGAAACGGGCGCCTAAGAGCTGCGCTCTAAAAGAAACACCAAAACAGCAGGTGCTCAATAAACAATATGGATACCATTCATTATCACAATTGCGGCTAACCAAGCTGAGGCTAATCACATAAAATAAAAAATCTAAATGCTGGAAAGCGTTAAGAAATTGCAGCAACAAAAAACAAACATACACGTGTGCGTTTTTGCTTGGGCTCTGGTTCTGGAAGTCGAGGGGCTGGCTGAGTGTTACGTCGTTCCTGCAGAAGAGGCAAGCTTGATGGAAAAGGAGGGCAAATGAATCCCGAATACAAAGGTGTTGCAGAAATTTAGGTGCATACATCTTGGTCATAGAAGTCCTCATCCTCAAATGAAGAAAGAGTATGCTGCAGTCTCTTCCTTTTTCTCTTCTCCCGCTCTTCATTATTCAATGTTAGGTCGGACGTCGCTTCCGAATTTTTTTTCTTTGTACTTTGCATCTTCATATGTCACTGAAACAAGAAAGCCGAGCACACCAGTCAAATGTTTAACCACCACAAGCTTGTTTGCACCCTAAACTTTTGTTAATTAAATCAAATATGCTCGCTTTATGGTTAGACAGCTTTTAGGTTAAAGCCTGCCAACTTTTTCGGGCTCATGTATATAATCTGTGAGGATTGGGCCAGCTCAGGTTTATATTAAAGGAAACAAAAATTTTGTCGGGCTCGTGCTGGGCTCAAGCTTCTGTCTAAAATTCTGTCGGGTCCGTGCCGGGCCCGAGCCGTGTCTCTTCAAGGTCAAGTCTGGCCGGGCCCGGAAATTAAATATTCTATTAGGCTCGGGCCAAACCCGGGCCGTGCCTCTACTGGGCCGGGTCTAGAAATTCTGGCTCGTGCAGTGCTCTAGCACACTCTCCATTGGGTGAGCAGAGTCCGCGCTCCGCTCTAAGCAGAATTTATAGCCTACTTCTCTGCCCCAAGGTTCTCAACTCTTTGCTCAGGGCACTCAATGGCATTTCTGGCTCATTTTCCATGACTGGGCTTGATTTTTGACAATATCCCTGATTTTTCCCGGTAATTAAAATTTCCCTGACAATTCCTGGTTTTCCCGGTTGCTAGACACCCTGCTATACTTACAACATGATGCCATCACCTGACAGGAGAATGTGGCCCAGTCAGTTGAGGGCTCTTCACGCTCTCTAATTGCCATCATCAACCGATTTGATTTGTAGGGTGGCCATGCCGTGCAGCCATTGCACACCCAACAGGTAGGGACAACTGCGACATCATTTTCCGCCAAAAAATGGACAAGAGAGTACATTTCCTGAAATCAACAAATAAAGCCGTTATTACCTTAAAACCAGTCATAAGTCACTAAAAATACAGTTTTCGAATTAAGCACAACCAATGTACAATAGTTGCAAACATAGATCACACTTGCAAGTGAAGTAGATAAAAAAACAGCATAGCCCTGGTTATCGAAAAAATAGTCAGCGTGCAGGCGAGCTGGTGTAAGTTGAACATGATTGTAAACCTGAGACTGGGGCAGAAAAGAGAACACAGCAGAAGGTAGAAAAAGGGGAGGCAACGTCTCAAACTCAGCTGCAAAGTTTATTTCGTACACGCCTTATATACCACAACTCCAACGCCGAATGGCGGTGGTTATGCTGGAATGTGACCCTTTGTGCGAGTGTTTCGCAGGAGAGGTCAAGGGAGATAAGAGAAGGTTTACCCAAATTTCATTGTCCTATTGTCATATATCTTTTTTTTTTTTGTAGAGACAGCGTTGGAGTTGTGGTATATAAGGCGTGTACGAAATAAACTTTGCAGCTGAGTATGAGACATTGCCTCCTCTTTTTCTACCTTCTGCTGTGTTCTCCTTTCTGCCCCAGTCTCAGGTTTACAATCATGTCCTTGGTTATATTGCAAGCAGACGCACTTCCACCTGATGTCCTGCACACTCCCCACTGAATACTGCATGGAGAGCCCTGTAGCTCTAAAAATTCCTAGCTCTGATGATGGCAGCTTTGAAGTATAAAGGTTGCCGAGATTTCGGAAAAACTGTCTGCAGATGCTACGGTTCCCATCTGACGCAGTGAAGTTCCTAACAACAGCAATGTTGCCATACTTCAGTTGAACACAGTTGTCGGACGCCTTCAAAGAGAAATGTGCTCCGTCTAAAACAAGCTCACTGCACTGGGTTTTCTTGAAGCTTGGCGGCTCAGGTTGTTGCTTGAGCAGAGCACACTTCTGTTGCACAGAACTTGACACGGTGGTGGGATTCACTTCTGAGTGCCTCTTGATAACCTGCTGCAGTGCCAAGGAAGGACCCCTCACCAACTTCTTGAGCTTCCCAAGGAAGTTCTCAAAGGGAGAGGCCGAGAAGGTGTTGACAGGGCCGAACCGTCGAACGTCTTGTCAGGTGGATCAGGGAGTGCATGTTGTAGACATAAACCCTCTCATACAAGGTACCAGCTCCAGAAACAAACTCTCTCAAGAGAGATTCTGCAAGATCACAGTGTGTCAAAGAAAATTTGGGGCTCGCTAGGATGGTCATAACACAGCCCAGCTTCATGAAGTGTCCATAAAAGCGCTTTTCCAAATGGTTTCTAAGGACCACTGGCCCGGGGGAACTGATAAGGGGATAAAGGAAAGGGGGTTTTGAAGGCCGGGGATTTTGAAGAGGGGGAGGTAACGCGGGGAATTCGCAGCGGGGATTTTGACACAGGTGTTCTGAGATTAGGTTATTTCGTGCACCACTCGTATCACTCGACTCATGGCGAATTCGCGTGGTTCTTTCCGCGCGCTCTCGAGCGCTCTTTCCAGAGCGCGCGAGATCGGGTGGTTGAAAGCGAGTGCTGTCGCCTGATCGGGTGGTTCATTCCGAGGGCGCCTCTCCCTCTCAGAGCGCTCTCTGGCACTCCGTCTCTAGCCGTCGGAGTGCGGAGCGGCGCAGGCGTCACGTGGTACTTGGACGGGGATCACGTGGTTTTGTTGACGATGGCCGGCAGTGGTCTGTGGTGGTGTGCGGGGTACGGCATGACGAGGATTGATATGTGGTTCTACAAAGTGCTTCTGAATTTGACGGTGCGAGGATTACGACGGACGGGACGACATTCCTTTGCGACCGTAACAGGAAAAGTCGACGTGTGAAGTATTCCCAGCGCTTTCACGAGATCGTTGATCTCACGGCGGTGAATCCGCTAAGCCTAACCGACGAAGAAACAGCTCGTAGAGCTCGCCGCTGTTTTACCGGGTTTTGTGGTCGCTTCAAGAAATTTTCAGGTTTGGTAAAAGTGCATTCAAAGGTTTGTGTTCTAAAATAAAGGAAGAGCCGAATATAATGCACTGTGATTTGTGTCACATGGCGATGCTTGCACGATATTTAGCCGTGAGAAAAATGCGGTTTATTAACCGTTTTATATTTGCCTATTCTGTCGAACGCGTGACCGCTATCGCAGCGCGTTCACTGACGAAAACGCGATGAGTTGACAACTCTTTCCAAGCGTTGGCTTTCATTTCCGTTCTGCGAAAATCAATTCCCATACTGCTGTTTTCTTCTTTTTTTTTACATGCCGATGCGTAAAACAATTTACGTCACAACAGTTATTTCATCACGTTGCGAGCGTAAATTTTGCTCAATCGTCCACCGTACGCTGTAAGATCGTGTTGTTTTTAATGCATTACCAATGTCAAGAAGTTTTACTTCCGTGACTGGTCTGAGAATCTCGGAGCGCTCTGAAGCCAGCAGTTGTGATCGGCTGAAAAGGATCCCGAGTAGCTCTGGCGGCGAGGAGGGGGCGCTCTGCTGAATCGAGGTCAGAGGAGAGAGGCGACCACGCGAATTCACCATCAGATTCACACTCGGAAGCTCGTTGGTATTCAAACTCTCCGGAAAAACTTGCATGTGCTGCCACGGCCTGTTGTCCAGGTGAAAGAGGGTATGCTTCCTCAGTGTCCACCGACTCCTCACTGCTCGTACCGCAACTTTCAAGTTCCTTGCGAACACTTTCGCCTACTCTACGTCTTTTTTGGCGATCAGATAGCTCTGATAGCGAACGCTTCGCCCGCTCCATTGTTCAGCACAAGTAGTAACAACAACGAAAATGAAACATACCTTTGTTTACGTTTCCTCCACGCCGAGAGATCGGTAGAGCGGTCCGATGAAACAGGCCTTGACGGTCCGTTCAAGTCCGTTGACATACGGTCACGTGGTCAACCTGGCTTCGACCTTGCTTGGCTTGAGCTACTTGCACTCTTGGCGTCTTGGCTTGTCAACAGTGTGCGTAAACGAGTAAACGACTAAACATGAAGTTTCAAGTAGGAATAAACTGTGGAAATTTATCTGACAGTACTAAAATAAGTTTTTTTAAGAGTTATAAAACATTACATTGATTGGAGAAATTGGTATAAGCCGTACAGCCATAATGCGTAATGCCGTACTAGTGTGCAATCATGGCGGACGATGGCGATCTTGCAACGTCTTGCAGTGATCAGTGGATGACCTCGACCGTAATATCGGTAACGATAGTGAACTGTTAACATCGAAACGGTAGTACCGTAGCTATGCGACTGTGCTGTGCCATTGTGATGTGTCCAGATAACAAATGTAGGCAAAGAGTGGTCCACGCAGAGCGAGCTTCAAAGCCTCAAGCTCAAATATGTTCTCGTGTCGACGGCTCTTTGGCGAGAAGTGAACGGGGGCTAACAATGTGTGTGCGATTGTACTCGTTTCATTATAATTAGGGTCCATATTAGATGAGCGAATGACGTTTTAGCAAACAGCGGCATTTGAGCGAATCGACGTTTTAGCGAATAACGGGGGCGCGCGTTAACCCATCCGCCGCGCGGCGAGTCTGCGGCGGCTCATTACAAAAATGTGAACCCACTTGGCCCACCCGAAAACGCCGCTTCGCAGCGTCCGAATTTTCGCTAAAGTGTCATTCGGTGAAATGTGGACATTCGCTAACACGTCACTCGATAAAGTGAGTGCCTCCACCCTTGGGGCCCTTCATTTTGAGGGGTCGGCGGAGTGCGTCCTTGTATCCGTGGCTCTTGATGCTAGATCTCCTTCCTACCTGCCCCTCCCCCCCCCCTCTCACTCACTTTTCTTTAATCTCACCCCATTCCCGTCCCATCTCTCCTATGTTGCCTTTTCTAACCTTTCACTCCTCATTTCCTCGCATGATTTAATGTTTGTGGCCCCTCCTTCCCCACCTTCATAGGATTATATGTTCGTTGCCTTTGACCTTTGTTCTCGACTTCGGACCCCTGACTGCTCCTCCTCGCCATCTCCCCTTCTATCTCCTTGGTCTCCTTATTCCTCCCTCCCCTCTTCCTCTACTCTCTTGTCCACCTTCCTCTTCCCCCTACCCATCCTACTCATCTTTCCTCCCCTCTTCCCCCTTCTCTCTCGTTTGAGTGATTCTATGTTCATGGCCTTTGACCTTTTCTTTTTGGTGGCAGCTGCATATGGCTCTTCATTTTGAGTGGTCGGGAAGGTGTGATCTTGTGTCCATGCAACCGAGGCCTATGACCTGCGATGTTTTACGTCTTACCTGGCCCCACCCCGTCCCATCTCCTCATTCCCCTCCACTCCTTCTCCCCCATTGGTCTCATATTCCCTCTGTGCGCTCTTCCTCCCCTCTTTCCTCTCTCCTCCGTCTGATCTTGCTCCTCCCTGCCCCACTTCTCTTCATATTTCTCTTCATGCTCCCTCAGCCTCTCATCCTCATTCCCCTTTTCCTTTTGTCTCCTCTCTTCCTTGTGTGAGCGTGTGTTTTTGGCCTTCGACCTTCATACTTGACCTCTTTCTTCCTGCCTCTATTCTCCTTCCCATCTCATCGCTCACCTTCCCCCTCAACCGTCTCCCTTTTCCCCTCCTCTGTCTATGAGACAATGGCTACCGCCAGTCGTCTCACTTGCAGTGTGCTGCAATGAGCCGCCACTTTTTGAGTTTTCCGAATAGAGTGCTGAGCTGTAAATTGGACTGAAATATGAGCTTCTGCATGTAACTATTTCAAATTTTCAACCAGGGTGTATCTTATACTGCACGCTCCAAGATTTCTCTAAATCTCTATGGCAAGCACTGGCGCAGACAACCGAGACAGGGCGAGAGTAAGAACCACCCAGTCGCTCGATTTGACCTGAGTCCGTCGTGAAATTAGTCCTCGCTTCTATTTTAAATAGTAGAAATCATTTTGCAGCAAGCTCGGGTCGGATAGAGCAGTCGGTCGACCCCAAGAGCTCTCTGCGACCTGGCCGTAGGGTAATCATGTTCGTATTTTTCACAGAAACAAAGCTACGCTTCGAAAATAACGCAATAGAGCGCACAACTAAAATACACTTTTGGTGATAATTTTAGCTAGCTACGTGTTCCAAATTAATTTACAGGCTACGACTCTCATGCCATTCTATACATGTTCGGGAGGTCTTTGGGTCGTCGCGTCACCAGCGTGAGTTTTCCACCTTTGATAACAATAACACCCCATGACCTCGCCCTCTTGTTATCTTTAGCATGCGTTCCAAAAGCTGGACATTCGAATGACCTTAACCTAAAAGCTATGATGAGGGTGCATGCTAGCTCGTGAATATTGAGCAGACTCGCCAACCCGTTAAGGGGCAGGAAGGAAGCAAGGAAATGCCATACACACAAATGAATTCAATTTTATCATAAACCTTTTAAACAGATATTTTTTTTAATTTTCTGCAATCTTTCCTGGGTACATTTTGAAGATTTGTTTCAAACACGCCCGTCACAAGCATTAGAGCGGTCTTTCTGTTTGTAAAAAAAATAAAAATGTTTGAACAAGAGAATCAACATTGAACTATTATAAGTTTGGTATCTTCGTGTATCCCTGACCAGCCTCTGTGTGATGTGGTGATGCGTCACATTTCGTCACATTAGGCCAACATCGCTGCATAACATTGCCCGTATGTCAGAATGGAAATGTTACCAAGAGGTTATTTCTAAACGTTGCTCCAATGTTGCTTCTCTAACATTCCTGGAACGTTTGCCTATGTGATGTAACGTTACATGACGTTCAGTGACAGTCAAACAATGTTACAGGAGAACGTTTCTGTTACGTTAGTTTTCAAACATTGCTATAACATACCCAAATGTGCCCCAACGTTACATTACATTTGTGACATTCCAGTCACGTTATGGCAACATATAGTGCTACTAGGGAACACAGCTCCGTTTGCAAAATATGGGGGCCCTGATCCCTCGAAGTCACCGGGGCCGTCAGAATCCTCGCCCTGTCTGCGTCGGGGCTCTAGATTTTGGCGGCCGCGGCGACGAACGACTGGAATCTATCAGTGTTTCCGCGCGCCTTGTCTCTCCTCCAAAACATGAACTTTGCAAGGTGACCAGTGAAATGGTGGCTCTCGCGCCGTCCAGATGGAAGAGGGTTTTTGACGTGGGCCCAGGTGCAATCCACCGTATTGGTGTGCGCACCAGTGTTCGCGTCGACAAAGTTAAGCTTATGGTTGACGGTGAGGTGCGTGAAGCGAGCGTCATCTGCAAGCTTGCGATAGCCAGCCCAACAATCAGTGATTATTCTTGTTTCAGGGCGGACCCACTCGCCTATTAGCCCTTGCAGGGTTTTAGCGTCACGGGTCTCCACGGGAACAAGAAAGCAGCACCTGCTGCAACGCGCCACACCGCCGAAAACCCACTGGCCAGGCTTTAAATACCCGCGATGGTACTTGTGCCGACCGAAAATACTCTCGTCTGGTTCTACAGTCACGCCGTCGCCACCAATCATGTCTGAATGCTTAAAGACGGCATTTACCACAACCTCCGACAAAGGCTCGCCCAATCAGTTATTGTCTTACTTGCGATATCAGCCTCCCGCTGAATGACGGCGCACGGTAGGTTCTGGCATCCGGAGGATGATTTTCATGAGTTGGAGAAGCGTCAGGTGCGTGCGATCCTTCGAAAAGGGAACCGCTCCGTATCGAGACTTCGCCCCGGCACTGAACTTTGACCGACTTCCTCTTGGGCACCTCACAAATCATCCCCCCCCCCCCCCCCCCCCCCCCCCCCGTGTAGCCATCCGCAGATCTAGCGCGGACTTGCAGCTTGCCATCGCAGCTTCGCACTCTGGACACGCACGAAAACCCAGGAGCCAGGAGCAGGCCAACGCGCTGAAGCAAATTAATTGCTTCAAGAGGGTCTTTCATCGCGCCAAGAAGACGGCACAAGTTGAACGCCATGGCACTGCGATGCTCGCCTCTGGAAGAACAAAGCGCCGAGGGGGAACTGCGCGCTTCTTTGCATTTATTATATTTATTTCATCCGCCATTTTATACCTCGTGACACAATTCTAACAAACTCATTGGTTGATCGGTCGGACCACACCATCGCGTGACAAAAAAAAACAAAAAAAAAACGCCAAACGTATGTTTACGGACGGCATCGTCACAGAGAAGGGAGCAGTCGAACCCAACAACAAAATGAAGTAACAAAGTGAATAAAAAAAAAAAAAAATAAGAAGGGAGCCGTTGGAGTTTCGGACGGCGTCTTCTTTGATGAGAGGAGCTGCTCTGGCTGCTCGGATTATTCCTTTTTGTTGTTTTTCTTACTCTACAGGGTGCCGCGACCCTTATTTGAAGCTGATTTGTTAAAATAATAACAAACAACGCGTTGGAACGGAGGAGGTAGAGAGTCTTGGCGTCAGAATTTGACGTGGTAGAAAAGAAAAGAAAATAACGAATGCACAATACATACCGTATGCCAAGACCGTTATACTCCGCACTTGGCGAGGCCTTATGACGCAGCCGACGACCGTTAGGCTATGGGTCCCTATCATTTCGTCGAAACTCGTTTCGTGGAATTACGTTTCGTGGACAACTTTTCGTGGACACACGTTTCATGGACACACGTTTCGTCGACACTGTGACGTTTCGTCGACAATCGTTTTGTCGACAGAACCACCGTAAAACGTTTCGTCGACAAACTTTTTTTTTTTTTTGGTGTTCCGAATGGAATGCCGGAAACTTGAGGTACAAGCGCTTGTAACAGATGACAAAGACGATGCCTAGCGCAGTTGCTCTCCAAGGGGAGCAACTGCGCCACCGTCTCGCTCTCATCCGTGTCACATGGAATAAGCAAGAGCGCGCAGGACTTAGGATATTTGCAAGTTCCGATGCCCGTTTATGGAACCGGAGGTCACTGGAAGAAGAAAAGTGTTGGAGAAAAAAATGCGTAGGCGCAAAACAAAACTTCGATTAAATGGTGGGTTGAGAAAAGGGCGTGGACACTGATTTTTTTTTCCTAGTGGTTATTTTTAAACAAAAATGCAGCTTGCAGCCTTTCATTGCAACATTACAACCCTATTATTTCAATCAAAATTAAGCATGTTCATTACCCTCAATTATTCAAAAGGAAAAGTGAAGCAGTGTTTTACTGGCTACTGCGACTTATACGCGAAAAAACTGTTTAGTCGCACTCGTTTCATCGTCATTTATCCTTAATGGCCGTTTAAAAAGGACATTACATAATAAGGGGGCTGTAAACAATATCAAATAAAAATAAATAACAAAAGCACGAAAACCAACAACACTCGCACTACAGCGAGCACGCTGCCCGCGAGTAAACTTAAACAAGAAGCTACATTGCAATGCAAAAAAAGCAAAAAAAACAAAAAAACACGAGCATTGGTAGCCTATAAATAAAACATTACACCAAGGTTAGTCTTATTACACAAAGCAAACCATAGTTGATATCAAATGTGCAATTTAATGCATTATATAGCTTCTCTCGAGCAGCCGCCACATGCAAGGCCTTGGAGGCGGTAGTACCACTAGACGAGGTCTGTCGGCAGCAGAAGACTGGTCCTCACACGCGACATTCAACTGTTCTTTTATCGATGCCAGCAGACAGATATCTGAAGCAAGTTCGTGACCCAGCTCTTTGCATAAAGGAGCGGCTTCCAAATCTAATGTTCTTTGGTCACATATTCGTTTATGTGCAAGCAAAATTTCCGTACAGACATAAAATATGCAGAACTATGGTATTATTTAATATCCAGAAGCTAAATATGCTGAAGTCTAAAAATCGTATGCGGTCTGGTAAGTACAGTACGTTGAATACCCGGTGTTTGGAGGAGAAAACGATCGTGTTTTATCACCGAAAAAGTAAACTACGCGTAGCCAAATGCCCAGTCTCCTTCAAAGCTTATTGCTTGCGGCTAAGACCAGATGCCAATTAGCTTAAAAACCGATTTTATGCCATTTTCAACGGTAGAAAGGCTGTGTGCACCGCAAACAGGACTCGTTTTTTCTTTCAATTTTTTTTTTTTTAATCGCTTCAGTGTTTTGACGTGTGGACTATCAATATGTCCAGGTGGCTCTTGAGGATTCTACCAAAAGACGCGACGCGCGGAAAGATACACTTGCTCTGGAAACGATCCTGCTACTTTTTTCAAAACAGTCGGAGTGCCGGCGGTTAGCCCGCGAAGGGTTGCGTTCGATGACGTACAGACACCTCGATCACGTATGCTGCCGAAAGCGTAGCCCTCAAGAGCAGCGCATATTGTTGAATGTTTTAAAAATCTAATTTGAGAAAGGACACTGGTCGATAACAAAACATCCCGGCTTTTACAGCGCTTCCCCAAAGGTTCGGGCAAGGACACGAGCGAAACCATTCAAATCGGAAGTTCCGGAATCGGTGCAATCGCCAAGCCCCCCCCCCCCTCCCCCCCCCGCCCCCCCCCCCCAAAAAAAAAAAAAAAGGAATAAGCCTAAAAAATTGCGATAGTTTAAGTTGGTGAGGCAAGATGGCTGCGCACTGGTTCGCCATACTTGGCCCAGTCGGCCATTTTTCATCCATCCATCCATACAAGACAAGGCAGCGAGCCGCGCAGGCGCAGAGGTCGCGAGGAGGCTCAGCTGGCGGAGTTAGGAGCTGGCAAAGCGAGCTGTCGACGAAACATCGCAACATCTGTCGATGAAACGAGCGGGTGCTCGTTTCCACGAAACGATCTGTCGATGAAACATCGCACTGTCGACGAAACGATTTGTCCATGAAACGTCGTTCGACGAACTGATTGCCACCGTAAAAATATGGGGCGGGATTACTTTGCACCACGTATAAACAAAAATAAAAAAAAGTTTAGTTCATGGTCGGATTGGTTTGTGGATACAATTAGTCCGATAAAATTAGTCCAATAATTGATAAGTACGATTATTTAGCTTCATTATTAGCATCTTTTGTGTGCATGCGTGAAATGCAACACCCAACGAGAAGACACGAGAACTACGCTGCAACTGCTGGACCATAGACCAATTTTGAGAAAATGCGCCGCAAGACAGGGAGGGAGTAAGGGATACAAAAAGTAGACTATTTAATGTCACCAAATTCCTGGGCGGGGAACACTTGGCGGTATCAGTGTATCGTTTTGAAAGCGATACAAAAACACGTCGGGGACACTGGACTCCTGAACCAACTTTGAGTGCGTGCGCGTCTGATGTGTGTTTATGCCATTCTTTCTTTTTCGATTGTAGGCGGGAAAAATCCACACGGACTACAGCCTGAGTAATGCAGAGTTGTTACTCAGGCCCCAGTCAGTGTGGATTTTTCGCGCCTACAATCTAAACAGAAAGAATATTTTTATGGCGTCAGGAACGAAGCAGCATAGAAAGAGTGCCCTTCAAACGACAATAATAATTACTAAAACCTGCATGCCGGATCTCCGCTGGAGACTCCGAGGCACATTGGAGTAGTCGTCACGATAAAAAATCAAAAGAAACAAAATAAATAGCCTAACGGTCGTCGGCTTCGTCATAAGGCCTCGCCAAGTGCGGAGTATAACGGTCTTGGCATACGGTATGTATTGTGCATTCGTTATTTTCTTTTCTTTTCTACCACGTCAAAATCTGACGCGAAGACTCTCTACCCCCCTCGTTCAACAGTTGTTTGTTATTAATTTAACAAATCAGCTTCAAATAGGGGTCGTGGCACCCTGTAGAGTAAGAAAAAGAACAAAAAGGAATATTCCGAGCAGCCAGAGCAGCACGGCTGCTCTGGCCGCTCTGGCCAGAGCAGCTCCTCTCATCAAAGAAGACGCCGTCCGAAACTCCAACGGCTCCCTTCTTATTTTTTTTTTTTATTCACTTTGTTATTTCATTTTGTTGTTGGGTTCGACTGCTCCCTTCTCTGTGACGATGCCGTCCGTGGACAAAGACCCTCTTGAAGCAATTAATTTGCTTTAGCGCGTTGGTTTGCTCCTGGCTCCTGGGTTTTCGTGCGTGTCCAGAGTGCGAAGCTGCGATGACAAGCTGCAAGTCCGCGCTAGATCTGCGGATGGCTACACGGGGAAGGGGGGGGGGGGGGGGGGGGGGGGGGGGATGGATGATTCGTGAGGTTCCCAAGAGGAAGTCGGTCAAAGTTCAGTGCCGGGGCGAAGTCTCGATACGGAGCGGTTCCCTTTTCGAAGGGTCGCACGCACCTGACGCTTCTCCAACTCATGAAAATCATCCTCCGGATGCCAGAACCTACCGTGCGCCGTCATTCAGCGGGAGGCTGATATCGCAAGTAAGACAATAACTGATTGGGCGAGCCTTTGTCGGGAGGTTGTGGTAAATGCCGTCTTTAAGCATTCAGACATGATTGGTGGCGACGGCGTGACTGTAGAACCAGACGAGAGTATGTTCGGTCGGCACAAGTACCATCGCGGGTATTTAAAGCCTGGCCAGTGGGTTTTCGGCGGTGTCCCGCGTTGCAGCGGGTGCTGGGTGATTTCAGATAAGATCGACCAAAGGGTGGCTGGTCGACATTTTTAAATCAACTGATGTTTTTATATGACATTGTCTAGTGTCTGGTAAACGAATCCACACTTAGTTTTGACCAGAAAAAAAATTTGGAGACAAGAAAAATCGTAAGGCAGGGAGAGGTGGACAGTTGCAATAACGCGCACTGATGGAGGGGGCAAGTTTGAAAGTGAATAATTAAAACAATAAAATTAGGAGAATTTTAAAACCTTTTACAAACAAACTATGGGTAGACCTTGCTTGTAATATAAAGTAATAATATTTATTAAAAATTTATTTAGTTTTCTAAAAATTGCCAAACATGCCTGCTCGAACGACAAATGGCAAACTTTGGAAATCTGTATCTCATGAAATAATTTAATCATTATTACATAACTTGCAGACATTATTTTACTAATATATGGCTATTATTGAAAAAATAAATAAGGTATCTGAGTGACACAATAGTTACAATATATTTAGGCAAACATGGGAAAAAAATCAAACAAAGAAAAATTCCAATGCGAATAAAAAAAAACACCACCGTCGATTTTTTTTAAATTTGGGTACCCTGTTATACTCTATTTCGGCATTCATTTCTATTAAAAACATGTTGCATCATTGCACTGTGAAAGAAGAAACAACTCCCCAAACTAGGGTCCTTTTTCAAAGCCTACACTTAGCAGTGTCCTATAAGAAGTGACTCTGAGTTCCAGTTTCATGAAACTTGCACAAATCTTTTATATACATTTATTCAGATGAGGTCATTGATAAAAAGAGCGATCGGTCACACAGTAAAAGGGAGGAGAAACTATATACAGCATTTTACATAAGCGTACAAAGTGGTATCATATTAGAGACTAATGATTTGAGAAAAGATGATGCAGTGTGAAGTTGTACCTTCCGGTATATTTTACATCTAGAGTAAAATAAATAACTTTACTTCCACACACAAAAACAAAGATATAATAGTAAGATATTTGGGTTGGCTGTGTATTTACGATTACAAACAATTTCAGGTGACGGATGCCATAGTGCCTAACTGGAGCAGCTTCGATGCTCTCGGTGTATGAATGAATCGTGGCAAGCCGATATATTTTATCCTGCTCGAGGATAACATTTCGGGATTTTTTTATAGTGATCAGATAAAAATTATTAGTAACCACCAACAAAAACAGTAGGTTAAATACCCCGTGAAGAAAAATGTGATAAATAAGATGTCCCTGCATTCAAAATGAGCAGTCCTTGGGAAATCAAATTCGGCACTTTACGCTAAGGTTTTCCTCGCTGTACCCATTTAATAAAGTTGCTTCCAAGCAGATCCGACTGTCCGTGCTACATATACGTCACAGGTCCCTTCTGTTGATGACTTGCTGAGCCGCCACGCGTGCCAAGACTGAATGCGAGGGAAGGCGCGCACCGTCAGCCACTCTTCTTTTTTTTGTTCACGATACCGAACAACCTCATTTTCGTCCAGATATACAAGATGCACGCCTTTCAGTTTCTTTGATAGAACGCTCACCATTGTCCTGGCCGTCTGAATTGCGCTTACTGAACGTTCTCTCAGGTTGTTCAGCGTGGCCTGGTGCTTCACGAGTCCGCCAACTCCGTCACATGCATTTTTCCCATGTCCAGATGCAGAAAATAACCACTGGGCTTGTGGGCAATCGTCCTTTGCAAATTGGTGAAGCTGGTAGCAATTCTTGAAATGACTGGCGGCGCCGTCACTTACGTACGTCACGTACGAGTATACCGCAACGTTGTCTTCAACCCACTCCTTCACCTTTTCTAGAGCCAAGCAAGCGTGAGCGGCGTCGTGACACAGGTCCTCACTGATGATGGCAAAGCTGTTTGTAGATTTTCTTGTCGTCACTACACATGTAAATATCGAAACTTTTTTTTTTCCAGTGATATGCTTGCACTTCGTCAGGAAGCACGATGGTCCAGTTTTCAGCAAAGTCAAAATGAAAGACAATGCTCCCGCGTTGCATGCACTGTTTTTCATCGTAGATCGCTTTACCTTGTGTTTGCCGGATATGGTTGTGAAGTACCCAACTTCCAACCGTCACTTGGATGACTTTTAGGAAAGTCTCAGGTTCCAAAGTTTTTTTCACAAGGTCGCCGGACTCCCATGTTGCAAGCACAATCTCTTCATCCTCCGGGATATCAAGTTCCTGGAGTGTAAGAAACTGGCCTTTTGGGCAGTGATCACTGAGTCTCCTTGAAGGCACAGTTCTGTTGCTGGGTCGCACAGAAATGCCGAGTTCATTTCACCAGTGTTGAATGTTGAGCCTGTAACGTTCTCTAGAGCGGCAATACAAAGATAATAATTGGCGCAGCGCACACAAACGCGCACTTCCTGGTGTGGAATACATTGGACCCATCTAGGGCGCAACGAATAAAATTTTGTTAGCCCAACGCCGGAATCGGGATGCTTGTCTTTGTATATACGGAAGGCCTCTCGTATTGAGCGTGTCATGAAGCGCTTTGGCACGAACGTTTTCTCTCCGTTGAGCATGACAGAGATGACGTCCTTCTGGTTGGGACTTTGGCGCGAACATTGTAGCTCGTCTTTCGTGAAGTACTCTAGGGCAGCAGACAGGTTCTCAGGGCTCACCTTGCACCTCGTGTAAGGATCCGGCTCATACCACACGCCATGCTTTTCCTTGAGTTTTCGGGATTTACTGATGAGGTACATTGAGGCCTGTGGAATCATCTTTTGAACCTCATTCTTCGTCAGTGTTGACGGCAGGAGTGTAAGCAGTTGACAACGTTCCCGGAGAGAGGTGGCGGTTTCAAAGGCCTGCCGAAAGTTGTCCACCCACTCAGTGCATGTGGAGCATGTGGAGCTATGCCTAATCGAGGAGATTTATGGATTTTCTTGGTATATGCAGCTGTCCTTTGTTCGATCTCGAATTTTAAACAAAAAGTGATCACGATTAGTAAATGCATGTTGTCAGCACATCCCTGCCTAACCTATATTTTAATATTGAAAATTCTACTACAGTGTACATATCGACATTTATGTAGTGCGTTTCTTTTTAAATAAACCAAGCGTGCACATACACCTTTTTTTTTGAAAGTGGACTTTTCTGTTAAAGGGAAGATGGGGCACTTCTGCATTCGAGAAAAAACATGTGAAATGCATTCACTTGGCCTTTAGAATAACAGATATCACAATTATGGTTCAATGCGACGCGCCGGAGAGCAATCGGAGCAATATCGAAATAGGGCTGAAGCCCCGCCTCCCTAGCCTTGGGCAGCCAAAAGAGCCGTCGATGACGTCACGTACAACGACTCTTTCGCATTTTCTCGCGTTGAACAATACTTGCGCAGCAAATGGTTTGGGTATTCGGGTTCACGGAGTAAAAATACACTAGAAATCACTTATAACTAATTTTTTTTTTTCAAGAAGCTCCGTAGCTTCCCTTTAAGCACGTGACTGCGACATTCATACTTTTCAAAGTGTCAAAGGTGACACGTTAGCCCCTTCGAGCCAGAGCCATCCGTATAAAGAGTTTGGTCATTCATTAGGAAGTACAGGAGGCAAATGAGGAGGCACCAGTGGTCGGGAGCGGGCTAGGCGTGTTCCAAGGCGTCGCCATAGATTTGAGTGTGGCCAACCAGAAGTTGGAAATAATACCCTGGCAGTGGTCGCGAGAAACAAAATAAGTGCATCGTAGTAGCTCTCGGTAGCTGAACATATATGGTGCACGTGATGTTATGATCATGATCGTGCAAAATCACGATAAAAGACATATAAAGACGTAAAAATATAAAAAGCATGCGCGACTAGCAGAACGTTCGACGTAATCTGTATGCCAAAGGTTAAGGGCCAGGAATCTGCCGTCCGAGCAAAAGAGTTTGAGCGGCACATTAGATTCCCGCATCTTTTTGCATGATCCTAATCGAAGCATCACATGCTCCAAATCTGCAACCATAAAGAGTTCCTCCATATAACTGTTACGCACCTATTAAAACTGTTTCTCATTATCACCGCTAGGGGATTATTTTTAGCTTCTGGTTGGCCAAGAGAGCATGCCATGCCTTCTGTCTGCGTCCCGTGTACGCCCTTGCTCTGCCCGTTGACCAAACTCTTTCTGTATGCCGTGTTTGCATGATTGTAACCAACGTTACTAAAACACTCAGTTGGGAAACTCGCCGTCGAAACCTGGGCCGCTGGCGTCCACCGAGACCGAGCTAAATGCGACAACAGCGCCACTCTTATCATTTGTCTGTACTGTGGTCACCTCGAACTTTTTGAAAGCCTGTTTTTGCGTAAAAACAAACAGAAAAGACTCTTTTTGTATGAAATTTATTGGAGTTTAGTACCAAATGATGGGCGCGTGATGTTTTTATCATCTTTAGTTCGCAAGGTTTTGCGGAACAATTAATATTGTTTTTATAAAACCATGCCTCAGCGGGCCTTTCAGGTAGCACGTCCCGCCCTAGGTGCATTTTAACTTCAGTGGCTCTACGCGGCGCGTCCGCCGGGGAGATGGGGGTGGCACCCCTGTAACCTCTACCGCTGTATCCGTCACGTGCAGTTCCTCGAGTGGCCGCTGCGGGAGAAATGGTGGCGTTGTGTTCGTCATTTGCTCGGTGCTCGGAGACAGTTTGGGGCCACTTTTTCAAAGCTGTCACTATGGGAGTTTCCCAACTGAGTGTTTTAGTAACGTTGATTGTAACGCACACTTTTTTTTGCCAAAATTGGTGCCCGAAAATACATGTGCGTTACAATCGAAACCGAAACTCAAAACGAAACATGCAATACTCAGTATAAGGTGGCTAGCCCCATCGCCATCGTGACTTTGTTTACTTTCGCCATTTTGGTATCCGTATCACACGCATTCTTTTTTCATCTACGAATTCGTGTCTGTCGTCTTAAGATGGAAAAAGAAAGGAAATCCAAAAAGGAGGCATTTATTTAAACGAAAGGCCATCACGTTACTAGGAAAAGATAACAACAGAGCAGCACTGCGTGGCCTCGCAATCCCAGCAACCCGACGAGTTTGCAACGTTGTTTAGAAGACTACCTTCCCAAAGGCTACGGTCACGCACCCATACAAGCGCAAGAAGCGCGGCACCCAAGGTGCTTTAGACGAAAACAAGGATTACCTCTGTGAACGGCGAAGAACCATCGTCGGACTCCGGCCACGGCGACTAATGCACGGTATTTTGTATTCACATGCGTCCTATCAAATCTGTTCTGTGAGGTGTGTGTACAGTCTTCCTTTTTTTCACCTGTGCGGTGCAAGCAGAATCAAGTTATTTTTCGAATGTTTGAGCGCTAAATATACCTGCACGTTACAATCGTGCAAACTTGGTGTGGCTCTGCTTTGAGCTTGCTTCTGCGGGTGTTGCTTCTCTGCAGCACACTGGTGCTTGGTAAGAACCCGACGATTGTTTGAGCGTAAAAACGCTCAAACAATCGCCTTACAGCCCTTCCACCAAAAAAGAAGTAGGAAAGGATGAAAATTCTAAAACCTCAAGTTGCGAACAATATTGTGCGAAGAGAAGCGATTCAGAAGGGCAGAAAGTTAAAAAATGCACTCTGCACGCACGCACAGTAAAAAAAAAAACCTTTTCATACCGAATTGTTTGCTTACGAAGAGAAGCAATTCAAAAACGAAGATAAGCTAAAAATGAACGGCATGCATGCAAAAAAAATATAAATAAATAAATCAAAAATAAGCGCGATGTTGAAAGGCGGAAGTGAAGAGATGAGAAAGAAAGAGAAGCTCTCGCCTTACAACGAACGCATCGTGGAAGTTCGTTGTAAATGGTTTTTCCTATATCGAAGTACTTGCTATATCGAACTGATCGTAACGTTTCTTGCTGTTCGTTATAAACGGGTTTGACTGTATAACCACGTTCCTTACCACACATTCTCTTTCTGACATGGACCGTTGACTTAAGTGGTGGAGACGTGTTCCCACGGCCTCTAGCGGATCCAAGCTGAACCGCTAGAAGAACCACTGGCTCTGCATTTCACCGACCATAAAGCAGTAATATTGAAGTCGAAACGCAACCCGGAACTCAGCACTACCTATGAGCAATAAAACAAATGAGCACCATCAGCACACTATCTATGAACAATAAAATCATTATCATCAGCACCACCAGAACTTCGCCCCAATCAACATCATTCACCACGTGGAGCTGCGGTCATTTTTTTATTTGAAAGTCAAGATGGCTGCTTCATTAAGGAACATAGCAGGAGGACATCTACCAGTCCATTGTCGAGAATGCTGGTGCACTGCAAGTTTGAAGGACATCTAGATTCCAGGAAGAAACAAAAAAAAACTTGCGAGTGAAATTCTTGAGGCATTGGCCATCGACGAAAATGAAGACGAATGTGTCAGTGCGCCTTTCCTGGCGCTGAACAAGCGAGAAAAACTGTTTCTACGGGGGTCCCGAAAACCACGAAGCAGCTCCGCGTTTGTAAATAGGTATAGAAAGAGAGGAAGAAGGCTTTAATCCAGTTTGTAAATAAGGAAGAGGGCTTCAGCACAGGTTGTAAATACTGATAGTAGTGAAGGAAGAAGGCTCTAATCTAGTTGATAGTCCATTATTGTTCAGCTGGCACCACTCAAGACCAAGACAGCAACTAGGGTTCCGGAAAAGGTGCTTTCACACATCTCGCCCGAAAACGAATTGACGTGCTTTCTATTGAACGGTGGCATACGGGTAACATATGGACGGGCTGGAATCCGTATTGCGCTGCAAGGCGAAACATTTCAGACAAATTTGACTGTTTCCTGCATCTACGAGAGAGTTCAAGAATGTTGTCTTTCATTTAAATTTGAGTGATACTCGATCTATTCGATCAGTCGAGGTAACCTTTTACATATGTGATCGGAGCACTCTAAACTTTTCAGGGATATGAGAAACATTTGAAGAAACTTCATAACATTGCCTACTCGTTTACTCTATTTGCGACTCCAGCAAAACGGACGCCGCCAAGCGGGAAAACCGGGAACCAGCCGGTCCAGGTCGCTCCGCGCCCCGCCGCGTCCCTGATGGCTTTCGCGGACGCGTGCTGTCGGCGCGGCGGCGAGCAATGTAATTTGACGAAGGTCCGAAAATTTCTTAAGTTTGCCCGAGTGTTCATTAGTGTGGTGAAGCCTCAGTAGATTGTTTCTTTCTATCACGTGTTTGAAAGCCCGTTTATTCCACGACACATGATCGCGTGCTTTCAATTTTTTGGATGGGGAGGAATCACGGAAAAACGTTTTGATTTCTCGTCTGTCTCTAATCACAATCAAAGTGACGACTGCTTGGTAATTGATAAGCGGTTTTTTTATAAGGATGTAGAACAGTAGACTGAGGTCGACAGACGAAGTGTTTCACTGGAGGGGACACCAATGTTGCAGTCAAGTGAATGGGAAGGTTCGATAGCTGCTTTCCTTGAGTTTAGTTGTCCTCGATTAGCTTCAGGTTAATTTGAGCCCCTAACGCCGGCCGCTGCGTTGGCTATTCATCTTGGCGGCTTTTCGCCAAAAAAGACCACATTGAAGGAGTTGGGCTAATTTCGCAATTACTTGATTCAGAAAACCTGCTCGCTGCATATGATTAATGAGGGAAATTATCTGCTCTCAAAAGGTGGGGGACGCGTCTCGCAAAGATAGAAGCTGTAACGTCATTAGGATCTATCGCGCCTCCAATACTTATAACCCCTGTCGAATCCAGCAGCAATATATGTCTACATTGCTCAAATTGACCGGCCACAAAAAAAAAAAAAGAACTAATTTTATCTGTTTAGGATTCGAAGTCAAGTTCAATGCAGAGAGGTCTGAGTGAATCTCCGATGAAGACTCTCCTCAGCTTGTCCGCATTCGTCTCCGTTCTACCGGCTAGAACCATTTGGCTAAGTTTAAGTAGTATCTCTCTGTCTGTCAAATATACTTTTATTCAGCAGTTCACCCTAATAGTTAGTCAACTAAGTTCATATTTCAACCCGAAGAACATACTAATATCGCTTTAGTGGGAGCATAGTACGTAATATAATACAGAACCGCATATTCATCAAAATGACTTCTCGACTGCCACTAAAGCCTGAAATGAAATACGAGTATCAGCCGCTTAGTGAAGTGCAAGCGAGTTGACATGCTCCTTGGCTCAAGAAGCGCTTGCTTAATTTTCGTAATTTTCGTGCAGCCTGTGTTCTTGACCGAGCACACGACTGCAGCTGTATCTTGAAACGCGGACAGGCACAAAAGCTCAATTTCGCGGACAGGTAAGTCGCATGATCGAGGCATGCGAGTTAGCTAAAAATTACTCTTGGTGGAACAATTTTGTAGCCCTCGCCGCTTTCCTTAGATGATCAAAACTAATTAGAGTCTATTACCGTTTTACCGGAGCCCACAGTTTCGGTTTTGATCGAAGTCTCCGCAGCGAAAGTTTGACATGAAAAGAACAAAAAACACCGGCAAAACAAAACTATGCTCGGCAAGTTTATGCGCACCGGCTAAACTTAACTGTCTCAGTTCAAATACCCATAAAATTGGGCATTCAACAAAAGAATAATTGTTAAATTGAATGCGCCACCCATTCAGGCGGCCCGGCCGAGCCGACGCGACCTGGACTCAGCCGCCATGTTTGTTTGGTGGTGGCGCCCCCTATAGGTCGCTGGAGTCGCGAATACTGTGTTGTTCCACACTGACTTTTAATCATTTATCTTCAAAATAATTTGGGCTTCTGCCGCCCGTATCTACGAGATGCCGGTTTCGTCATGACGGTGCAGTCGGAACTGGCTCATGCGGCTCGTTGACAGTTTCGGCGTGTCGCGCTCTCATACACTATGGTTCGTTTAGTTGCTGTGCCCAGAGTATGAAATTGGAGCATCAGAGTAGGTGTAAAGGGACGCGGACTCAACGCGGCCATTGACCCCCTGGATGACGGGGCCGTACTGCTGGAGTTGCTGTGTCGCCCACCAGAGGTCACCAGATGGCACAGATTGGACACCAATGCTGCGTCGGCGTTCGGCTGGCACCTGTGCCCCTTGGCCGTTTCTGCTTAAATCCCTAAAAAGTCGCCCTTGGAAAAGTCAGGGGGCCCCCCTCCCTTAGTCTCTATAGGGTGCATTTTTCTTGTGGAAACATTTACATACACCAGCTTTTGTTGAGGAAGAGGTGTTTTGTCTTTGGTGAAATGGCTATTACCGGGTCAACCCAATGCATCTGGGCTATGCTTCACCCATGACGTCGCATGTGTCCGCGATAACGGATCTCTCTGCAGCCCCCCCCCAAGCCTGCACTATAAATACGTCCCTCCCTATTGGAAATAACCCATCAGCCTTGATGTGTTATGGGACCCTTTTAGCCCTTTAAACCCTTTAGACCCGTCAACCCTTTAAACCCATCAACCCTTTAGACCCGTCAACCCTTGAGACCCATAAACCCTTTAGACCCACAAACCCTTTAGACCCGCAAACCCTTTAGACCTATCAACCCTTTAGACCCATTAGCCCCTCAGAAATTGAATTCTCTATACTCCGTTTCATAATTAGTGTAAAACACTGGCAAGGCTACTAACACGCGCATGTGGCTTCATCAAGTGCAAAGGCGTGCACAAAGCTCATCATATAGTCACATGCTCGTGCCAGTAGCCTTGACAGCATTGCGTACCAAGTATGAAATGGAGTATTGGTGTTCGAAAAACTCTCGAGCCAGAAATACAGCTTTAAAAAAGGTGCACGGCAGGCCCAGATGATTTCAAACAATTGACAAAGACAAGATTTCAACGTAAGATGAAAGCAAAATTTCATTTGAATGTTATACACAGAACAAACGTTTGTACTTAAGTTGTAGGTCACACAACATAAAACGTGATCATATTCTATGCTGCAATGAGAAGGCATCAATCAGCACTGGTTTACTAAAATAATGGATATCTCACTTTACGATGGCACCATCTCTTTAAAAACAATAAAAACCTAGTTTGTCATTCTGGAATCTCACTAAAAAACAAGTTAACATGCAAAGTACCAAACACTAAATTGTCTTCAATCAATATTCACGACCTGCACATTGGTTACCAAGCTCTGTTAAAATATTCATGACTGCTGTATCACATAAATTTATTACCATTAAAGGGATACTAAACCAAAGAATTTAGTGCCCATAATAAGTGGCGCACGTTCTTTCCACGAGCCAGCAACCGCAGGTGTGCGCGAGCACACGCAACGAAATTGACGTCAAAGACCTCAATTCGCGCTTAAGAGGACTGGGAAATGCATGCGCTTCGGACTAAAGGAGAATAAAGACAGTCTTTTCATCTCTACAAGTGAAGGCTACGTGTTTGTTAGACGAATTCATCGCTTACCTTTTACACGAGACACCACTGTGTAGATGAAAAACTTGTCTTTATTCTCCTTTGGTCCGAAGCCCATACATTTCACTGTCATCTCAACCGCGAATGGAGGTCTGTGACGTCATTTTTGTTGCGTGTGCTCGCGCGCACTGGCGGCTGCTGCCTCGTGGAAAGAACGTGCGCCACTTATTATGGGCACTAAATTCCTTGGTTCAGTATCCCTTTAAAGGGACAGTGAAGTGATTATCACAGAAGTTTGGGCTATTTGGTATACAGACAGAATTGAAAACAAAACAGTGCAAAGACAAGGACAAAGTGAAAAGTCACCGACAGACAGGACGCAACACTGACTCTCATCTAAAGATTTATGTTAGCATTCAATATAAATAGCACACATGCCATACCAAATAAATGAAGGAAAAAATAAATACATATCACGTGTTCAATACAAGACTGTCACTGCATGATTTGCCCTCCTCGCTTTAAATATTGCGGCTCATTATCAGAGAGCACGACTAATTACAAATGTACAGTTGCAATAAAGAGGTCCATCTCACAACCAGTCCCGTTGACGGTAGGTTTGAAGTTGAGCTCAGCCTTCAGGTTCTTGGTCGATATTCGAAGGTCGTCACTTCCGCACCTGGTCAGTTCACTGTCGAAGTCCGTCGCTTTGGGAATTGGTCAGTTCACCGTCGAAGTTCGTCGCCTCGGGAATTGGTCAGCTCACCGTCGAAGTCCGTCGCCTCGAGAATTGGTCAGCTCACCGTCGACGTTCGTCGCCTCGGGAATTGGTTAGCTCACCGTCAAAGTCCGTCGCCTCTGGAATTGGTCAGCTCACCCTCGATGTCCGTCGCTTCGGGAAGTGGTCAGCTCACCGTCGGAAGTCCGTCGCTTCGGGAATTGGTCAGCTCACCGTCAAAACTGTGGTTCAGCCCGCCGGTGCCTGCTCGCAGCCTACCGGTGCCTGCTCGCAGCCCACCGGTGCCTGCTCGAAGCATCGCCAAGCACAGTCGGTCGCTTGTTCGGATCGCAGCCAAATAGTCCTTGCCGCGAGCTCTTCCAGCCCGAGCCTCTCCGCTCTTCTTCCACCTCTACTTCTTCAACAGCTTACAGCATGACAACCCTTTAAGAAAGATTCTGATGCGGCCCAGAACGCATCAAGGAATCCTAAAGGGTCCTTCAAACCTTTTAAGAAATCTTTGTAGTCCCCCTTAGACCTTTCAAAAGGTTTTGACGGGCCCTTTAGACTTTCTTAAAGGGTACGTCAAACTCATCAAAACGTTTTGATGGGCCCTTTAGAGTCCCTTAAGGGGTACGTCAAACCTGTTGAAAATTCTTGAAGGCCCCCTCAAACCCTTTAAACAGTTTTGAAGGGCCCTTTAGACTTATTTTCAGTATGCATGCAAGGGATGTTTTGTCGCATCTTTTCGATGTAACCGTGTACGAGGCTCCCGTCTGCCCTCTGACCGTGCCTTGTTTGGGCGCAGTGCTACCCTACGTGCCGTGGCCAGGGTCCCATGAGCGACTCTGGAGTGTTCCGGACCCCCACTGGTCCCCCAGCCAGAGGCGCTATTCTCCCACCAGGTAGCCCGGAAAGGCCCCTTCGGGGCTACCCACCAGCACTCACCTGGCCGTGGCACCCAAGGCCATTGGGGACGGCGGTCTGCACTGTGCGGCGGTCTGCACTGTGCGGCGATGACTGCCATCTGTACATAGTTGTAACCTATTTTTTTTAAGGTTTATTTATTTATTTATTTATTTACCCTCAAGGCCCCGAAGGGTATTACAGAGGGGAGTGGGGATTAGGTGACAAGGGTACAGTTGTTGATACATAAAATATAATACAGTAATTAATGCACGCTTGCTCAGACACTTCAAAAAAAATTTACACAATGTTACAACAGTAATATCAACTAGAAAATGGTTAATCAAAAGGAACAAAGCATTTTTAAAATCGATAATACTGGTTATGGAGGCTATGTCAGCGGAAAGGCGATTCCAATCAGAGCTAGTGCGAGGGACAAAGGAGTTATAATAAGTGTTAGTTTTGTAATTAGGGATACCGACTTTGTACTGGTGATCTACGCGGGATGAAACATAAGTAGGTGGCGTTACAAGTTCACGGCGCATGAAAGGGTTATTATGGTAAATCTTATGAAATAAAGTAAGGCGAGAAATGCGTCTACGGTTCATTAGTGTGGGTAAACCAAGGCTATTTTTCATTCAAGTAACACTGGATGTACGATGGTAGGTAATTACAGAGTATGAAACGTGCTGCACGATTTTGAACTGATTCCAATGTTGCAATGATAGTGTTATGACCAGGGTCCCAGATAAAACATGCATATTCAAGTTTAGTACGTACTAAAGTAGTATATAAAAGGAGTTTTAGTGACACCGGTGACTGTGAAAAATTTCGTTTGAGATATCCAAGCATGCGATTGGCGTTGTTAGTTACGTAGTCAGTGTGAGTTTCCCAGGAAAGATCGGAGGTTATGTAAACACACAAGTATTTGTAAGAGGACACAGACTGGAGCGGAGTGTTCTCAATGTAGTAATTCGAGCATATGTTAGTATGACGGGAAACTCTCGTGGATTTACATTTATTAAGATTGAGTTGCATCAACCACTTGTCGCACCAGTTAGATACAGAGTTAAGATCAGATTGGAGAACAGAGATGTCGGAGTTATCAGTTATTTCTCTATATAGTACGCAATCATCAGCAAATAAACTAATATTAGAGGAGGTACATTCAGACGGATCATTAATATAGATGAGGAAAAGTAGCGGACCTAAAACAGAACCCTGGGGAACTCCAGATGCTACGGGAGAAAGTGAAAAGTTAGTACCATTGGGGAGGGGGGGGGGGGCATGCACAAATTGAGAACAGTTGGTTAAAAACGATTCTATCCAGCGTAGCACGTTAGGTTCCATGTTGAGATTGCCAAGTGTTAATAGGAGTAGCCGGTGAGAAACTTTATCGAAGGCCTTAGAGAAATCCAGGAAAACGCAGTCTATCTGGGAGCCACGGTGAAGGACAGAATGAAGCTTATTAGTGAAGAGCAGAAGCTGTGTTTCACAGGAAAATTATTTGCGGAAGCCGTGTTGAATCGGGTGAAAAAAAGAATTCGATTCTAGGAAACACGCGAGGTTAGAATATATGTTCGAGTATCTTGCATGGAATTGATGATAAAGAAATTGGTCGGAAGTTGTTCGGTGAGGAGTGGTTGCCACTTTTATGAATTGGAATCACCTTTCCAACTTTCCAG
This sequence comes from Ixodes scapularis, assembly GCF_016920785.2. Classification (NCBI taxonomy): domain Eukaryota; kingdom Metazoa; phylum Arthropoda; class Arachnida; order Ixodida; family Ixodidae; genus Ixodes; species Ixodes scapularis. The sequence continues at coordinate 725,787 of NW_024609839.1, read as the reverse complement.
TCTTCGGGAAGGCAGCCTTCTTCCAATGATTGCTTAAAAATCATTGATAGTATAGCTGATGAATACGACTTCGTGTTCTTTAAGAATTTAGAGTTAATATTGTCAATACTGGATGAGGAGGAGAGCTTCAGGTTATTAATTATTGCAGCTATACCATCATATGATATTAATATTGGATTCATTGGCAAAAAGTCGGGGCAATTAAAGTAGGGTACACAGAAACATCGGTGGAAGAAAAAGATTGTATAAATATATCGTTTAGCAATGATGCACACTCATCTTGACCTACTCGTTCCCCATCTGAGTTTGTAAGCTTCAGGTCACCGTGGTTATCATTAGGTTTGATTAAGTTCCAAAAGTGGCGAACATTTGTAGATAAAATGTTGGGCAACGTGTTAGTAAAAAAATTGCGTTTCACTTCTAATACCGCACGTTTATATTCCTGCTCGGCGCAATGATAGGCGTTAAAATGACTATCTTGTTTTGAAAGTTTGGCTACACGAAAGAGGCGTTTCTTTTTATTGGAAAGTCTGGTGTTGTACCAAGGGGAATTAGTTTTGGATGATAATGTGCGAACAGGAATATATGTGCCTATTAGATAGTTAACTTCGTTTCGAAACAGGCACCAATTTTCATCTACAGAGTGTTCAAAGGTTGTAGGCTTTTGAAGTGCTGTGGTACAGTGCAGCCCTGTATGCATGTAGTTTTTTGTTTTCTTTGTTTGTTTAGAATTTTAGGAAAAGGAAACTTGGTGTTGGGGTGAGTTTAGCCCCGAGGCTAAGTTGGTGGGCCCTGGCAGCCACTATAGGTCGGTGACAGGTTAGGGGTGAAGAAGAAGCTCCTCTCACTCCTTTCCACTTTGGCAGAGCGCTCCTCCTCTCCAGCCTTCGCTCTGCTAAAGTAAAAAGGGGTGGGAGGAGCTCCCACTTTACTCCTAACCTGTCACCAACTATAGAAAAAGAGGCAAAATTAGTTACTTATTTCACCAAACAAAAAAGCTTTATTTTTTAATATTTTTATTCTATATATTTTATAATGTATTTGAATAGTCGATGCTCAATGGTTTTCAAACTGAAACGGAGCTATCGCAGTTGGCATCGCTTGCGGAAAGCAGAGGCATTGACATTACTGGTGCTCCTTGCCCACAGTTTCTGTTTGAAGCCGTGCACAAAGGTGACACTTTTCGCCCCGTAGCGCCCGCTACAAATTTTTTCATAAAAATTTCTCCTGAACAGTTGGAGCGTATCGTGAATCCGAATGCAAAATGTCCCAAAAATTGAGATTTAAAAAGTTGCATAAATTTGTTCAGTTAATTAGCCAAGTAATTGAGCCATTCGACCTCTTTTCTAGTCACTGCCATTGCCTCCAACTCGGCCGTAGAGCTCAAAGAACCACGATGAGAGTTCCCTCTATTTATTTCTTTAGTTCTGGACCGCCGAAAGAAAAACGGACCGCACAACAAACCCGAATGTTTTGCAAGATGCATTTGTTTTATTGGGAGTTTGTTATAAATGGGCTGCACAGTACATGCTCTGCTGGATCTAGGCAACCGTTTGGCAGTACCGATCTCAGTCATTTTTTTTAGTTGCCATTCGTTGGAAGGAGGGGGAAACTGCAGCAGTCCCTCGGCGAGTTCCAAGATCCGTATTTTGGCACCCTTTAAAATTACTTGAGACATTTGTGACAAATTAAGGAGAATGGCACTTGACATATCGACACGTTCGTCGGACAGTGTCTGCCTTGGTAGAGGGGGAAACGTGGAAGAAGGTGTAAACTTTGATCATTTATAGTGAGCAAGAAAGGTTTCCTACGTCAATCTCATCCTCCACTCCATTTCACTTCAAGTCCGACCACAGCCGATGCTATGATTTTAGGCCAAAAGTTCATCATTGCGGCGCTAAACTACTAAACTCATTGCGCGCAGCGAATGCAGTGATCCTGGGCTTTCTTTGTGTGCGACTGGTTTAGCAGGCGATAATGAACTCGTGAAAGCAACGAGCCCTGGGACGATGCACTTTTGGGGGCGATTGCTTAGTTCCGTCCGATCGCGGCTGCGGTCGGACTTGAAGCGAGAGGGAAGTCGGAAAGCTCCCAGCAACCGTTACTTGTGCTTCAAACAATAAAGTTTTTCAAACATTGTCTATTTCTTGCTTCGATGGCTCCGTCGTGCTTGTTCCTCCTAGTAACCCCGTTCATATTTGCGAGCTTTTTTTTCTGCACATTGCACCTGCATCTCGTCGCACTCGCTCCCACCGTAACTTGGCAGATGGCATGCCTCGTCAACATCGCGGCAAAAATTGTCAGCTGCGACTAGGTGGGGTGTTCCAGTCACGAACGCAGTTCTTGGGAAAAATTAATACTTAAACATATTAACCCTACAACTGAATTCTTTTAATGCTCTTATACAATGCAAATTTCATCCGTGATAATTTTGAATAATTTCACTGATGTTTGTTGGTGTGCTAAGAAAATTGAGGCAAGTTGGAGACCATGAAGAAATGCCAGAGTACCCCTTTAATGAAAGCAAAAATGATGGTAAATCTCTATATAACGTCCTCAGTTACACAAAATTTCTTGCTTTTTTTTTTTTCATTTTCCCCTTCTTGAAGATATTGTTTATTAAAATTATTATTAAAATTAATTAAAAAAATGGCAGCATTTTAGTAGACTACATCAGTAAGATGCAAGGCAAGCTGGTGGTAGCTAATCATTTTGTTTAGCACCCAAGACTGTGGTCCAGAAAAGCAAAAAACTTCATTGAAGAAACACACACAAGTGAACGTCTTGAGACGATCACTTCTGTGTCTGGTTCTTCGACTAAAAGTTCTTTTTTTTTTTTCCTTTTCTGCACCACAGTCTTGGGTGTTAGCAAAAAAAAGCAAAAAAAACATGATTAGACAATAATAGTATTGAACCTAGTATCTGTCAAAAATTGTTTGTTTTGTTAGAAGCCATGGAATGATTCTTAGTGAGACACATGGTAGAAAATCTGTGCACAGCTATAAATGCACATTTATTCAGTTCCAAAGACCCAAAACAAAGACTTGGATGCTGACTATCGGAACGTGACCGTCGGGCGACACCAGCATTCAACATTCGGCGCCCGAACGCCAGACCCAGACGTTGCTGCTCGCTCTGCGTGAAGAGCTGGCGACTTGCTCATTCTGATTGGAGGTTTGACCCTCCAATCGGAAGGGTCCTCCCTTTGTGTCTCCCCTCTATCCTTCCAACTGAAGCTCGGCACTTCTTGAGAGGAGGATGCGGCCACGTCAAAGCATCTGACGAAGAGGAGCAGCCATCGGGGTGGAGCTTCGGCGCACTCGTGACCTGCTGCCTCTCTTTGCCTCGTCTCCCCTACCTTTTTCACGCTTTGAATAGTGCTCCGTTTTACCTAATTGGATGTTAAAGGGGTGAGGGGCAGCAGTTCGGACCTTGCGATGAGCCGTTGTAGGTGCTTCAAGCCATCGGAGGTGATCCAATGCCACGCCAATCCTTGGGAGGGGCGCACAAACGCGCGAGGTTCGCAGTCTCTGGACATGGTCACAGCTTTGGATTAGGTGGGATCGCTCGGAGTGTCCGCTGCCAGTCCATTGTAAGACTCTCGTCACCCAGTGCTCATCAAATTCGCCTTTTTCCGAAATCGTGGTTTTAGCTTGATCAATCCGACATTTTCTTGCTAGAGGCCTGTGCCGGTGCTTGTGACATGTACTGCACCTGGAATTCTCTGCCCAAACAGCAGGGCGGAAATTTCTAATTGGGGATTAATGTTGGTACGGTATGTTGTTGGCACATCTGGGCCAGTCGTGGCTGTGCTATTTTGTCTATCCGTATTAATCCATAGCCATCATCGTCATTGTGTCCTTTTCATAGTGTTACCAACTCTAGAGGCATGTCACAAATGTAGGGACTTTGGGCAAATTGTTGGTCTGGTAGGGACGTAGGGATGCCCTGTCATTTTTACTGGAAGACATAAAAATTTCTTCAATTCCTGCCATTTTTTTTTCCAGGAATTTTAGACATTGCATTTGCTGTAGTGTATTCTTCAATCCAAATGGATAGGCACACTACAACTTTGTTAGATGGTTGTTGCCAAATTCGTTATCGCATTCCTGCCAAGAGCGAGCTTACCTGAGGAAACAGTAAAGAGAAAAAAAAGGCTTAGTTCCTATGGAAAACGCAGCGAAGCCACCGGTCTTCAAACCATAGGGTGCCATATTGTTTGAAGACCGGTGGCTTCGCTGCGTTTTCCATAGGGGCTAAGCCTTTTTCTTTCTTACCTTTTCTGGTGGCGTTTTTTAGAACGACTTCGCACGAGAGCCAATGGGAGCCTCGTTTCTTGATGACGTGAGCCAGCCAATGGGAGCAGAATCCATCAGAAATCAGCTTCCCTTGGGAAAGGGGATTTTAGGTGCCATTTGGCAAACGTTTGACGTGGTTTCAAGCTGACGACGTCTGTTCACTCCGTAAAACAATTAATAATTTCGCATTAAAAAAAAAACAAAAAAAAAAACAGGTGGCCTTTTTTTAGGACCACTAGCCCTGTGCTTTGACAAACTTCATTTGTAAAACAGTAATTTTTGCTTCAAATATTGCCACCGTGGCCTTTTGAGTTTTTGGGATAACTTCGAATTGACGAAAATTTTATCAGGAGTTTTTCGGATTTATTTGAAAGCGCAGAATTCCATTTATATTTAACTTGTTTTAAAATAAATTCCACAGACTTTACTTTGCTGGAATTAAGCTGATTAATGTCTCTGTTTAAAAAAAAGGACAAAACAACATATCCATATTTTAAAAGAGGCATAAAGGGGCTGGGTTGGAACTTGCACGTGAACTTGATTTAAGCTTACCTCGCCATAAAATGCCATAGCACAAAGTCAATGGCAATTTCTTATTTGTAAACCTACCTATAAAGCTAGAAACTAAAAGGCACGATTCTCAACCGGGGACAAATGGATGACTAGGGGACAAATTCAGCTCAATAGATTTTATTCACACGTGTTGTGTGTGAGAGGGTACCGTTGACTGTGTTATGGAGGGTGGGCATTGACTGTGTGAACTTGTGCAAACCAGGGTGTCGAACCGAACCCAAATCAGAACAAAACTGGAACTGTAATCAAGAATTTAATATTGAATCTGGAATGGAACCGTAACCTCGTTTGGTGGTTACTGGTTCAGGTCGTCCCATATTGAAAATCGCAGTCGCGAGGATGCTGCCGACGTCGCACTCACGACGCCGCCAAAGCAGCCGCCGACATAATCCTGGGAGCCGCCATTTTTTTAACTCTGCTTGTCTTGGCTTTAGCCAACTTCTCATCACGACTCCTCCTTGGAGAAGCGCAAGGACTCATTGCGTACGCACGCTATTTCCGGAAATAGCGCACAATAAAATTGTGCACGTAAAGCGCAAAACCGGGTTTGCGTTTGAAGCATGGGCAGTGGCGACGACTCTATTCTTTGCGTACGCAAAGCTTTAGCGTGCGCTATTCTAAAACTCCCCAATAAAATATTCATGATGCATCAGCGGTGCAGTTTTCAGCATACAAGCAGCGGGGGCACGTGGAGACAGCTGAATAAGAATGAAACAAACAAAAATATTTTGAGTCTGCGTTGTGCGACTTGGGACGTCGGCGAGTTGGCGCGGTGGAGTACGCTTCTATACTTTGTTTTACCTCACCATCGACCGCAAAGGATGCTGCAGCTACATTCCACCGTAGCAAGGAGAATAGAAGGGTAGGAGAGGGCATGACACCAGCTGCATAGCCTCCACAAGCCATGTTCCCTTGACGCCTCTCTTTTTCCTCCTTACTTTTTTCACGTATCAGGCCAGCCTGACCACATCACGTGACCGTAGCTGGCCTTGGTCCAGCTATGGGGTACTAGAATACACCACAGTCTAGCCTTTGATCTGACAAAAACCTACCGGACGGAGCGCGTGCAAGCCTGCAAGGAGTCCTCCTACAATCAACCGTCCATCTCACACGTGACACGCGCACCAGTCACCATGATCTGCAGTCACGCTGGGCACGAAATCGTTTAAACGTTTTATGACTAGGCTTCACCAATATTGCAACGTGCCCCCTCCTAGCACTTCTAACCTCCTTGCACCGTAGCCGCTTCATAACTCGGAGGGTGTCGCGTGCCCTTCCAGTTTGGTTGCATGACGTGGGGAGCTCCAAGTCACGTGGCAAGCTACAAGCTATGCGTTCACGTGGGTAGCTCGTAGCGTCCATCATGAACACTGGAACAACATTTAGGTGATGACTCTCTGACTTGGCGACCACGTTATGTTCGCCGCACCGAGCGCTTCACTTGCACGGGGATAGATGGTGCCCAAGTATGGAATCCCTCCCAAACTGACCGCTCCGGTTGTTGCTCCCAGCGGTGGTCCCGCATTCCCTCGCTCACCGCTTCTTGTAGCTCACCGCCACCACCAAGTTACCAGAGTCCGTAAATCTCTGTTCTCTTCTTCTTTTTCTTCGGGTTTAGGCTCACTTTATAGTGCATGATGGTAGCACCTGCGATCGACACCGCACCAAAGCCAAACACGAGGCGAGCCACTGGCCATACACCACGACCAGACCGCGAAACAGGCGAGCCTGCTACGCCGCCGACACCGTGGCCGCCAAGAAGGGACCTCATACCTCAGCGCCCTCCGTGGCAGTGCGGAACTAACTACTGGTTCGAGGCTAGCTCCGAACACGATTTGGTCGCTCGCTCCCTGCGGGAAGAGCGCCTAGAGTCCTCACCTAAATGTGTTTCTTCCACCGTGATCATGGAACATCAATCTAAAGGTTAAACTGACTACCGTAAAATACCAGGCAAGCGCCCACTCAAAATTGAGAGATAATCACGAAAAAATGGGGGATGGGTGCTTGTCCGGTCATCAGTTTGACGTATCAATGTATAGTACTGTGCATATTTTCCCAGATCTTACAAATTTGGGTATGGGCGCTTAGTGTGGTATGGGCGGATGCACGGTATTCTACGGTATATCCAACTTTGCCAAGAGGCTAAAGAGGTTTTTTTTTTCTTTCTTGCTGCTAAACAATAATTTTAAGAAAAAAACAAACGCACCAAAATAAAAACAAACGTAAACATCAAAATAGAACCCTATTGAAAAATCCGGCGAAAACTTCCAGTGACATTCGGTGGAAGCGGGTTAATTTCCACTCATTTTCACCAGAAACTAGCGTAGTTTACCAGCTTCTTGGTGGAAATATTACCGGCCGCTTCTTCCAGTAACCAGATTTCGCTGGACCTTTTACCGGAGACACTTACGGTTAAAATCCGGCAAAAACTTCCCGTGACATTCGGCGGAAACGGGTTAATTTCCACTCATCTTCACCAGAAACCAGCGTAGCCACTTTCGCTGGGAGTTATATCGGAACCACTTTCGATTACCCGCCGCTGGAATCCTACCGGAAGCCACTCTCGTTTGCCGGACACCGAACATCACTGGAAGCCGACGTAAGGGGAACGGCTAAAGTCAAGGAAGCCAAGACGAGCAGGGGGACTGTGTAAGTAATGGCGGCCGCCAATGCAGCGGAATTCTCGTGATTGCCTGTTTTAGCTCGAAACGACGTTGCAATTCTGCAAGAAGTACGTGCAGCGAACTGTTTCGACGATACAAAGAGGTGGGCAGCGATCACCGGCAACTTGGTATTTGCGACAGGCAAAGTCTGGGCCAGCGCAGGTACGAGACCACTCGAGCGGCATTCTCGTGAGTGCAAGTTTTAGCTCGGGACGACGTTGCAATCCTCAAGAAGTGCGTGCAGTGAACTGTTTTTACGATCCAAAAAGGAGATCACTTTCACCCGTTTTCATCCCAAACCAGTTTACCAGTCCTTGGTAATCATCTGCCGGCAAACAAATTTCACTGGAATGTCACCGGCAGCCCCTTTCGTATACGATGCTGACGACCCGGTTTTCCTAGAAATCTTACCCGAAACGGGTGACTCGCTTCCCTGTTTACCGACCTTCACTCGAAGCCGGCGGAGAGGAGGGGGAAGCCGAGACGAGTCGGGGACTGGGCGTGTAATTATGGCGCCTCGCACCAAGGACGAGTCCCCACGCACCCTCTCACCCTCGCATTGGGTTCGTGGGGAAAATGCAAAAAAGTCGTTTTGCTGACATTTTTTTTCTTTTAAGGAAACCGGTTTCTTTGTTTGTCAACGAGCAGCGGCCAGCCAGGAGCAAACGCTCAGTCTCGGCTTCTCGTTCCATGCGTGCGAGCTGTATCTTCCAACGCAGCTGGGTGTGCAGATGAAAAAAATATAGTTTTCAGTGACCTGTTTCTTACGTCTCTTTGTGCGTCCGTCTTCAGTAGCATTCAGCGAGCGAAAAAGACGGTGCCCAAGATTTCTCAACGGCGGCGGATGTTCGTTCCGCGCGATCGTGGTTTTCGCTAAGCGTGATCATGACGCCTGGTGCACCCGCGGCCACGGCATCAGGGACGACATCGGGAGTGTGCCCGGGATTTCTCAACGGCGGCGGATATTCGCTCCGCGCGTCCGTGGTTTTCGCTAAGCGTGCTACTGACGCCTGGTGCACCCGCGGCGACGGCATTAGGGACGATATCGTGAGTGTGCGCGGGATTTCTCAACGACGGCGGATGTTCGTTCCGCGCGATCGTGGCTTTCGCTAAGCGTGATCATGACGCCTGGTGCACCTGCCGCCACCGCATCAGGGACGACATCGTGAGTGTGCCCGGGATTTCTCAACGGCGGCGGATATTCGCTCCGCGCGTCCGTGGTTTTCTCTAAACGTGGTGCTGACAGTGCGTGTCCCTGTGGTGCACCTGCGCGGTTTTATTAGTTGAACTACCGTGCGTCTAGGAATTTACCAACCGGCACTGTGAGTACCTTGAAAGATATATTTTGCGGAAAAGAACTTGGATTGTTCCTATTTGGTCTGATTGCTTTTGTCTACAGCTGTGCAAATTGTTTCACTGGTATCGACCCTGTTAAATAAATACATAGAACCTTCAGGTCTATATGGACTAACCACTTTAATTGTTACCGAATCGTCCAGCATCTGGTAAACATAACCAACCACGGTTCACAGGCTTCCTCTTAAGTGCCTTCCGTTGACGTCCAAAAAAAGAAAGAAAAAACACAGTAAATTCCGGTTAATCTGGCGATCTTCTGGTAAATTCTGGCTTTACTGGAAGTGAAAAGAGTCCCATAATCCAGTAAAATAGATTTTTACTGGAATCAACTTTCGGTCAAAATCCGTGACATTCTGGTAAAATATCCGGTGACATTCCAGTAAAAATATCCGGCGACAATCCGGTAGATTATGCCTTTACTGGAAGTGAAAACAGTCCCATAATCCAGTAAAATAGACTTTCACTGGAAATGACATTCCGGTAAAAAAATATTTTTCAATAGGGCCGAGGTACACGTAAGCACTTATGAGTTGTGAATGCGGAAGCACGCTCGCCGCTCTTCGCTCCCTTCTTTTGTCTGCGGGGTACGGCACGCTGACCTTGGGCATGGAGCGATGGAGCTGCTGCCTCGCGAACACGCAGCGCCATCGGGCGAGCGATCGTTGAAACTGAGGTGCAGTGGCCAATGGGAGCCTCGTCGACGCGCGCCAGCCAATGGGATTGAAGCCGAAAATACATCAGCTTGACTTTGCTCTTTTGGGATCGGGGAAACTAGGTGTCATGTCTAGGTCATGTCATGTCATAGCTAGGAGCGTGGTTTCATAGCTGGGAGCTGGCTTTACTTGGAGAAAGAACTTAAGGTGCCATTTCACGCTTCAAACTGATGACGTCGGCTCGCTCCATGAGACAGTTAATGGTTTCATATTAAAAAGACTACGGTTGTTGGCATGTTTGTTCCACAGTAGCAAGATCTGGAGACACTTAAGAGGCGAAGCCATGTTAAGCGCCACTGACACTAGGGAGTTTTGGCAAGTCATCAACGGTGCTGGCTGCAGTGCGGTGACGACCGCAGGGATGCCAAAAATATCACCGCTACTGTTGGCCGGTATACCCACCGGGCAGTGAAGTTTGGTTTAACAGGTGGTGCCATCTTATGGATAATTTTTTCAACTCTGATGGCACGCAGTCGCAACAATTGGACCCGATCTCTAGCTTCAATGTCGAACTCCTTTCCAAACTGCAGCGCAGTGCTCATGTCCAATCGCTATGTGGCAATCAGGTGGCGAAAGACGAACGTGATAGGCCAGGTGATAAAAACTAGTCGGTTGATTTGTCTGGCAAGTGTGTAGTTTCCACCCTTTCCACTGCACTCAGCTTAGGGGTGAACGGAGTACCGAGGTAGCATTGAGCAAGGAGCATACTACTGAATTCCCAGTCAGTTCACCCGCTTGGGTCGACAATACTATGTGTAAGCGAGCGGGCATTGACCTTCCCCTGGTGAGCAGGCATTCCTTCCGTGCAGCCCTTTACAATAGTCATAAGATGCAATGTACGTAGGTCGCCTGACATGCCAGTGGAACCGTAATGTATTCTCCCGGTATGCTTAGACCTTTGAAGGCGCACTATGGCCTATGTTGCTGCTGCGCCAGAAAACTCCAAATTCATTCATTAGACCTTTGAAAACTCACTTGTTCAAAGTTCCCAGTGCCTTGCATGTAAGTGGACCCCTAAGTGCGAGATTACGTATTCACCACTTTTATAGCTTTATCACAATTAGTGTAGATTTTATTACACAATAAAATATCAGCAAACATGTTTACTCAAGTGGAATATGTTGTTCCTCATTTGTATGCAGGGAAAACTCGACTGTTAGGCTTTTTCACAACTTCCCAATAACAAACTACACAAACAGTACAAGGCCATGTATGAACTTACGTAAGCATTCCATTTCAGTTCTACTTCACCTTAAAATGTGTCCACAGCTCAAGCTGCAGGCACATTTAGAGTATAAAACTACACAGGCACGTCTTTAACCTAAAATAGTGAGCCATCAGTTGTTGACTATTCTGTGCTGTGACATGAGCTAGATGTGTGCAAACATCAAAATTTCAAATACCATTAGAGTTTGAATGCAAATTAAATTTTAATATGAATCTTCTAGATAATCTGAAATGAGCTTGGATGTTTGAATAAATCATGACTGCAGTTTTCTAAAATGAATACTTGGGAAAATAAAATTTTATTACACGAGGGACGTTTCAGTGCTTGCATGAAAAGAGAGGTCCTGTTAATATGAGTTTTGTAAAACATGAAACTTGGAAGGCGAGGCAATGACTACCTTTATTTTAATGCAGCTTGAGAATGCTGACCTACACTTGTAGGCAAAGTTTCCATGACCACCGCGATTACACAGCCCCTGACATCCGTTGGATGCTGTGTAGACAAGATTTCGCTTAAACATCAAAAGATCCCCAGGCAATCAAATTGAATCCTTGGTCCACAGCTGGGATGCCCTTTGTTGGTTGTGCTGGACGCCCTTTGTTGGACCCAAACACGTCAGGTGCTTCTCCTAGCACCATGATGCAAAACAGTAAAGCTTGACTTGCTGCACCAATGCAAAGTGCTAAAGCTTTACTGCTTTACACCGCTACGAAGCAGGGAAGCTTGAGATCAAAAACAGGAATTCTGAAGACATTCCTTCGTAATTTTTGGATATTAGAAAAACTCGCAATACTTCGAATGATAAACGTATGCTGCAAATCAAATCAAATAGTATACTATTTGCGAGTTTGCACACCACTAGTAGGAGCGACTAAATTTTAAGCAAAGTTATCACGAAAGAACCAAGTGCAGACGTGGGCTTCCTTCAAAAGCCCACTTGCATTGTTTCATTGTGGCTCGACAGCAGTGGTCCAAGCAGTGACTCGGGTTAAACCTACTGTGCAAAATTGATTGTACAGAAAAAAAAATGGTTTGGGATTAATTTTTTTAGCATTGTTTTGTTCCGATGCTGGAGACAGTCATGTCCACTGTGCGACGCTGTTGATATTGACATGATATTGGTGCCTGCTTGCATTCTACTTTGGAATGCTATTGGCAGGCTCCAAACTTTAGAGCTTGAGTCAGTGCCCTAGAGGAGCACTTTCTATGGGACTAGTAGTCTTGATGACAACCTCGCCCCTTTCCCAGCCCCGAGGCGAGGGCGCCAGCCTACGGATCCCCAGGTGGCGGGTTCGCATCCCGACCAAGGTGCCCGCATTATGACGGAGGCTTATTGTGGGGAAGGCGCCGTGTAACCGAGCTTTCGGTTGCACGTCAAAAGATCCCCAGGTGGTCGAAATTAATCCTCAGTCCTCCGCTGGGGCGTGCCAGATGCCCGTCGTAGGTTTGGCACGTAAAACCCCCAAATTTGACTTTTTTCGCCCCTTTCCCGCATTATAGTCGCCATTATACAGTAGGCCGTGGGAAAGTTAGTGGTAACACGCAATGCAATTGCAGCACCGCTGTTTCTGGTATTGCGGCAATTCTGGCAATATAAAGGTTGGGTCACACAACACCGTCTGCTTAGGTTACGTCATGATGGGAGCTTATGTCTAGTTATGTTCGGAGTCACTGGGACATCTGTGCTTTGTATAAATTGTGGCCGCCAGTTCAAGGAGTAGCCTTAAGCATGCAACATTCCAGGCACAGATGTTCCAGTGACTTATAACGCAACGTAAGAAAATGCTCGTGTCGTACCGTAACAGAGAAGACGATTGTCACGCTGCGCTGCAATTTCCCCGTGAATGGCCCTATCCAAAAAGAGCACCAAAGCGAAAAAAAGAAAAAGAGTGCACGTTTGGTGAGGATGCCGAAGGCCTGGAGAGCTCGCTTCTTTAGGGCGTGCTGGGAGTAGAGCTTGTTGCTAACGTCTCGATACGTTTGATTGCGTGATGCAACTCACTGGAGAAGCTCGCATCTATTGAAAAAAGATGCGTGGCTGGCACTTGCATTGTCTGGTTTTGTCACTGGAGTAAAAAAATTACCGCATCTCCACGTGGCGAATGATGTTGATTGGGGCTAATCTCTGGTGGTGCTGATACTGATTTTGTTCATATGCAGTGCTGATGGTGCCGATATTTTTTTTATTGCTCATAGGTAGTGCTGAGTTCCTTGTTGCGTTTCAACTTCATTATTACTGGTTTATGGTCGGTGAAATGCAGAGCCAGTGGTTCTACTAGCGGATCAGCATGGATCCGCTAGAAGCCGTGGGAATGCATCTCTACCGCTTAAGTCAACGGCCCATGTCAGAAAGAGAATGTGTGGTATGGAACGTGGTTATATACGCATTTCACCGCAGCGCCCTCTCGTCTATAAACGTTGAGCCAATGCATGCAAAGTTTAACGCGATTATATACGCATTTGACCGCAGCACCCTCTCCTGTATAGAAGTTGAGCAGCTACATGAAACGTTTCATCCATGACATCCCCAGCTCTTGAGTTACTACCACATCTCAGAGCCCCCTACTCGTACCGCAGTCGTGGCCGAGTGGTTAAGGCGATGGACTAGAAACCCATTGGGATCTCCCCGCACAGGTTCGAATCCTGTCGACTGCGCCAACATTTTTTTTCTTTTCCTAAGACAGATGGGATGGCAATCGATGTGAGCACGGACGCCGGACAAGGCTAGACCCTAAGGAGCTTCGTCCCTAAAACAGGAAACAGTTCAGTGCCAGCCAAATAACACATTATGCGTTTCAAAAAACAAAAACATAGCTTATTTGCACTAAGTGTTGTGCACCATGCCTCTTTCTGTCTCTTCCATGTCCAGTGTTCATTAGTATATTGCGCACTTGCAACTGGGCACCAGACTTGTTCCTCCACTGTAGAGGGCCAACTTAATTGGTGCAGCGGTTGCTAGCGCAAGGTACGTTCCCCTACAATATGAAAGACCCTGTCGACGTGGCAGTTTCGGGTGGCTGTGCAGGATTTGCCTTGGTAAGGCCCGTATTGTTTGGGGTGAGGAAGTAAATATTTGTCCTACACTTGCTAAAACTGAAGTGCCTCATAGCAGCACCGCAAAAAGAGCCTTGGCAATATGTCTTCCATGTTGTAGAAAAATGCACATGTCAAGCAGCAGTGATTACCAGATGCTACTGTGCCAAAGTGGAAAAAAAAAAGGTTGAATTGCAATAATTCAAACTTGTGGATAATTCAAATTAATATGCAGGTCCCATCCTATGCGTGCCTATGAGAGGAAACTCCCGGTGATTCGAACTTTCCTTTATTCAAACAAATTTTCAGTCCCCTTCGAATTTGAATTAATGAGACTGTACCAACAAAAAACCACTTACTTTTTGCCTTTCAAAAACACTTGTAAGGAACCACACTTTTCCGCCAGCTAGCATTCCTGGTGAGGCCCGGTTCTCAGATGTGTCAAGCACTGATTTAGCACTGGGTACGGTGCACTTTTTCCACTCACCCACCACCAAACTGTTGGATGTTTTTAATGAGAGCTAGCTCCATTCTGAGAACCATGGCGTAATTGTAATGTCTGCTAGGGGCCCGGCCAGCACTTGTGGGCTGATGATAATTGAAGCAGACAGCATCCAGTCTAAAATTGACATCCGGTAATGAATTTCGAAAAACGTGGATGCATTTTCTCCGTGTACTCGATTATAAGCAAATATTACGAATAACTCCAGCGTCTAGCTTTGAATGTTTCCCAATCTTGTAGACAAATATATTGGTCAGTTACAGTGGTTTTTTTCACCTCTGTAGAAGTAAACATGGGGCTAAAACAGCTTCAATAGCAAAAATAGTAAAATTTACAGCAGTGGCCAAGGAGACAGACGTGCGAGATCAAGAGACACTGCAAGGACGACACCATAACACCGGACCACCACCTACCTGTGCAAGTACATAACCAAGTGAAAGCCAATTAGTGTGCATTGCAATAAATAAGATGTTTTATTCTCTCTGCTCGTGCAAAAATAGTTT